>NW_012111142.1:3498113-3504249 GCF_000951035.1 Colobus angolensis palliatus
TTAGCCAGGATGGTCTTGATCTCCTGACCTTGTGATCCGCCCATCTTGGCCTCCCAAAGTGCTGGGATTACAGGCTTGAGCCACCGCGCCCGGCTTAGTCTCTTGAACAGTTTAAACAGCATAAAAAACATCTGTCGTTTCAGTATTTGAAAGAGTCACATGTGAAATTGTAATCACCCAACAGGTTCTTCCTGGCCACTACACAGACAAAACTAAATTCACTGAGACTGTGGTATAGGAGTACACAAAGAGTTTAATTAATGCAAGGCCAGCCACATGGAAGAACTGGGGTCATCATTCAAATCAGTTGCCAAAAATATTCAGAGGTTAGGGTTTCTCAAGGATAGTTTGGAGGGCAGGAGACAAAGGAATGAGTGTTGCTGACTGGTTGGGGATGCAATCAGAGAGAGACAAAAAATCATGTTCATATACTCTGAGTCCCCTTCTGGGTGGGGGGCCACATGACTGGTTGAGTCATGAATCACAAGGTGGAATCAATCAATTGCAAGAATGTGAAAGTCTGCAAAAACATCTCAAAAGACCAATCTAGGTTATACAATAGTGATGTTATCTATAGGAACAATTGGGGAAATCACAAATTTTGTGACCTTTGGCCACATGACTCCTAAGCAGTAAGAGAGGAGAGAAACTGGTTGGGCGTGGTGGCTCACGCCTGTGATCCAAGCACTTTGGGAGGCTGAGGCAGGTGGATCACCTGAGGTCAGGAGTTCAAGACCACGCCTGTAATCCCAGCTACTTGGGAGGCTGAGGCAGAAGAATTGCTTGAACCTGGGAGATGGAGTTTGCAGTGAGCCGAGATCGCGCCACTGCACACCAGCCTGGGTGACAGTGCAAGACTCTGTCTCAAAAAAAAAAAAAAAAAGAAAAGAAAATACATTTCAATAAAATTTCTATACCCATTCCTAGTAAACTTCTATATCTTAGTCACCTCAGGCTGCTTTAAGAATGTATCATAGACTGGGTGGCTTAAACAACAGGCAGTTATCTTCTCACCGTTCTGGAGGCTGGAAGTCTGAAATCAGGATGCCAACATGATGAGGTTCTGGTGGGGCCCTATTCTTGGCTTGCAGACAGCTGACATCTCACTGTATGGTCATATGGCCTTTCTTTGATGTGTGCTCATGAAGACAGAACTCTCTGTCCTTCCTCTTATAAGGAACCTAATCCATTGTGAGGCCTCCAGGATCACGGCCTGATCTAAATCTAAGTACTTCTTAAAGGCCCCACCTCCCACATTGGAGGTTAGGGCTACAGCATATGAATTTTGAGGGGACACAAACATTGAGTCCATAACAATCTCTTAATACATATTTACGGGTAGTTCTTTATCTTGCTCTTTATATTTATTTTTTTAAATAGAGACAGAGTCTCACTATGTTGCCCAGGCAAGTCTCAAACTCCTGGGGTCAAGTAATCTCCCCACATTGGCTTCTCAAAGTGCTGGGATTACAGGTGCCTGGCCACTTTTATTCTCTTTTTACCTCTAACTAAAAGTAAATAAAAGTAGCTGGGCGCAGTGGCTCATGCCTGTAATCCCAGCACTTTGGGAGGCCAAGGCAAGCGAATCACCTGAACCCAGGAGTTCGAGACCAGCCTGGCCAACATGACAAAACCCCATCTCTACAAAAAATACAAAAATTACCTGGGCATGATGGCACACGCCTATAATCCCAGCTACTCAGGAGGCTGAGGCAGAAGAATTGCTTGAACCCGGGAGATGGAGGTTGCAGTGAGCCGAGATCGCGCCACTGCACACCAGCCTGGGTGACAGTGCAAGACTCTGTCTCAAAAAAAAAAAAAAAAAGAAAAGAAAATACATTTCAATAAAATTTCTATACCCATTCCTAGTAAACTTCTATATCTTAGTCACCTCAGGCTGCTTTAAGGATGTATCATAGACTGGGTGGCTTAAACAACAGGCAGTTATCTTCTCACCGTTCTGGAGGCTGGAAGTCTGAAATCAGGATGCCAACATGATGAGGTTCTGGTGGGGCCCTATTCTTGGCTTGCAGACAGCTGACATCTCACTGTATGGTCATATGGCCTTTCTTTGATGTGTGCTCATGAAGACAGAACTCTCTGTCCTTCCTCTTATAAGGAACCTAATCCATTGTGAGGCCTCCAGGATCACGGCCTGATCTAAATCTAAGTACTTCTTAAAGGCCCCACCTCCCACATTGGAGGTTAGGGCTACAGCATATGAATTTTGAGGGGACACAAACATTGAGTCCATAACAATCTCTTAATACATATTTACGGGTAGTTCTTTATCTTGCTCCTTTATATTTATTTTTTTAAATAGAGACAGAGTCTCACTATGTTGCCCAGGCAAGTCTCAAACTCCTGGGGTCAAGTAATCTCCCCACATTGGCTTCCCAAAGTGCTGGGATTACAGGTGCCTGGCCACTTTTATTCTCTTTTTACCTCTAACTAAAAGTAAATAAAAGTAGCTGGGCGCAGTGGCTCATGCCTGTAATCCCAGCACTTTGGGAGGCCAAGGCAAGTGAATCCCTTGAACCCAGGAGTTCGAGACCAGCCTGGGCAACATGACAAAACCTCATCTCTACAAAAAGTACAAAAATTACCTGGGTGTGATGGCACACGCCTATAGTCTCAGCTATTTGGAAGGCTGAGGCAGGAGGAGGCTTAAGCATGGGGAGGCGGAGGTTGTTGTGAGCCAAGATTGCGCCACTGCACTCCAGCCTAGGTGATAGAGCCAGACTTTGTCTCGAAAAAAAAAAAATAAAATAAAATAAAATAAAAAAATAAATGTTAAAAGAATTTGTTTGTATTTTGTATTTAATTAAAGATAAAAAGGGCTGGTTTGTATCTTTTTCATGGAGTCTTATTTTTTCCCGTAAATTTTAACCATCATCATCTTGTCTGATGTTTGCCTTCTCATTTAATTCCATTTTTATAACTTTTAAAAATAAATGAGGCTGGGCACAGTGGCTCATGCCTGAAATCCCAGGACTTTGGGAGGATTGCCTGAAGTCAGGAGCTTGAGACCAGCCTGACCAATATAGTGAAACACTGTCTCTACTAAAAATTAAAAAAAAAATTAGCTGGGCATTGTGGTGGGCGCCTGTAATCCCAGCTACTCAGGAGGCTGAGGCAGGAGAAGTGCTTGAACCTGGGAGTCAGAGGTTGCAGTGAGCCGAGATCATGCCACTGTACACCAGCCTGGGCGACAGAGTGAGACTCCGTCTGCAAAAAGAAAAAAGAAAAAAAGAGAAACCCCAAGCATATATAATAAAGGACACTTCATACAAATGAATAAAAAATGAATTAAAGCCAATGAAAGAGAAAGTTGAAAACATGAAATTAGAGGGAATAAAAGGTATGGTGGGTGAAATAGGCTCAGTTCTTTAGTCCTGTAAAAAAATAAGATAAATCGGCCGGGCGCATGTGGCTCAAGCCTGTAATCCCAGCACTTTGGGAGGCCGAGATGGGTGGATTACGAGATCAGGAGATCGAGACCATCCTGGCTAACCCGGTGAAACCCCGTCTCTACTAAAAAATACAAAAAACTAGCCGGGCGAGGTGGCGGGCGCCTATAGTCCCAGCTACTTGGGAGGCTGAGGCAGGAGAATGGTGTGAATCCGAAAGGCGGGGCTTGCAGTGAGCTGAGATTCGGCCACTGCACTCCAGTTTGGGCTACAGAACGAGACTCTGTCTCAAATAAATAAATAAATAAATAAGATAAATCACATTTTTTTTTTTTTTTTTTTGGAGTTGGAGTTGGAGTCTTACTCTGTTGCCCAGGTTGGAGAGCAGTGGCGTAATCCCAGCTCACTGCGACCTCCGCCTCCCAGATTCAAGCGATTCTCCTGCCTCAGCCTGAGTAGCTAGGATAACAAGTGTGCGTCACCACACTCAGCTAATTTTGTATATTTAGTAGAGACAGGGTTTCACTATGTTAGCCAGATTGATCTCGAACTCCCGACCTCAGGTGATCTGTCTGCCTCGGTCTCCCAAAGTGTTGGGACTACAGGCGTGAGCCACCATGCCTGGCCTTATTTTTCTTTTTTTGAGACAGGGTGCACTTCATCACCCAGGCTGTAGTACAGTGGTTTGATCACAGCTCACTGCAGCCTCGACCTCCCAGGCTCATACAATCCTCCTACCTCAGCCTCTCGAGTAGCTAGGACTACAGGTGCACACCACCACACCTGGCCAAATTTTGTAATTTATTGTGGAGATAGGGTCTCACTATGTTGCCTAGGCTGGTCTTAAACTCCGAAGCTCAAGCAATCCTCCTGCTGCAGGCTTGCAAAGTGCTGGCATTATAAGCGTGAGCCACCACACCCAGCATAAAGCACATTTAAGGATACAAAATTCGGCCAGGCATGGTGGCTCATGCCTGTAATCCCAGCACTTTGGGAGGCGAAGGCAGGCAGATCACTTAAGGCCAGGAGTTTGAGATCAGCCTGGCCAACATGGTGAAACCCGTCTCTACTAAAAATGCAAAAATTAGCCAGGTGTAGTGGTGCATGCCTGTAATCCCAGCTACTTGAGAGGCTGAGGCAGGAGAATCGTTTGAACCCAGGAGGCAGAGGTTGCAGTGAGATTGTGCCATTGCACACCAGCCTGGGGGACAAGAGTGAAACTCCTTCTCAAAAAAAAAAAAGAGATACAAAATTAAAAGCCCAATCTGCATGTAGATAGATGAGTGCAGTACGATGAAAGAAATACAAACAGAGGTGTTCTAATCACACTAGAAGTCAACATTGAGCATCACAAGGTACCGTTTTTTCTCCATTAAAATGTATTTTAAAGTATGCCCTTTGTTGGCAGGGAGAGGCAAAAAGCCAGCTCTCTCAGTTGAGACAGTATAAATCACTAACTCTGATTTTGAAAGCAATATGGATAATATTTAGCACAAGTCATAAAATGAGCAGACCCTTTGGTCTATTAATTCCAGACTTGCTAGCCTGTCCTATCATAAGGGTGGGGTGGGGAAGGACGGTAGAACTAAATAAAGGAAATTCTTATTCATAAAAGTTTGTATTTGTATATATGGTGATTAGAAACAAAGTAACTGCAATGTCCAAAGGTTATTTTAGAGGAAAGATTTAATTTAAAAATTGGCCAGGCACAGTGGCTCACACCTGTAATCCCAACACTTTGGGAGGCCAAGTTTTGGACAGATCACCTGGGGTCAGGAGTTCGAGACCTGCTTGGCCAACATGGCAAAACCCCATCTCTACTAAAAATACAAAAAAATTATCCAGCACCTGTAATCCTAGCTACTAGGGAGGCTGAGGCCCAAGAATTGCTTGAACCCAGGAGGTGAAGTTTGCAAAGAGCTGAGATCACGCCATTGAATTCCAGCCTGGACAACAGAACAAGACTCTGTCTCAAAAACATAAATAAATAAATAAATAAATGACTTTTAGCAGCTTGAATTGCTTATTATTATTATTATTATTATTATTTGAGATGGAGTCTCACTCTTGTCATCCAGGCTGCAGTGCAGTAGCACATGATCTTGGCTCACTGCCATCTCCACCTCCCGGTTTCAAGCGATTCTCCTGCCTCAGCTTCCCAAGTAGCTGGGATTATAGGCATGCACCACTATACTCGGCTAATTTTGTATTTTTAGTAGAGACAGGCTTTCTCCATGTTGGTCAGGCTTGTCATGAACTCGACCTCAGGTAATCCGCTTGCCTCGGCCTCCCACAGTGCTGGGACTACAGGTGTGAGCCACCGTGCCCAGCCTACTTTTCATATTCTTATGCAAGTTAAGAAAATAACTGAAGTATCCCTATTTGTTTATAGACTTGGGTGTGCCTACTGTATAATAACATCTCTAGACTTCTTCAATGTCTCATCTGAAGTGTGAGGCTCCTCAGTCCTTTCTCAGGTTTTCAGAGAACACAGTATTGCCCCTTTCATATAACTCATAAGCCTTAACATTCTTTAATGTCTGGTTTTCCCACTAAGACCATAAACTCTATCAAGTCAAGGAAAGTCTCTCTTGGCATAAAAGCATTTGGGCCACCAGTATTGAGTTCACATCCTCCATGGTTGCCGTGAAAAGAGAGGTGGATATCACAATCCCTACAGCCTGGAGTTTTGCTGCCCAGTTTTTTTTTTTTTTTTTTTGAGACGG
>NW_012111142.1:3508401-3510671 GCF_000951035.1 Colobus angolensis palliatus
GGCATGGTAGCAGGCGCCTGTAATCCCAGCTACTTGGGAGGCTGAGGCAGGAGAATCGCTTGAACCTGGGAGGCAGAGGTTGCAGTGAGCTGAGATAGCCATTGCACTCCAGTCTGGGCAACAATAGTGAAACTCTGTCTCAAAAAAGAAACAAACAAAACAAAACCATATGATCCAGCAATTTCTTTTTTGGGCAAGAATTCAAAAAGATACTAACACATCCATGTTCATTACAGCATTATTCAAAATATCCAAGAGGTGAAAACCACAAAAAAATCCATCTAAGGGTGAGTACATGAAGATGTGGTAAAAACATACAATGGAATATTATGCAGACTTTTTAAAGGAAGATTCTTTCACATGCTACAAGATGTCTGAACCTCGAGGACATCATACTGAGTGAAATAAGCCAGTCACACAAGGACAAATACTGTATCTGTTCATTCATATCAGGTATCTGGAATAGTCAAAAAATCACAGAAATAGGCCGGGTATGGTGGCTCACATCTATAATCCCAGCACTTTGGGAGGCTGAGGCAGGCGGATCATTTGAGGTCAGGAGTTCAAGACCAGCCTGGCCAACATGGTGAAACCCCGTCTCTACTAAAAATATAAAAATTAGCTGGGCAGCAGCGGCATGAGGCTGTAATTCCCTACTACTCAGGAGGCTGAGGCAGGAGAATCGCTTGAACCCAGGAGACGGAGGTTGCAGTGAGCTGAGATCATGCCAGTGCACTCCAGTCTAGGCGACAGAGTGCGACCCTGTCCCAAAAAAAGAAAAAAAAAAATCATAGAAACAAAGTAAAAAAGTGATTGCTAGAAGTAGGGGGAAGGAGGAATTAGTGCTTAATGGGCATAGAGTTTCAGTTTTGCAAGATGAAAAAGTTGTAGAGATTTGTTGTACAATAATATGAATATACTTAGCACACTACTAAACTGTACACGTAAAATGTTTAAGATGTTGGCCAGGCGTGGTGGCTCACACCTGTAATCCCAGCACCTTGGGAGGCCGAGGTGGTGGGTCACGAAGTCAGGAGATCCAGACCATCCTGGCTAACACGGTGAAACCCTGCCTCTACTAAAATACAAAAAATTAGCTGGGTGTGGTGGCAGGCGCCTGTAGTCCCAGCTACTCGGGAGGCTGAGGCAGGACAATGGCATGAACTTGGGAGGCGGAGCTTGCAGTGAGCCAAGATCTCGCCCCTGCACTCCAGCCTGGGCAACAGAGCAAGACTCCGCCCCAAAAAAAAAAAAAGTTTACGATGTCAAGTTAAATCTTATGTGATTGCAACCACAATTAAAAATAAAATTTTTAAAAAAACACCTGAAGGCAGTACACGAAAATACAAATAAATTCAGTTTGCAAAACACAGATGAACCATTTGGAATTTAAGATCATTGACTGGGGCCTGGCGCAGTGATTCATGCCTGTAATCCCAGCACTTTGGGAGACTGAGGTGGGTGGCTCACCAGGTCTGGAGTTCGAGACCATCCTGGCCAACAGGGTGAAACCCCATCTCTACTAAAAATACAAAAAATGAGCCGGACATGGTGGCACAAGCCTGTAGTCCCAGCTACTTGGGAGGCTGAGGCAGCAGAATCGCTTGAATCCGACAGGCGGAGGTTGCAGTGAGCCTAGATAGCGCCACTGCACTCCAGCCTGGCCAAAAAAAAAAGATAATTGATCTCAGTGGCTCACACAGCTAATCACAGCACTTTGGGAGGCCAAGGTGGGTGGATCAGAAGGTCAAGAGTTCGAGATCAGCCTGGCTAACATGGTGAATCTCTACTAAAAATACAAAAATCAGTCGGGCCTGATGACACACGCCTGTAATCCCAGCTACTCAGGAGGCTGAGGCAGGAGAATTGCTTGAACCGAGGAGGCGGAGGTTGCAGTGAACCGAAATCCCACCACTGCATCCCAGCCTGGGCAACAGAGCGAGATTCCGTCTCAGAAAAAAAGAAAGGTAAAATAAAAACAATAAAAACAGTATGGGATTACTACCCAGATATATGAGGAACTTCTGCAAACTAGCAATAAAGAGAGTTATTTGTTGTTTTTAATTGATGAAAGAACATTGATGGTGGCTCATGCCTATAATCCCAGCACTTTGGGAGACCAAGGCGGGCAGATCACCTGAGGTCAGGAGTTTGAGACCAGCCTGGCCAACATGGCGAAACCCCGTCCCTACTAAAAATACAAAAATTATCCGGGCATGGTGGCACGTGCCTATAATCCCAGCTACTAGGGGGGCTGAGGCAGGAGGATC
>NW_012111142.1:3510996-3522035 GCF_000951035.1 Colobus angolensis palliatus
AAAACAAATTAACAAACAAAAAAAGATACTAATCAGCAATTCACAAAAGACAAACTCTAAATGGCTGAAAAATATATGGAGAGATTCTCAACTTCACTAATCAGAGAAATACAAATTAAAACAAAGGGATACGGTTTTGTGAAGGTAAAAATGAGAATGCAAGGGAGGATACAGGGAAATACGAATTTCATCATAGGCCTTCAGGTGGAAGAGACTGAATATACAAACAGACAATGGTCAAAGCATACAACAGAACACTGACCAACAACTTCTGCAGCAATCACTGGGGGAGCCAAACCACAACCTTTGCAGCAATTGGCCCAGAACGGTCAGAGTTGGTCAGCGACGGCCAATTTCCCTATTTTTGCTCCAAATTCAGGATCAAGCAGAAGAAAACAGATATGCTCCTCAAAGCCATCACATAAGAAGTCCTGCTTCTAGTTAGCCTTTCCATGCCAACAACTTCCAGAGGACACACATACCTGAGGCCATCCCTTTTTATTTCACTATGAAGCTTTTTTGCTCCCCCTGACTACCTCTGTCTCTGAGTCTTTGTCAAACACTAGTGATGGTGGCTGCCTCCTTTGCCGGAGCAAGGTCTGAATTATTTGTTTTTGTTTGTTTGTTTTTGAGACAGAGTTTTGCTCTTGTTGCCCAGGCTGGAATGCAATGGGTTGATCTCAGCTCACTGCAACCTCTGCCTCCCGGGTTCAAGCGATTCTCCTGCCTTAGCCTCCCAAGTAGCTGGGATTACAAGCATACACTACCACGCCCGGCTAATTTTGTATTTTTTAGTAGACAGGGTTTCTCCATGTTGGTCAGGCTGGTCTCGAACTCCCGACCTCAGGTGATCCACATGCCTCAGCCTCCCAAAGTGCTGGGATTACAGGTGTGAGCCACTTACACTCAGCCATTTGTTTTTGAGACCAAGTGTCACTCTATCGCTCAGGCTGAAGTGCAGTGACGCAATCTCGGGTCACTGCAACTTCCACTTCCTGGGTTCAAGCAATTCTCCTGCCTCAGCCTCCTGAGAAGCTGGGATTACAGGCACACACCACCACGCCCGGCTAATTTTTGCATTTTTAGGAAAAATGGGGTTTCACCATGTGGGCCAGGCTGGTCTCAAACTCCTGGCCTCCAATGATCCACCCTCCTCAGCCTCCCAAATTGCGGGGATTACAGGTGTGAGTCACTGTGCCCAGCGGAGCAAGGTCTGAATATATAGCCTAAGTTTCTCCCCATTTGCATGGTCTTCATTCACTGTCACAGTACTACCCTCACATCAATTAAGAATACACTCACAAAATGATATATTTAGAAGAAACGCATGTCTCCAAGGATTTACATGACACATAGAGTAGGTGAACACTGGGAGGCAGGGGAAGAATGAGTGAGGACTGAGGATAAAGGGGAAAAATCAATAGAGGGACCCTGCCTAGCCTTGATTGAGTAGCAGGGACAGAAGATTCTCAATTTTATCTACTTTCTGCACTGGAATTCTCTTTTCCTTTCCCTCAGCCTTGGAAAAAGGCAGCTTAATTACTATATTCAAATAAATCCCACAAGAAAAGACAAGTCTTGACTTTGTATAAATACTTCAAAGTGGTCAGGCAAGGTGGCGATAATCCCAGCACTTTGGGACGTTGAGGTGGGCTGATCACTTGCGCCCAGGAGTTCGAGACCAGCCTGGGCAATATGGAGAAACTCCGTCTCTACAAAAAACACCAAAAAATTAGCTGGGCATGGTGGTGTGTGCCTGTGATTCCAGCTACTTGGGAGGCTGAGGCAGGAGGATCACTTGAGCCTGGGAGGTTGACGCTGCAGTGAGCCCTGATGGTTGTGCCACTGCACTCCAGACTGGGTGAGAGTGAGATCTTGTCTCAAAAATAGTCAATGTAAGCATCCAAGTTGAGGCTACTGCAGAGGTTCAGGCTTCTCTGTCAAACTGGCTGCTGCAAATAAATCAGTCAGCAGATTCCTGTGGTTTGGCCTCTTAAAATCTTCCAGCCACCACTATCTCTGCAGCAACCGGCTATGAGCCTAGGGGACAGCAGTGTTTAGGAGGTGAATTGCAGTCATGACTACTGCATTTGTTTTGTAGGCCTGCCATCACAAAGTACCACAAGCTAAGTGACTTAAAACAAGAATGTAGCCGGGCGTGGTTGCTCACACCTGTAATCCCAGCACTTTGGGAGGCTGAGGCGGGCAGATCTTGGCTAATAAGGTGAAACCCTATCTCTACCAAAAATACAAGAAATTAGCTGGGCGAGGTGGTGGGCACCTGTAGTCCCAGCTACCCGGGAGGCTGAGGCAGGAGAATGGTGTGAACCCAGGAGTCAGAGCTTGCAGTGAGCTGAGATCGCGCCACTGCACTCCAGCCTGGGTGACAGAGCCACACACCATCTCAAAAGAAACAAACAAAAAAACAAGAATGTATTCCCTTGTGGTTCTGGAGGCGAGACA
Organism: Colobus angolensis palliatus; assembly: GCF_000951035.1. Lineage (NCBI taxonomy): Eukaryota > Metazoa > Chordata > Mammalia > Primates > Cercopithecidae > Colobus > Colobus angolensis. The sequence goes on from NW_012111142.1 coordinate 3,513,460, forward strand.
TCCGAGATCCAAGTAGTGGCAGGCTCATGCTCACACCAGAAGATCTAGGGAAGATTCCTTCCTTACCTCCTTCTAGTTGCTGAGAACACACGGTGTTCCCTGGCTTGTAGAAGCATCACTCCTCCAATCTCTGCCTCATCTTTGCAGACGCGGATTATGGAATTATGGCCCATCACGCCTGGCCTGATTTTTTTTGGTGTGAGATGAGTTTCACTTATTGTCTCCCAGGCTGGAGTACATTGGCACAATTTTGGTTCACCGCAACCTCCACTTCCCAGGTTCAAGCGGTTATCATGCGTCAGCCTCCCAAGTAGCTGAGATTACAGGTGCCTACCACCACACTCAAGTAATTTTTGTATTTTTAGTAGAGATGGGTTTTTATCATGTTGGCCAGGCTGGTCTCGAACTCCTGACCTCAGGTGATCTGCCCGCCTCGGCCTCCCAAAGTACTGGGATTACAGGTGTGAGCCAGCTTACCCAGCCTGATTTTTATACCAGTTATGCCAAGATGCTACTATTTTGGGGAGGGGGGAAAAACAGGAATATACTAAATTAGTCCTAGTAGCAGTCTAAATGACGAGAGCACTCCCTCTCCTTAATTTCTTCACTAATCATCCATTGCAAATTTTTTTTTTTTTTTTTTTGAGATGGAGTCTTGCTGTCACCAGGATGGAGTGCAGTGGTGCAAACTCCGCCTCCCAGGTTCAAGGGATTCTCCTGCCTCAGGCTCTCAAGCAGCTGGGACTACAGGCAAGCACCATCACGCCCAGCTAACTTTGTTTTAGTAGAGACACGGTTTCACCATGTTGACCATGATGGTCTTGTTCTCGAGATATGCCTGCCTCAGCCACCCTAAGTGCTTGGGTTACAGGTGTGAGCCATGGCACCCAGCCGATTCATTTCATTCTTAAACTGAAAACCTAAGTGTCACACTAGGGAAGAGATTTCGTATCTCCAGGAATGGGTTTACACAATAAAATGTAAAAGCTATTAGACTATGTATGACAAAGTACTTCAGAAAATGTATAATCAAAAAGTTTTAAATAAGCAAACATAGCATCCAGTATTCAATGGAAAAAGATTTAATAGAAAAATTCAAATATCACATCATGACAAATGATACAAATTTGTGAAGTATCATTTCTTCCCTTTTTTTTCGTAGAGTTTCACCACATTGCCCAGGATGGCCTTGAACTCCTGTGCTTTTGTTACTGTCCCCTCCTGTTTTCCTACTACACTGATGGGTTGTCTTGACAGGTGTGGCCCACCCCCAATAGTATAGGAAGTTTACTCTTAGACAAGATAGGACAATGTAAGTTCTAAAAAGACTAGTCAACTGCAGTAGTGAGGTGGGTGGGGGAGGTAGAACAAGGAATTCTATCTGTAACTGACTGAACAATCAACTGAAATAACTCTACATTCAGACCAGCCTTTTTACACCCTTTATTAACATCTAGGTAAATCTGTAATACTCCCTGCTCCTCATCCCCAAGTATGCTATTAGCTGTCCATCCTTCTGGGTAGAAGTGTATTTTCCAGTTTTACTTGTTGATTTTTGGATGTGTGCTGGGGGAGGAAAGCATATTGTTTCTAGTCACCCTAGAGTGCTAAAACACATTATTTTCCAGTAATTCTCTCAAGGTGGGCATATGCGAAACATAATCTCTAAACTCTTCAACATCAAGAAATACCTTTGTTTTACCCCTAAAATCAAATGCCATTTTGGCTGGATATAGGATTCTAGGATTAAAGCCTTTTGCCAGCAGAACTTTAAAGACATTGCTCCATTTACTTCTAGCATCCAGTGTGTCCAGGGATAGGTCTGCCGTCAACCTGATTCTTGTTCCTTGGTAGGTTATTTCTCTTCTCTCTCTAGAAGCCCTTATTATTTTCTCTTTATCATTAGAATTCCAAAATTTTACCAAGATGTGTCTAGGAGTCAGTCTCTTTTCATCAATCTTACTAGGCACTCGGCAAGCACTGACAATCTCAAGACTTGAACCTTTCTTTAGTTCTGCAAAGTTTTCATCAATTATTTCCTTAATTATGTCCTCTGCCCCATTCTCATTATTCTCTTTTTCTGGAATTCCTATCAAACGAATATTGCAACTTCTGGATCTATCCTCTATATCTCTTTGCCTTTCTTTACTAATCATCTGTTTGGTCATTTGCACTGTATCCTTAGAGAATTCTTCAATTTGATCTTCTAGACTGTCTATTCTTTCTTCAAGTATGTCCATTCTGCTACTTAGATCATCTACTGAATTTTTAATTTCCAAGACATCGGGATGGGAACTTTTCAGATTTCCAATCTCCTCTTTTATCTCTCTGATGCTATTAATCACACTACTTCTCAAGTTTTCTTCTGTTTCCTGTGTTAAGTCTGCTTCTTTGGATGTTAGTTCTTCTGTGTGCAGAGTTCTGTGTTTCTTTTCTTCTGTTTTCTTAAGTTTGGTAACTCCTGTTGAAATACTCAAATTTGTATGTGAATGCTTTTTATGCTCATCATAACCTATCTCTAGTGACTCTGAGGGAGAGGCCAAACATAAGGTCAGACAGGGTGTGCCAGTTCCTTGACGTGTGGGCACAGCTGTTTCCTCTTCCTCCTGGGTTTTGTGTACCGCCTGGTGTTTTACCAACTTTTTCTTCCCAGAGTCCCCAACCAAATAACTAAAGGGAATTTCTTTTTGTCTACATGAGACTTCTTTTTTCTCAGGCAGGGAGGTAGTCTTTACCTTTCCTATTTCAGAGTCCTTTCCTTCCTCTTCCTCCTCTGGCTCAGAATCCTCTATGGAGTCAATGAAAATAGTTTCCATGCCATCACTGATTATCTCAACTTCATGCTTTGCATCTACCAAAGTATGACCCTGAAAGGTTGAGTCCTGTTCTGAAGTCTGTTCCTCCTCCTCCTCTAACCCTGAGGCCTCTTCCTCCTCCAGCCCTGAGGCCTCTTCTTCTTCCTCCTCCATCCCTGAGGCCTCTTCCTCTTCCTCCAGCCCTGAGGTATCTTCTCCATCATCCTCCATCCCTGAGGCCTCTTCATCCAGCTCCTCTAGCTCAGAAAACTCTTCCTCTTGAGCCTCTAAGTTGTTCATCTCCTCTGGCTTAGCAACTTTCACTTCTTTAAGAAATAGAAAGCTCAATCCATCACTGGTCATTTCTCCAGCTCCATGCTTTGAGTCTATTAGGGTTTTACCCTAAAGTTAAAGAAAAAGAAGAGTTATTTATGTAAATCATTTATTTTAAAGAATTAAAACTTCAATTCACTAATTTTAATATGGCTTCCATTCTGACAATGGGAACATATCTGAAAAACTGCTTAAATATTAATTGTTCTTGAAGGCCTAGGTCCCTAAACAAGTCAAGTTTCCTTACGATCATCTCAAGATATTTGTCATTTCTTGTGTAATCTCAGAACAAATTATGTAAGGTTATAATGTCTACTTTCTTCCTTCTAGATCCCGCAACATTTACTGCTGTGTATGTGACTGATTCTCAGTAATTACCTGTTTTAATGAATTGTCTGCTTATTACATATGAGTCCTATGGTTAATAGGCATTGTAATCTGGCTAAAGTTTACAATCTGCTTTAGGAAGATAATAAGCACACACAAACAAAAACGCCAAGTTCACATTTACCTTTCCCCACAGATAACAACAAATTTAATAATAAAAAAAAAAGACCCCAGTTGCAGTTTACACGATAGCCTTATGACTTTAAAGACAAGCAGGCTTTGGTTAGGAATACAACAGGCTCAGTTCAAAACTATTCAAACCCTGGCCCAATTGCCACATTTGCTACTAGTGCCTCACTTTTCCTTATAAAGCAGGGTCTAATGACAGCACCACCCCAGGATTGTTGTAATATAAAGCAAGCAAGGTACTGAGCTTCTGATGATGTCTGCAATATAAATGTTGGCTCCTAATATTCCTTGAAGCCCTTAGTCTGCCATTGAGCTTTTCCGTCTTCCCAAACCCAACAGGACAGGTTAGGTGCCTCATCTGTGTAAACACTGGAAGCAGCTGATTTCTGGAATTAAATACTGATTTTTAAATAATTTGTTGATTCAAGTGTACCTTCTCCTTCTGGATTCTCACTTTGCAGAGGTTACACTTGGAAATGTGGGAAAGGCAGAGGAGAAGCGTTCATTTAGAAACATGTAAAAAATACTGGCTTATAAATCTAGACCTTGCCTGGGCATGGTGGCTCACACCTGTAATTCCAGCACTTTGGGAGGTCAAGGCATGTAGACTGCTTGAGCCCAGGAGTTAGACCAGTATGGCCAACGTGGCAAAACCTTGTCTCTACAAAAAGCACAAAAATTAGCTGGGCGTGGTGGTGCATGCATGTGGTCCCAGCTATCGGGAGGCTGGAGTAGGAGGATCACTTGAGCCTGGGAGGTGGGGGGTGCAGTGAGCCCAGATCGGGCCACCGCACCCCCACCAGGGAAATAGAGCAAGACTTTATCTCCAAAAAAAAAAAAAAGCACTTTCCAGCACAGCAGCCATTGGAGAACAGCAGCCACAGCTCTGTGTGACCCCAAGGCTTTGGGCCTCAGCAAGGGCAACAAGGTGATCAAGAACATGAGCAAAAGCCCAGGCACAGCCACTGCTCCAGGCATCTGACCAAACACACCAAGTTAGTGTGGGACATGATCTGAGAGGTGTGTTGCTTCGCCACGTAGGAGCATCACACCATCCATGGTGTGATGGTGAGGGCCTGATGAAAGAGGCCCTCAAGTTCATCAAGAAAAGGCTGAGGTCACACATCCACACCAAGAGGGAGAGGAGCTGAGCACCATCTTGGCCACCATGATTAAACCAGCTGCCAAGAAGGACTGAGGCCCCCTTGCCCTCGGCATGTAATAAAACTTTCACAGAAAAAAAAAGTACCCTTTAAATCATTACTTTTATTATGCTTTTACTTTTTTTTTTTTTTTTTTACAGAGTCTCACTCTGTCGCCCAGGCTGGAGAGCAGTGGCATGATCTCAGCTCACTGCAATAGCCACCTTGCCCTGCCTTCCCTTTTAAAGAGAAGGTTTAAATGTGATTTCTAAGAGCTTTCCCTAAATTATTACTTTTTTTTTTTTTTTTTTTTGAGACGGAGTCTCGCTCTGTCGCCCAGGCTGGAGTGCAGTGGCCGGATCTCAGCTCACTGCAAGCTCCGTCTCCCGGGTTCACGCCATTCTCCTGCCTCAGCCTCCTGAGTAGCTGGGACTACAGGCGCCCGCCATCTAGCCCGGCTAGTTTTTTGTATTTTAGTAGAGACGGGGTTTCACTGTGTTAGCCAGGATGGTCTCGATCTCCTGACCTTGTGATCCGCCCGTCTCGGCCTCCCAAAGTGCTGGGATTACAGGCTTGAGCCACCGCGCCCGGCTATGCTTTTACTTTTAAGGAATCATTTTTCTTTGATTCATCTGGCTGGGCACAGTGGCTCACACCTGTAATCCTAGCACGTCAGGTGGCCAACGTGGGTGAATTACCTGAGGTCGGGAGTTTGAGACCAGCCTGACCAACATGGAGAAACCCGTCTCTACTGAAAATACAAAATTATCTGGGCATGGTGGCACAAGCCTGTAATCCTAGCTACTTGGGAGGCTGAGACAGGAGAATCACTTGAACCTGGGAGGTGGGTTTGTGGTGAGCTGAGATCAGCCCATTGCACTCCCACCTGGCCAACAAGAGCAAAACTCCATCTCAAGAAAAAAAAAAATTGATTTATCCTTCAAAATAACCGTCCCAACTATTACATTTATACACAAGCTTTATCTATTTGTATGCTTACCCTTTTTTCTTGAGTTCCATATCCTCTTCCTCCTCCACTTATTTCTTCCTTTTGTGGGAGTACATCTTTCAGTAATTCTTTTATAGAAGACTTTTGGCTGGCAAATTTTCTAAGGCTTTGCAGATCTGAAAATGTCTTTATTTCACCATCACATTTAAATGCCAATTTAACTTCGCACAGAAATTTAGGTTCAAAATCATGTTCTCTCAGAATGTTGAAGACATCACTCCATTGCTTACTAATATTCAGCGTTGCTGATGAAAGGTTGGCAGCCAGGGTAAGTACTGCCCCTTCATCCATCAACACTTTTTCTTCTCTGGAGGCTTTTAAAATGTCCTCTTTATTCTCGAATTTCTGAAATTTTCTTTCCTCTCTCATGTCTTTGACAAATTCATCCTCTCCATCCTTCCTACTCTCTCCTTCTGTAATGTCTAAATGGACATTGTGATTTCCATGTCTGTCATCTACATTGCATAAAGTTTCTTCCATACTTCCCAGGACTTCGTAACTTTGTGATTCATTCTGGGGTAATGTCTTACCTTCCTTACTATTGTATTCATCAGCATTATCTAATTTACCGCTCAGCTCATTTACTTCTTTGACTTTAAAGGTTAAGTTTTCAATATCAGCACCTACTTTAGAGTTTTCTCCTTCCGTTTTCCCTAGCATCCCTGTTTTTTGTAATGCTAAATTGATTATTTGTTGAAACTCTGTCCTACTACTGGAGTTCTCTGAATTCTTTACCTCAGGTATTGTGGTTTCTCCTCCTAAAATTGCCTTTAGGTCACTTTTAAGAGTTTCCCTCATCTCCTCAAACATCAGGTCTTGAATTTCCATTAAGACCTTAAACTTATTCATAACAATTGCTGATACGTCCTTGCACTTTAAATCTAATACTGGACCTATGTCCTTTTCAGTTTCTGTTAACTGCTTTTTTTTCATATAGGTGATATTTTCCTGTTTCTTTGCAAGTCTAGCAAATTTTGATTGTACACTAGTAGATACATCAGACATTGTGGATATGTTGTCAAGACTGGATTCTGTTTTTAATTCCTGCAGAATGATTTTGTTCTTACAGGTCGGCTAGACTTCAGAAATTAAAAAATCTTAAAATACGTCAATCTGAAATACAAAGAAATGAAAAATTACTTACTGAAGAATTCTCTTGAGAAACTTTGTAAGAATATGAGCTTAGTTAAGAAAACTATGCTGGGTGCACTCCATAATAAATTAATAAAAGGTTCACTAACAAAATGGGTATCTGTAAACTAAGACCAGAAAAAAATTAGAATTCAAAATTTATAGATTACCATGAAAACTCCTTTTACATAAAGATTTGAAAGCAATAAATTAACCAAAGAGCAGACAACTACGAATGAAGCTGTCTGATTTGCCATACTATTAGCTTTGTTGTCTATGTTCTCTATAATGAGTACATTAATTACAAGAAAATAGATGTTATTCTTTAAAAAATCAACATATGTATCATACCAAATCATCCAAGTCTCAGCTAACTTGAATGGAATCTTACAGAAAATTGAGAAACAGGTGTCCCTTTTGAATTGCAGAGATTATTAAGACTTTTTCTGAAAACTAGTTATCAAGTCAATTCAAAATGACTTTCTTGGCCAGGCATGGTGGCTCACGGGTGTAATCCCAGCACTTGTTTTTTTTTTTTTTTGAGACGCGGAGTCTTGCTCTGCCGCCCAGGCTGGAGTGCAGTGGCCGGATCTCAGCTCACTGCAAGCTCTGCCTCCCGGGTTTATGCCATTCTCCTGCCTCAGCCTCCCGAGTAGCTGGGACTACAGGTGCCCCGCCACCTCGCCTGGCTAGTTTTTTGTATTTTTTAGTAGAGATGGGGTTTCACCGTGTTAGCCAGGATGGTCTCGATCTCCTGACCTCGTGATCCGCCCGTCTCAGCCTCCCAAAGTGCTGGGATTACAGGCTTGAGCCACCGCGCCCGGCCATCCCAGCACCTTATAGAGGCTGAGGTGGATCACCTGGCCCAAGGAGTTTAAGACCAGCCTGGGCAACATAGGGAGACCTGTCTTTACAAAAAATATAAAAATTAGCTGGGTATAGTGACACACACCTGTGATCCCAACTACTTCGAAGGCTCAAGAGTTTCACCATGTTGGCCAGCCTGGCCTCAAACTCCTGACCTCGAGATCCACCTCCCTTGGCCTCCCACAGTGCTGGGATTACAAGCGTGAGCCACCGTGCCCAGCCAAGAATATTGTTTTTTAGAGTACAGGGCAATCTAGAAAGGCTTCCTTGGTGAAGGCAGGTGAATCACTTAGCTTATGAGATTGAGACCTGCCTAGATAAAATGGTGAAACTCTGTCTCTACAAAAATATAAAAAAATTAGCCTGGTGTGGTGGTGTGCACCTGTAGTCCCAGCAATAACTGAGGCTGAGGTAAGAGGATCACTTGAGCCTGAGGGAGGCAGAGGATGCAGTGAGCTGACATCGCACCACTGCACTCCAGCCTGGGTGACAGTGTGAGACCCTGTCCCCTCCCCTGCAAAATAAGAATCATATAAGCAGCTAAAATGTCATTCATGTCAGGGCAAAAGATATATGCTGAGCACCCAACCAAGAATTTCAAGCAGGGCACGGTGTCACACTTGTAATCGTGATTACTTGAGCCCAGAAGTTCAACAGCCTGGGCAACATAGTGAGACCCTGTTTCTAAAAAATAATTTCAGAAATTTTTCATTGCAATAAAAACTGAACCAGGAAAAATAATAGCATAAAATTAAAAGACAAATTAAGTTTAAAAACTTCTTT
>NW_012111142.1:3522380-3524233 GCF_000951035.1 Colobus angolensis palliatus
TGAGACTCCTTCTCAAAAAAAAAAAAAAAAAAAAAAAAACTTCTTTGTTTAATGTTTAAATACTAAAGGTTAAAGTTATTTAAATTTTAAAATGACTAATCAGTCAAACTAATGGAGAAACTTAAAATACTAAATCAAAATGATAATTACCTATCAAAACTTGGGGAATGTAGCTGAAGTGGTGCTTTGAGGAAAATATATCGACTTAAAATGTTAGAATTTTCTAGAAAAGAATAAAAATTAAATTACCAGATTAAGGGCAAAATCTACCCGAGAAACCAAGAGATGTGCACAAATCAAAGAAATGAAAAACAGAAATTTATAGAGAATTAACAAAACCAAAATACAAATAAGGAACACTATGAACAAAAAGGGGGCACAACTACAGAGAAAGCATGGTTGAAAAATGGGAGCACCATTCAACTTTCATAATTAAATCAGAAAATTTAGAAGCGACTATTACCATAGTTGTGCCCAAACTCTTCTAGAGAATAGCGAAAAAAGGTCAGGCATAGTGGCTCACATCTAGAATCCCAGCACTTTGGGAGGCCAAGGCAGGTGGGTCACCTGAAGTGAGGACTTCGAGACCAGCCTAGGCGACATGGCAAAACCTCATCTCTACTAAAAATACAAAAATTACCAGAGGCTAGGCGCGGTGGCTTACGCCTGCAATCCCAACACTCTGGGAGGCTGAGGCAGGCAGATCACAAGGTCAGAAGATAGAGACCATCCTGGCTAATACGGTGAAAATATAAACAAAAAATTAGCTGGGCGTGGTGGCGGGCACCTGTAGTCCCAGCTACTTGGGAGGCTGAGGCAGGAGAACGGCTTGAACCCGGGAGGCAGAGCTTGCAGTGAGCCTAGGTCATGCCACTCCATTCCGGCCTGAGGGTCAGAGTGAGACTCCATCTCAAAACAAAAACAAAAACAAAAACAATAATTAGCTGGACTTGGTGGCATGCACCTGTAGTCCCAGCTACTCAGGAGGCTGAGGCATAAGAATTGCTTGAACCCGGGAGGTGGAGGTTGCAGTGAGCCAAGATCACGCCACCATACTGTGCGACAGAGTGAGACCCCGTCTCAAAGAAAAGAGAGTAGAATGATAGTTACCAGAGGCTGGGCAGGGTAGTAGGTGGATGGGTGCAGGGAATAGGGATGGTTAATGGGTACAAAAATGATCTAGTATTTGGTAGCACAACAAGGTACCTACACTCAACAATAGCTTATTGTATACGTAAAGAGTATAATTGGAATGTTTTTAACAAGAAGAAATGATAAATGCTTGAAGCGGTGGATAGGATACCCCCAATTACCCTGTTGTGATTATTACACATTGCATGTCTGTATGAAAATAAATAAATACATCTACTATGTAACCATAAAAATTTAAAACAGGCCAAGTGCAGTGGCTCACACCTGTAATCCCAGCACTTTGGGTGGCCGAGGTAATTGCTTGAGCCCAGGAGTTTGAGACCAGCCTCAGCAATATAGTGAGACCTCATCTCTAGTTTTTTTAAAAAAAACAAATTATGCCAGGTGAGGTGGCTCATGCCTGTAATCCCAGCACTTTGGGAGGCTGAGGTGGGCGGATCACCTGAGGTCAGGAGTTCGTGACTAGCCTGGCCAACACGGTGAAACCCCATCTCTACTAAAAATACAAATTTAGCTGAGCGTGGTGATGGGTTCCTGTAGTCCCAGCTGCTTGGGAAGCTGAGGCAGGGGACTCAGTTGAAGCCAGGAGGTGGAGGTTGCAGTGAGCTGAGATTGTGCGGTTGCACTCCAGCCTGTGTGACAAGAGCAAGAGACCAAGACACTGTCTCAAAAAAAAAAAAAAAAAAAAATTCAGCTCAGGA
>NW_012111142.1:3524283-3530773 GCF_000951035.1 Colobus angolensis palliatus
GGGCACCTTGGGCCCCTCGCGCCTGAACCAGCCTTACCCGGGGCACCCCGGAGCCCACGCGCCTTGGACCAGCCTTACCCGGGGCGCCCTGGATCCCACGCGCCTGGACCAGCCTTACCTGGCGAAAAGGAATCCGCCTGGACGACTGAGGAGCCAACAAACTGTGGATGGAGGTTTTTAACTAAGGACTGAGAGGACTCAGGATCTCTCGGCTGGCTCCTCCCCTCCTGGTGTGTCCAACCCCCGCTGTCTACATACCCTCGCCTCCTCCCCGGAAATCGCATTCTGCCCTAAGCAATTGCCGACTACCATCGCTGCCTCCCGACTGAGCCCAATTCCTTCTGTCTCCACTGAGCCTTCGCTTGAAAGAGCCCTGCCCCTCAGACCCGACTCCAGACTCAAATCTGAATAAAGGCACCACTAAAGCGCCTCATCACCCAGGCGTGAACCCCAAGGTCACCTCATTCCTTTTCTTCAACCTTCGCTGTTAATCCATTCCTGAGCCCTTGAATTTGCCCGCTTCTCTCCATCTCCACAGCTCCAGCCCAGTCCAAGCCCCATTGTCTCTCACCTGAATCACTGAAAACACCTCCAACAGCTCCCTGGTCTCTCCTGCGACCCCTCTGCAATCCTCCTCCCCCTCCAATGCCTTTCAGTGGCTTCCTGTTTCGGTTAAATTTCTACCTCCTCATTCTATCCTGACTGCCCCTTCAACATTGTCTTAGCAATACACTCCTCACAACAGAAACACGGTCTCTTTCTGTTCTTCACAAAACAGAACTTCCTGCCTCAGGGCCCTTGCACTGGCTGTTTATTCCGCGAGTTTTTGTGTGTTTGTTTTTTGAGACAGAGTCTTTCTCTTGTCGCCACAGTGCTGGAGTAGTGCAGTGGCACGATCTCGGCTCACTGCAACCGCCGCCTCCTGGGTTCAAGCAGTTCTCCTGCCTCAGCCTCCCGAGTGGCTGGGATTACAGGAGCACGCCACCACGCCCAGCTAATTTTTTATTTTTTATTTTTTATTTTTTTCTTTTTGAGAGGGAGTCTTGCTCTGTCACCCAGGCTGGAGTGCAGTGGTGTAATCTCGGCTCACTGCAACCTCCGCCTCCTGGGTTCAAGCGATTATCTTGCCTCAGCCTCCTTAGTAGCTGGGATTACAGGCGCGAGCCACCATGCCCGGCTAATTTTTGTATTTTTAGTAGAGGGTGTTTCACCATGTTGGTGAGGCTGGGTCTTGAACTTCTGACCTCGTGATCCGCCTGCCTCAGCCTCCAAAGTGCTGGGATTACAGGCGTGAGCCACCGCGACCATCCATCCACCTCTTTGAGTTATTTTCTCAGTTCTTTCAATATGGCTCCTGTTCATCCTCAGGTCTCAGATCCAATGTTAACTCCTCTAACAGGTCTCCCAGACTACCCTTTCTACAGGAGCCAAACTCCCCACATCCCAATATTCTTTTTTGTTTCATTTTGTTTCTTGAGACAGTGTCTTGCTCTGTAATAGAGACTCAAAGTTTCTGTTGGACTCCCCAGGCCTGACTGGCCAGACTCAGATGGAACTTGACTTGCCCAACATCATGCAGTTAATAAGCAGAGAAGCCTCAATATCTGGTAGTTCAGTCAATACACAGCACATGAATAAACAAAGAGAATTTTGTCTTTTGTTTTTATTTTTTATTTTTATTTATTTATTTACTTTTTGAGACGGAGTCTTGTTCTGTCATCCAGGCTGGAGTGCAGTGGCACCGGGCCTGGCCTGATAATGCTTCTAATTTTTTTTTCAAACTGAAAATCCTTAAGGAAAACCACTGAGCTCTCCCTGGTGAAACAGACTTCTACTTGACTTGCCAAGATGAAACAGAAAGCTGAAAACAAGGGTAAACTTCTACAGGCACATGCAGACAAATTCTTTTGATAACAATTGTGCCTTTATTGTGTCCAATAAACGCTACAATAAGTGAACTTGAGGCCGGTTGCGGTGGCTTATGCCTGTAATCCCAACACTTTGGGAGGTTGAGGAAGGCAGATCACCTGAGGTCAAGAGTTCCAGACCAGCCTGGCCAAGATGGTGACTAGCCTGGCCAACACGGTGAAACCCTGTCTCTACTAAGAATACAAAAATCAGCTGGGCATGATGGCGGGTGTCTGTAATCCCAGATACTCCAGAGGCTGAGACAGGAGAATCACTTGACCCTGGGAGGCAGAGGTTGAATTAAAGTTAACGCCACTGCACTACAGCCTAGGCAACAGAGTGAGCAAGACTCCATCTCAAAAAAAAACTAAAGCTAAAACTAAAATAAAATTGATAAACTAAAACAAATTAGAAAACAATGTCCTTAAAAGAGAAGGATTGAACAAATGATGGTTTATGTACACAATGCGATTATATACAATAATTATATGTAAGTACATAAAATACATTAATTTATAAAATATACATTATAATATACATTATGGCCAGGCACAGTGGCTCACGCATGTTAATTCCAGCACTTTGGGAGGCCAAAGTGGGTGGATCACCTGAGGTCAGGAGTTCGAGACCAGCCTAGCCAAAATCTCCACTAAAAATACAAAAATTAGCCAGGCGTGGTGGTGGGCGCCTGTCATCCCAGCTACTCGGGAGGTTGAGGCAGGACAATTGCTTGAATGCCAGAGGTGGAGGGTGCAGTGAGCTGAGCCCACGCCATTGCACCCCAGCCTGAGCAACAAGCGTGAAACTCCATCTCAAATAATAATAATATACATTATGTTATATATATACACCATATGTTATATATATATACTCTATATGGTGCATACAGTATGTTTAATGTACATATAAAAATTATACTTTACATAATAGAGTATATTAGAATCACACACATTGGTTAAGGATGTCTTTGGTACGTTAGAAGGAAAAAAACGGTGCAGAAAATATAGAGTACAATCCCCTTCTTAAAACACATATACAAAAACTGTATGTACAGTAAACACAAAAAGATTGGTCAATTATATTAGTCAGGAGAATGCATATCAAAGCACATTCCAGTGTTTGAACATCCTGATTACAGCCAGTGCAGGGGCAAATATCCACTCTGACCACATTCATAGTGACCCTGGAGATTTTTAGACCTTTTCAGTAATTAATCTGGCCAGTGCCCTATTATGTAACACTACCTTTTTTGGGTAATGTGTTTTCCAAGAGTCACTCTATAGTACATGATAGGTGCAATGAGAAACTGGAAATTAATTAACTTTTTTTTTTGTTTGTTTGTTTTTTTTTTTTTGAGACGGAGTCTTGCTCTGTCACCCAGGCTGGAGTGCAGTGGCACAATCTCAGCTCACTGCAAGCTCCGCCTCCCGGGTTCACGCCATTCTCCTGCCTCAACCTCCCAAGTAGCTGGGACTACAGGCGCCCGCCATCTCGCCCGGCTAGTTTTTTGTATTTTTTAGTACAGACGGGGTTTCACCGTGTTAGCCAGGATGGTCTCGATCTCCTGACCTCGTGATCCGCCCGTCTCGGCCTCCCAAAGTGCTGGGATTACAGGCTTGAGCCGCCGCGCCTGGCCCTAATTAACTTTTTAAAAAGAGACAGCGTCTTGCCACGTTGCCCAGGCTACACTCAAACTCCTTTCTCAGCCTCCTGAGTAGCTGGGAATACAAGCACACACCACCATGCCTGGCTTAAAACTGAAAATTACAGCCCGGTGCAGTGGGATTTATTATTTGTCATTAACTGTATCAAATGCTACTTTTTTTTCTTTTTTTTTTTGAGAGAGTCTCACTCTGTCGACTAGGCTGGCGTGTAGTGGCACAATCTCGGCTTACTGCAAACCCTACCTCCCGGGTTCAAGCGACTCTTCCACCTCAGCCTCCTGGGTTGAGGACTACAGACAGGCACACGCCAGCACACCCAGCTAAGTTTTGTATTTTTAGTAGAGACGCGGTTTCACTGTGTTGGCCAGGCTGGTTTCAAACTCCTGACCTCAGGTGATCCACCCGCCTAGGCCTCCCTAAGTGCTGAGATTACAAGCATTACTGCTCCTGGCCTCAAATGCTGAAGACTAAATTATAATTAGCATTAATGACAATAAATATGTGACCTTTTTCACATCCAAGATATCACATACTCTGAATTCTAGCCAGGCACTTCCCAGGCACTCTGGGTTCAGAATCCCTAATCAAGAAGAAAGCAGAGGCTGGTACAAATTTAGCAAATTTTGCCTCAGGGTTGGATGGTAGCCATCAAAAGGGCTCAGGGACCAGGCATCCTGGCTTCTGCCTGCAGTCTGAGCTACTTGGGGGGCTGAGGTGGGGGGGAATCACTTGAGCCCAGGAGTTCAAGGTTACTGTGAGCTATGATTGCATCACTGAGCTCCAGCTTGGGTGGCAGAGCAAGACCCTGTCAAAAAAAAAAAAAAAAAAAGAAAGTGATTAGGGAGACTCACTTGAGCCCAGGAGTTCAAGGTTACTGTGAGCTATGATTGCATCACTGAGCTCCAGCTTGGGTGGCAGAGCAAGACCCTGTCAGACAAAAAAAAAAAAAAAGAAAGTGATTAGGGAGACTTGGGAGATTTTCATCAGTGTACTCACAAGTTCTGCTTTATATTTTAAGGAGGTTACTCCAAAAGTATGCAATATAGGAGAACACCGGTTGGGAAGGGCAAAAAATATTTAGCACTTCCCTCAAGGGATTGGGGGTTGGGAGGGAGAATAAACTTTTCCTTTAATTTTAGGGATGGAAAAAAGCTTGTTGATTTGCATTGCCTTGGCTTCTGACTGCCGTCTTTTCATATGTTTATCTGCTTGCATTTTCTTTGTGGTGAATTACCTTTTCAACTTTGGCAGCCTGTTATTGGGGGGTTGGTGTGTGTGTTATTCTGAATTTGCTGGGGGATTATGGACTTCTCTTTTATTTTTTCTTTCTTTTATATAAGAACAATTAATATTCCCTCACCTCAGTCTCTATAATCTGATCTCTGAGGCCACCCAAAGTTTGGTGTGGTACCTCTCACAATGTACAGGTGACTTTTGTGTTTTTGCTTTTTTTTTTTTTTCGAGGTCTCACTCTCGCGTGACAAGCAGTGGCATGATCACTGTTGGCTGCAGTCACAAACTCCTGGGACCAAGTGATCCTCTCACCTCAGTCTTATCCTAAGGAGCTGGTATTACAGGCATGCCACCATACCAAGCTAAAGTGCCTGATTTTTATGGGTGCATGGGAGGACAATAAAGGAGAATGCCAACTTCGAATTCTAGTTGGTATGTCTCTTTCCTTAGGTCAGGGGACATTTAATTTTTTTAATAGCTTTATACTTTTAACATTATTTTTCTTTTTCAATAGGCCATTTGTAATCTTCCAGTTACATGTGCACACCTCACTTTTCTATGTGTGACATGCCATATTTTGAACATATTGAACATGTTTTGGTTCAGTAAGTAATTCCCTCAGCAGTGGGCATTCAAGTAATTTACAGGGTTTTGTTTTGTTTTTGAGATGGAGTCTCAGTGTCACCCAGGCTGGAGTGCAGAGGCACAATCTCAGCTCACTGCAATCCCCGCTTCCCAGGTTCAAGCGATTCTCCTGCCTCAGCCTCCCAAGTAGCTGGGACTACAGGATCGTGCCACCACGCCCGGCTAATTTTTGTATTTTTTAGTAGAGATGGGGTTTCGCCATGTTGGCCAGACTGGTCTCAAACTCCAGACCTCAAGTGATCTGCCCTCCTCAACCTCCCAAAGTGCTGGGATTACAGGTGTGAGCCACCACGCCGGTCCTACCTTTTAATCTTTAAGTAGTGACTGCAAAAGTTGCAACAACTGTTATGTGAAATAAAACGTGGTTTCTAGTGATTACGAAATTGTGGGTTCTGCTAATAGCACCAGACTGCAAAAGCGTCCTGACCCACACTATAGTTAGGACTCATTTCTTTATCAGACCCAAGGTCGCTTCCCCTGTTTCACTCTAAAATACCCCTCCGCAGTCCAGGCGCGGTGGCTCACGCCTGCAATCCCATCACTTGGGGAGATGGAGGTGGAAGGATCACCTGAGGTCAGGAGCTCGAGACCACACTGGCTGAAATGGCGAAACCCCGTCTCTACTAAAAACACAAAAATTAGCCAGGCATAGTGGCAGGCGCCTATAATCCCAGCTACTTGGGAGGCTGAGGGAGGAGAATCGCTTGAACTCAGGAGGCGGAGGTTGCAGTGAGCGGAGATGGCACCATTGCACTCCAGCCTGGGAGACAGGAGCGAAACTCTGTCTCAAAAAATAAAATACCCCACCGGTTGGCCGGGAGCGGTGGCTCACACCTGTAATCCCAGCACTTTAGGAGGCCGAGACGGGCGGATCACGAGGTCCGGAGATCGAGACCACCCTGGCTAACACAGTGAAACCCCGTCTCTACTAAAAATACAAAAATTAGCCGGGCGCAGTGGCGGGCGCCTGTAGTTCCGGCTACTCAGGAGGCTGAGGCAGGAGAATGGCGTGAACCCGGGAGGCGGAGCTTGCAGTGAGC
>NW_012111142.1:3532288-3540851 GCF_000951035.1 Colobus angolensis palliatus
GGGCACCTTGGGCCCCTCGCGCCTGAACCAGCCTTACCCGGGGCACCCCGGAGCCCACGCGCCTTGGACCAGCCTTACCCGGGGCGCCCTGGATCCCACGCGCCTGGACCAGCCTTACCTGGCGAAAAGGAATCCGCCTGGACGACTGAGGAGCCAACAAACTGTGGATGGAGGTTTTTAACTAAGGACTGAGAGGACTCAGGATCTCTCGGCTGGCTCCTCCCCTCCTGGTGTGTCCAACCCCCGCTGTCTACATACCCTCGCCTCCTCCCCGGAAATCGCATTCTGCCCTAAGCAATTGCCGACTACCATCGCTGCCTCCCGACTGAGCCCAATTCCTTCTGTCTCCACTGAGCCTTCGCTTGAAAGAGCCCTGCCCCTCAGACCCGACTCCAGACTCAAATCTGAATAAAGGCACCACTAAAGCGCCTCATCACCCAGGCGTGAACCCCAAGGTCACCTCATTCCTTTTCTTCAACCTTCGCTGTTAATCCATTCCTGAGCCCTTGAATTTGCCCGCTTCTCTCCATCTCCACAGCTCCAGCCCAGTCCAAGCCCCATTGTCTCTCACCTGAATCACTGAAAACACCTCCAACAGCTCCCTGGTCTCTCCTGCGACCCCTCTGCAATCCTCCTCCCCCTCCAATGCCTTTCAGTGGCTTCCTGTTTCGGTTAAATTTCTACCTCCTCATTCTATCCTGACTGCCCCTTCAACATTGTCTTAGCAATACACTCCTCACAACAGAAACACGGTCTCTTTCTGTTCTTCACAAAACAGAACTTCCTGCCTCAGGGCCCTTGCACTGGCTGTTTATTCCGCGAGTTTTTGTGTGTTTGTTTTTTGAGACAGAGTCTTTCTCTTGTCGCCACAGTGCTGGAGTAGTGCAGTGGCACGATCTCGGCTCACTGCAACCGCCGCCTCCTGGGTTCAAGCAGTTCTCCTGCCTCAGCCTCCCGAGTGGCTGGGATTACAGGAGCACGCCACCACGCCCAGCTAATTTTTTATTTTTTATTTTTTATTTTTTTCTTTTTGAGAGGGAGTCTTGCTCTGTCACCCAGGCTGGAGTGCAGTGGTGTAATCTCGGCTCACTGCAACCTCCGCCTCCTGGGTTCAAGCGATTATCTTGCCTCAGCCTCCTTAGTAGCTGGGATTACAGGCGCGAGCCACCATGCCCGGCTAATTTTTGTATTTTTAGTAGAGGGTGTTTCACCATGTTGGTGAGGCTGGGTCTTGAACTTCTGACCTCGTGATCCGCCTGCCTCAGCCTCCAAAGTGCTGGGATTACAGGCGTGAGCCACCGCGACCATCCATCCACCTCTTTGAGTTATTTTCTCAGTTCTTTCAATATGGCTCCTGTTCATCCTCAGGTCTCAGATCCAATGTTAACTCCTCTAACAGGTCTCCCAGACTACCCTTTCTACAGGAGCCAAACTCCCCACATCCCAATATTCTTTTTTGTTTCATTTTGTTTCTTGAGACAGTGTCTTGCTCTGTAATAGAGACTCAAAGTTTCTGTTGGACTCCCCAGGCCTGACTGGCCAGACTCAGATGGAACTTGACTTGCCCAACATCATGCAGTTAATAAGCAGAGAAGCCTCAATATCTGGTAGTTCAGTCAATACACAGCACATGAATAAACAAAGAGAATTTTGTCTTTTGTTTTTATTTTTTATTTTTATTTATTTATTTACTTTTTGAGACGGAGTCTTGTTCTGTCATCCAGGCTGGAGTGCAGTGGCACAATCTCGGCTCACTATAACCTCTGCCTCCCGGGTTCAAGCAATTCTCCTGCCTCAGTCTCCCGAATAGCTGAGATTACAGGCATGCGCCACCACACTCGGCTAATTTTTGTATTTTTAGTAGAGGTGGGGTTTCACCATGTTGGCCAGGCTGCTCTGGAACTCCTGACCTTGTGATCTGCCCGCCTCAGCCTTCCAAAGTGCAGGGATTACAGGCGTGAGCTACCACGCCCAGCTTTGTCTTTTGTTTTTAATCCCTTATTTCTTCTTACTGCCTATAATCCAGCACTTTGGGACGATGAGATGGAAGGATCACTTGTTCATAGTTTGAAACAACAACAGCCCTTTCCCAGAACAAACCCTGGGGATTTAGATTGCCTTTGCAGGACTAACAAATTAGCCACAGGGTTAGAAATTATTGTTTAGGAATCATGCAGCTGGAGGCTACAAGACTCTGACTCTCCCCAGATTGCTTCTGGGGATAAAACCACTACTGTAAAATCTAAGACCAGGGAGATATTTCACAGATATTTTGCAGATCCTGCACTTGATGGATCAGCTGGTACCACCCAGATCAATAAACTGGCTCACTTGATCTTGGTGAGTCACTTCCCCACCCAGGAATTGACTCAGCGCAAGAAGACAGCTCTGACTCCTTATGATTTCATCTCTGACCTGACCAATCAGCACTCCTGGCTCACTGGCTTCCCCCTCCCACCAAGTTGTCCTTAAAAACTGATCTCTGAATGCTTCGGGAGATTGATCTGAGTAATAAAACTCTGGTCTCCCACACAGCCCACTCTGTGTGAATTACTCTTTCTCTATTGCAGTTCCCCTGTCTTGATAAATGGGCTCTGTGTAGGCAGTGGGCAAGGCGAACCCATTTGACGGTTAGAATCACACCACTACACTCCAGCCTAGGAGATAGAGCAAGACCTTGTCTTAAAAAAGAAAAAAACAAAACAAAACAAAGAAAACTGGATGAGGTGGCTCAAGCCTGTAATCCCAGCACTTTAGGAGCCCAAGGCAGGTGGATCACCTGAGGTCAGGAGTTTAAGACAAGCTTGGTTAACATGGTGAAACCCTACCTCTAATAAAAGTACAAATATTAGTCAGGCGTTGTGGTGTGTGCCTGAGGCAAGACAATCGCTTATGAGTGATTGTGCCACTCACAATGAGTGAGCCAAGATTGTGCCACTGCACTCCAGCAGTGAGCCAAGATTGTGCCACTGCATTCCAGCCTACATGACGCAGCAAGACCCTCCCTCAAACAAAAACAACAGGAAAATTTGAACACTGACTGGATATTTGATGATATTAAGAATAACTTAATTTAAGTGTAATAAGGTTACTGTGATTAGATTTTTTAAAGGTTAAAGCCTTCTGTTACTGATCACGTGTTCTTGGGCTCTCAGTGCAATAGAAATTGACATGAGGTTCAAAGAGTATTCCCAGACAAGGCTTGTTGGAGCTTATGCAGCGACATAATGGAGGGGGAGAGAGAGAGACAGAGAGAGAGAGACCTAACTGTGCTTTATTAGGCAGAGAGAGAAAGAGAGAGGATGACCTAACTCTGCTTTATTAGGCAGAGAGAGAGAATGAATTGAATGAATTACCTAACTCTGCTTTATTAGGCAAAGAGAAGGAATTAACATCAGGAGTAGAGTATGCAGGTTGGTCTGGGCAAAGCAAAGGCTGTAAATCAAGTGTTCAGTATTTCTTCCTGAGGCGGGACACTGCACAACCTTAGTTTGATATTTAGATCTCCTAAAGCCAGTTCCCGGAATTGTTTTAAGTAAAAGGCAAGGTTAAACATTATGGGCCGCGCACGGTGGCTCACGCCTGTAATCCCAGCACTTTGGGAGGCCAAGGCGGGCAGATCACGAGCTCAGAAGATCGAGACCATCCTGGCTAACACAGTGAAACCCTGTCTATACTAAAAATACAAAAAAATTAGCCAGGCGTGGTAGCAGGTGCCTGTAGTCCCAGCTACTCTGGAGGCTGAGGCAGGAGAATGGCCTCAACCCGGGAGGCGGAGCTTGCAGTGAGCCCAGATCGCGCCACTGCACTCCAGTCTGGGCAACAGAGCGAGACACTGGCTCAAAAAAAAAAAAAAAAAAATGAAGGAGGTGTGGTGTCCCATTCTTATTATATCTCACTTCCAGCCCTATGCTACTAGATTTGGGGTAAAAAGACTGGGTTCTGGGTTCCAATCGGCCAATCAAGGCCTATTTATATGAAGAAGTGGAGCTGACTGGTGGCAAAGGGAATAGACTAGTGAGGTGGTGGTGTCCTACAGCAGGGGCCTTGACGCTGGTACATGCTGCCTCTACGGTACTTGGAGAACTTCCAGCAAATAAGTTGGCCTGAACAGTTGCTTTGTTTTGTTTTGTTTGTCCACTGAAGCATTTTATTTGTACATGTGTATTACATCCCTAGAAAAAGAATCCCAGGATTTTACCTGCTGCGTGTTTTCATTTTCCTTCTTCATGGCCCATGATGTCAGGTGAGGTTGTCAGTACAATGAAACCAAACTGAGGGGAAGGGAAGAGGTTATTCTGCCATTTTTCTAGAACTTTGAGTTGTATGTCGAATCTGGGCCTGATCACTCCACACTTGTGTAACCTTGCCTGAGAGGTTCTCAACAATTTTCCCAGCTCTGTGATCATCGATGACCTCCAACTTGCCAATGTTCAAATGTGAACATTTGAACATGCTTCATCATCAGAGTGAGAAACCAGATGTTGTCTTGGGAGCACAGCCTAATAAGAACCTGGCCTTTGGCTCTTTCTTCAGCATTGTTGATGCTCTTGAGAACATCTGCCATGACATTTATGTGCACCATTATGGTGGCACGATAAAACGGCACAAAGAGCTAGTTGTTGTTTTTATTTTATTTTACCTTTTTTTTTTTTTTATTTTAGACAGAGTCTCGCTCTGTTGCCCAGGCTGGAGTGCAGTGGTGCGATCTCGGCTCACTGCAAGCTCCACCTCCTGGATTCATGCCATTCTCCTGCCTCAGCCTCCTGAATAGCTGGGACTACAGGCACCTGCCACCATGCCCGTCTAATTTTTTGTATTTTTTAGTAGAGACGGGTTTCATTGTGTTAGCCAGGATGATCTCCATCTCCTGACCTCATGATCCGCCCGCCTCGGCCTCCCAAAGTGCTGGGATTACAGGTGTGAGCCACCACACCTGGCCTGTTGTTGTTTTTAATTATTATTATTATTATTATTGAGACGGAGTTTCAATTTTGTTAGCCAGGCTGGAGTGCAATAGTGCCACCTCAGCTTACTGCAACTTCCACCTCCCGGGTTCCAGCGAGTCTTCTGCCTCAGCCTCTCAAGTAGCTTGGACTACAGGCATGCACCACCATGCCCAGTTAATTTTTGTATTTTCGGTACAGTTGGGGTTTCACCATGTTGGCCAGGGTGGTCTTGAACTCCTGACCCAGATGATCCACGCACCTCGGCTTCCCAAAGTGCTGGAGTTACAGGCGTGAGTCAACATGCCCGGCGTTTTTTTTTAAATATTCATGAAGTATTGTAAAATTCTGTCCATTAGTAACTAATATTTGAGAACATTTACAATAATAATGGAACTTAAAGTTAGATGTATATTTTATTTTACATTTTAATACATCTTAATAGGTGATATTAAGATAATTAAAAATAATTATGGTCACAATTATAATGGCAAAAACATAAATGTTTGGTGTTAGTCTATCTATATACAATTCAGTTTTTGGTCTAAAGTTCTTTGGTTGTCAAAAAGAACATTAGGTTTACTTCATTAATAGGAGTATGTGTTAATGCTGGTATGGCTTCTTAGTATCTTTTTCTGCTGTTAATTTTTGGAATAGTTGCGTGTGATTTTACGAATGCCGTTGAGTGGGGAGACAGATACTCATTATTTTAGTTCCAAAAAAGAGTATATAACTGGTTACTATAGTACTAAGGAGGTAGACAGGTTATGCAACTGCCTAATATTTTTGAGGCCAATAATTTAAGCCTGAAGAATTTAGCCAAGATTCAGGAGCTAAAGTCCATAGTAGACAAGGCATGAAGCCAAACTGGGAGTTTAAGAAAAGAACAGAGCCATATATTGCTCTTTCTGGCAATGGTAATGGTGAATTCTCCATGACTATTCTATGGCTTTAGACAATCTCAGTGCTGGGTCCTCTGTGCTAGTGATCAGGGAGCTGCAGGAGGGGGAGAGAAGAAAAATTGAGGGAAAGGTGAACATGCCATGGTGCCCCAACTCCATGCCAGTCACCCTAAGGCAACCAGTTTCCTGAGCCTCAACTTAAACATATATCTGTTTTTAAACCAATCTCCCTGAAAAGGTGACTGAGGTCTGAGAGATTCCCCTTACCTTTACCTGCCTTTTCCTCAATCTTTCCTTTCCTACTTTGTAAAATGATGACTCACATTGCTGAACTAATTTTTTTTTTTTTGGATGGAGTTTCACTCTTGTTGCCCATACTGTAGTCCAATGGCGCGATCTCGGCTCACTGCAACCTCCGCCTCCCAGGTTCAAGTGATTCTTCTGCGTCAGCCTCCCAAGTTGCTAGGGTTATAGGTGCTCACCACCATGCCCATGTAATTTTTTGTATTTTCAGTAGAGATTGGGTTTTACCATGTTGGCCAGGCTGGTCTTGACCTCAGGCGAGCCACCCACCTCAGCCTCCGAAAGTGTTGGGATTACAGGCCTGGGCCACTGCACCCGGCTTTCTTAACTCATTATAGGGGTATTTCTGCTGGATATAAAACTCTGGTTGAGCCCAGGAGTTTGAGACCATCCTGGGCAACAAAGTGAGACCTTGACTTTACTAAAAATTGAACAATTGGCTGGGTGTGCTGGCACACACCTGTAATCCCAGCTACTTGTGGGGCTGAGGTGGGAGGATCACTTGAATCCAGGAGTTTGAGGTTGCAGTAAGCTGTGATTGTGCTACTGCACTCCAGTTCAGCCTGGGCAATGCCGTGAGACTCAGTTATTAAAAAACAAACATGGCTGGGCACAGTGGCTCATGCCTATAATCCCAGCACTTTGGGAGGCCGAGGAGGTGGGCGGATCGCCTGAGGTTGGGAGTTCGAGACCAGCCTGACCGACATGGAGAAACCCTGTCTCTACTAAAAATACAAAATTAGCCGGATGTGGTGGCACATGCCTGTAATCCCAGCTACTAGGGAGGCTGAGGCAGGAGAATCGCTTGAACCTGGGAGGCAGAGGTTGCAGTGAGCTGAGACTGCGCCATTGCACTCCAGCCTGCGCAACAAGAGCGAAACTCCATCTCAAGAAAAAAAAGAAACAACAAAACAAGACCGGGCACGGTGGCTCACACCTGCAATCCCAACACTTTGGGAGGCCAAGGCGGGTGGAAAACCTGAGGTCAGACATTCGAGACCAGCCTGACCAACATGGAGAAAACCCGTCTCTACTAAAAATTAGCTGTGCGTGGTGATGCATGTTTATAATTGCAGCTACTCAGGAGGCTGAGGCAGGAGAGTCCCTTGAACCCAGGAAGTGGAGGTGGCAGTGAGCTGAGATCGCACTATTGCACTCCAGCCTCGGCAACAAGACCAAAACTCCATCACACACACACACCAAAAACAAACAACAACAACAACAACAAAAGCCAGGTGCAGTGGCTCACACCTGTAATCCCAACATTTTGGGAGACCTAGGCAGGCGGATCACTTGAAGTCAGTTCAATTCCAGCCTGGCCAACATGGCAAAACCCTGTCTCTGCTAAAAAATACAAAAATTAGCTGGACGTGGTGGCAGGCACCTATAATCCCAGCTACTTGGGAGGCTGAGGCAGGAGAATTGCTTGCTTGAACTTGGGAGGCGGAGTTGCAGTGAGCTAAGATCTCGCTGCCACTGAATTCCAGTATGGGTGAGGAGTGAGACTCTGTCTCAAAAAAAAAAAAAAAAAAAGCCTGGGGTCATGGTGGCTCACATCTGTAGTCACATCTGGGAGGCTGAAGTGGGTGGATCACCTGAGATCAGAAGTTAGAGACCAGCCTGGCTAACATGGTGAAACATCGTCCCTACTAAAAATACAAAATTAGCAAGATGTGGTGGCGCAGGCTGTAATCCCAGGTACTTGGGAGGCTGAGGCAGGAAATCGCTTGAACCTGGGAAGCAGAGGTTGCAGTCAGCCCAGATAGCGCCATTGCACTCTCCACCTCAAAAAAAATAAAGAAAAATATAAAGAATTGTAAGCTATGGTTCTGTTTTTTGTTGTTGTTGTTGTTGATTTTTTAAAGCAAATTATAGAGAAGCAGACTGGGCATGGTGGATCATGTCTGTAATCCCAGCACTTTGGGAGGCTAAGGCAGGCGGATCACCTGAGGTCAGGAGTTTGAAACCAGCCTGGCCAACATGGTGAAACCCCATCTCTACTAAAAATAAAAAAATTAGCCGGGTGTGGTGGCAGGCACCTGTAATTCCAGCTACTCGGGAGGCTGAGGCAGGAGAATTCTTGGAACCCGGGAGGCGGAGGCTGCAGTGAGCTGAGATCGTGCCACTGAGCTCCAGCCTGGGTGACTGAGGGAGACTCCATCTCAAAAAAAAAAAAAGAAAAATACAGAGAAGTAAACAGAGATCACCTCAAATACTTTGATGTACATTCTTTCAGATTTTTCAGATTTTTTATATGTACATATGTGCTTATATAAAATATGAATTGTTGGCTGGGCGCGGTGGCTCAAGCCTGTAATCCCAGCACTTTGGGAGGCCGAGACGGGCGGATCACGAGGTCGGGAGATCGAGACCATCCTGGCTAACATGGTGAAACCCCGTCTCTACTAAAAA
>NW_012111142.1:3541032-3550884 GCF_000951035.1 Colobus angolensis palliatus
TCCCCCATAGGGTTTTGCTCTGTCGCCCAGGCTGGAGTGCAGTGGCACAATCTTGGCTCACTGCAACCTCCGCCTCCCAGGTTCAAGCAATTCCCCTGCCTCGACCTCCGGAGTAGCTGGGATTACAGGCGTCCGCCACCATGCCCGGCTAATTTTTGGATTTTTAGTAGAGACAGGGTTTCACCATGTTGATCAGGCTGGTCTCAAACTCCTGACCTCAGGTGATCTGCTCACCTTGGCCTCCCAAAGTGTGGGATTACAGGTGTGAGCCACCATGCCTGGCCTCTTTGGGGATCTTAATCAAAGTTGAGTTATATAAAAGTCAGCTGGGGAAAAATTACATATTATTCAAACTTTACAGCAATGAAGATGAAATCTCAGGTCAGTTACTTAACTGCTTTGTGCCTATTTCCTGTAAAATGAGAAATACTATGGTATTAGTCCATAGGATTGTTGATTAAATAAAGTCAAACGTGCAAAAGTGCTTAAAATTGTGCCTATGGCATAGCAAGCCTTCTATAATTTTTTTTTAATTTTTATTTTTTACACAAGGTCTCACTGTGTTACCCAGACTGAAGTGCAGTGGCACAATCTTGGCTTACTGCAACCTTTGCCTCCCAGGTTGAAGTAATTCTCTTGCCTCAACCACCCTGAGTAGCTTGGATTACAGGAATGCACCACCATGGCTGGCTAATTTTTGTATTTTTAGTAGTGACAGGGTTTTGGCATGTTGACCAGGCTTGTGTTGAACTCCTGACCTCAAGCAATCCACCGACCTCTGCTTCTCTGTGTTGGGATTACAGACTTGAGCCACTCTGCCCAGCCCATAAATGTTTACTATTAACATTGTTGGCTGGGCGCGGTAGCTCAAGCCTGTAATCCCAGCACTTTGGGAGGCCGAGACGGGCGGATCACGAGGTCAAGAGATCGAGACCATCCTGGCTAACACGGTGAAACCCCGTCTCTACTAAAAAAAAATACAAAAAACTAGCCGGGCGAGGTGTGGCGGGCGCCTGTAGTCCCAGCTACTCGGGAGGCTGAGGCAGGAGAATGGCGTAAACTAGGGAGGCTGGAGTTTGCAGTGAGCTGAGATCCGGCCATTGCGCTCCAGCCTGGGCCGAGACAGAGCGAGACTCTGTCTCAAAAAAAAAAAAAACATTGTTAATGCCATCATTTGTTTAAACTTTTAAAAAATTTTTATTATTTATTTATTTATTTTGAGATTGAGTCTTACTCTGTTGCCCAGGCTGGAGTGCAGTGGCACCATCTCGGCTCACTGCAACCTCTGCCTCCCAGACTTGAGGGATTCTCCTGCTTCAGTCTCCCAAGTAGCTGGGATCATAGGCGCCTGCTACCATGTGCAGCTAATTTTTGTAGTTTCGGTATAGACGGGCTTTCACCATGTTGGCCAGGATGGTCTCAAACTCCTGACCTCAAGTGATCCACCTGCCTTGGCCTCCCAAAGTGCTAGGAATACAGATGTGAGCCACCATGCCTGGCTTCATTTTTTAAATTAGAGATGAGGTTTCACTATGTTGCCCAGGCTAGTCTTGAACTTCTGGGCTCAAACGATCCTTCCACCTCAGGCTCCCAAAGTGCTGGGATTACAGGTGTGAGTCACTATGCTCAGCTATTTAAACTTTTTGCATTTTTTTTCCTCTGAAATAGATCTTACACTTTTTTTTTATTTTTCTGTAAATATTATTCCTGAATAGCTGGGTACAGTGGTTCATGCCTGTAAGCCCAACATTTTGGGAGGTCGAGACTAGAGGATGGTTTGAGTCCAGGGGTTCAAGACCAACCTGGGCAACATGGCAAAACCCTATCTCTATAAAAAGTATAAAAATTACCCAGGCATGGCCGGGTACGGTGGCTCGTGCCTGTAATCCCAGCACTTTGGGAGGTCGAGGCGGGTGGATCGCAAAGTCAGGAGATCAAGACCATCCTGGCTAACACAGTGAAACCCCATCTCTACTAAAAATACCAAAAATTAGCAGGGCATGGTGGCGGGTGCCTGTAGTCCCAGATACTTGGGAGGCTGAGGCAGGAGAATGGCATGAACCTGGGAGGCGGAGCTTGCAGTGAGCCGAGATCATGCCACTGCATTCAAGCCTGGGCGACAGAGTGAGACTCCGTATCAAAAAAAAAAAAAAAAATTACCCAGGCATGGTGGTACACACCTGTAGTCCCAACTACTCAAGACTCTGAGGTGGGTGGATCACCTGAGCCCAGGAAGTTGAGGCTGCAGTGAGCTGAGAATGCACCACTGCACTCCAACCTGCGTGTTGGAGTGCGACCCTATTAAAAAAAAAAAAATTCCTGAGTAAAATTGTAAAATTGATGTTCATTACTATCGTGAATGATACTTTTCTCCTAGTGTATTCCTGATATGTAGGAAAACAGTAGCTAATAGCCAATGTCTCCTATAGCAGCTCATAGCCTGGCAGTAGTTCATAGTCTAGCATTGAAACTGCCTTTGCAAAATTATGACTGAGACAGTGAAGGAGATCTAACCTAATCAACTCTATCTTACTTCTAACCTCCAAGCTGTCCCTGTTCATTCCTGGGCATAGGCTGAACTAACTTTGGGAGAAACTTAGTTTATAGTTTAAAACAAAGACGATGACAGACAGCCCTTTCCCAAAGCAGACATCCTTCTTGCTGGGGGCCTAGATTGCCTTTGTAGGACGAATGCTAGCCACAAGATTAGAAACTATAATTTAGGAGTCATGCAGCTACAGGCTACTGAGTTCTGACCCTCCCTCAACTGCTCCTAATATCAGTGCTTGAGATATTTTGCAGACCCTGCAATTGATGGATCAGCAGGTACCACCCAGATCAATAAACTGGCTCATCTGATCTTGTGGCCTCCACCCAGGAACTGACTCAGTCCAAGAAGACAGCTTCAACTCCTTATGTTTTCATCCCTGACCAATCAGCACTCCTGGCTCACTGACTTCCCCCAACCCACCAAGTTATCCTTAAAAACTCTGCTTCCCGAATGCTTGGGGAGACTTATTAGAGTAATAAGAAAACTCTGGTCTCCTGCACAGCCAGCTTTGCATGAATTAATCTTTCTCTATTGCAATTCCCCTGTTTGATAAATATGCTCTGTCTAGGCAGTTGTTGGGAGAAAAGCTGAGTGTTGGAGAGAAGCTGAGGCAGGGCTTGCATGTCTGCTAGACTTGCTGGCTCCTTGCTTCTAGTACTCCTAGTACCTCAAGCAGTCATATGTTTCTCATTCACCTGATACAATGTTTCCTTTCAAGCCCCACATCCTCACCACCTGTTTCTTTGTTGGATTACCAATAAATAGCGTGGGCTCCCAGGGCTTGGGGCCTTCTGCAGCCTCCACAATTGCAATGGTCCCCAGTTCCACTTCTGTCTCCCTAACTTTTTCTCAATCCTTTGACTCCTCCGACGTTGTCGCCCCCACGACCTGGTGTTGGGTCTGATTTACCCCAACATTCCTGGCTGCCCAACATGTGGCGACAAAGACCCCGGTGAAGGAACGCTAGAGCATGTGAAAGCAGAGGACACGTCGTCAAAGGACACCTGAGGACGTCTGAAAGAAGCTTAGCGGGAAAGCTGAACACTCGGAAGAACCAGGGTAACAATGGGACAAAGTGAAAACAGACGTTCTGCTTACTTAGATTTCTTAAGGCATTTATTACGAAGAAGGGGAGTGAAAGTTAGTACTCAGAATTTATCACTCTTCAATGCAGTAAAGCAATTATGCCCATGGTTTCCTGAACAAGGGACTATGGAGATGGATGAATGGGAGTAAATTGGAAGAGATTTTTAAAAGGCATATAAAAGGCCGGGCGCGGTGGCTCACTCCTGTAATCCCAGCACTTTGGGAGGCTAAGGCGGGTGGATCACAAGGTCAGGAGATTGAGACATTCCTGGCTAACACGGTGAAACCCTGTCTACTAAAAACTACAAAAAATTAGCCAGGCGCCTGTAGTCCCAGCTACTCGGGAGCCTGAGGCAAGAGAATGGCATGAACCAAGGAGGCAGAGCTTGCAGTGAGCCAAGATCATGCCACTGCACTCCAGCCTGGGCAACGGAGTGACACTCTGTCTCAAAAAAAAAAAAGCAAAAACAAAAAGGTGTATAAAGAGGGAGCAGAAATTCCAGTTTCCATTTGGTCAGCGTGGGTGCTAATAAAGACAGCTCTTGAGCCATTTCAAACAGACGATGAGGCAGATTCAGATGAGGAAGAGGAGGATGAGTGTAAAAAACTAACTTCAGCTTCTGGGTGTGAGGAACAGCTATCGGAGATTAAAGAAAGGAAAACTAAAGTATGTTTTACTAGCCCATTGGCTCTACTTGCTGAATTAAGTGAATGGCCACCTCCTCTCTCACCCCTTAATGGGTGAGAAAATAAATTAGCTGAAAAACTTACTTCTGCTCCTGTAGTTGCAACATGAAAACCTGGAGCAATTGGTGGTGCTATACAAAATTCTTTTAAAAAAGCTAGAGCCAAGGGAGACCTTGAAGCATGGCAATTTCCCATTACTATAATCCAGCAAGGAGGACAGAATATAACTAATTGGGCCACTTTTCCTTTTAAGTTACTGAAGGAATTTAAGCAAGCCAGTAATATGGACCGAACCCTCCTTTTGTGCAAACTTTATTTAAAAATATGGCTTTTGATAATAGGTTAATACCGTATGATTGGGATACCTTGACAAAATCTGTTCTCACTCTCAGTACTCGCAGTTTAAAACCTGGTGGGTTGATGAAGCTCAAAACTCAGGCAATGGAAAACCTACAAGCACAGCCACCTGTGCCTGTTTCCTTTGAACAGTTAAGGGGAATTGGCCCTAATTGGGGTTGATTAGAGAATCAAGCAGTAATGGAGGATGTTGCCATTGTTCAGCTGTGCTTTGTGTGCTTATGGGCATGGGAAAGGATAAATGTTACAAAGGAAAAATATTCTTCTTTCAGTTCTGTCTGACAAGGACCTAAAGAACCATATATTGATTTTATTGCTTGGCTCCAATGGGCTGTGTATAAAGCCATCACTGATAAAACGGCTCAGGATGTTGTAATACAGCTTCTTGCATATGATGATGCTAATGCAGAGTGTCAAACTGCTATTAGACCCCTGAGAGGGAAGGCTCATTTAGCTGTATATATTAAGGCTTGTGATGGCATTGGAGGTAACTTAACATAAGGCTACTCTTTTAGCTCAGGCTATGGCTGGATTAAGAGTAGGAAGGAGTATGCCCGGTTTCTCAGGCTCTTGCTTTAATTGTGGGCAATTTGGACACATAAGAAAGGAATGTAGAAAAGGAAATCAAAAGGCAAAAACTACTGCCATCAATCAACAGAAAAGTCCTGGTGTATGTCCCCGGTGTAAGAAAGGCAATCACACAAATAGTGTCATTCTAAATTTAGCAAAGAGGGACAACCTCTTTCAGGAAACAAGAAGAGGGGCCCGCCTCGAGCCCCTCAACAAACCAAGGCATACCCGGCACAGCCAGTGCCCTTACATATGTACAATTGTCCCCCGCCTCAGCAGGCAGTGCTGCTGTAGATCTCTACAGCCCAATTCCCATCTCCTTACTTCCTGGGGAACCACCAAAG
Source organism: Colobus angolensis palliatus (assembly GCF_000951035.1). Classification (NCBI taxonomy): domain Eukaryota; kingdom Metazoa; phylum Chordata; class Mammalia; order Primates; family Cercopithecidae; genus Colobus; species Colobus angolensis. The sequence continues at coordinate 3,546,628 of NW_012111142.1, forward strand.
AAGGTCCCCATGGGAGTTAGGGGATCCTTACCCTCAGGAACAGTCTATTACTTGCAAGATCTAGTCTAAATTTTAAAAGTGTTACTGTACATACAGGAATTACTGACTCTGATTATATCAGATAAATTAAATTAGTTATTAGTTCCTCAGCTCCGTGGTCGGCCTCCCCAGGAGAAAGAATTGCTCAGTCGTTGCTGTTACCTTACATAAAGCTAGAAAGCAGCTCAGTGAAAAGAACAGGAGGCTTCGGTAATACTAATCCAGCAGGAAAGGCTGTGTATTGGGTTAATCAAGTGTCTGACAAAAGATCTGTTTGCACAGTAACTATTCAGGGAAAAGATTTTGAAGGACTAGTAGATACTGGAGCTAATGTCTCTATTATTGCTATAAATCAATGGCCCTGGCACTGGCCTAAGCAAAAGGCATCCATTGGTATTGTTGGAGTAGGCGCTGCCTCAGAAGTTTTTCAAAGTTCTTTGATTTTACCATGTCAAGGGCCGTATGGTCGGGCAGGGACAATCCAGCCTATCATTACATCTGTTCCTGTCAACGTATGGGATAGAGACTTATTGCAACAATGGGATGCTGAAATAGCTATTCCTATGGATCAATATAGTAATAATAGTAGACAAATGATGAAAAATATGGGATATCGCCCGGGAAAAGGACTAGAAAAAGAGAAATTGCCAATCAGAACCTTTAGAATTAGAAGAGCAAATATGTCAGACCGGATTGGGGTGTCATTTTTAGGAGTGGCCATTGTTGAGCCTCCGGCTCCCATTCCTCTTGTTTGGCTAACTGCCAAACTGGTTTGGGTGGCGCAATGGCTGCTGAAACAGGAAAAACTGGAGGCTTTAAAAGAACTAGTGCAGGAACAATTGCAAAAGAGACATGTAGAGTCTACTTTCTCCCCTTGGAATTCTCCGGTATTTGTCATTAAGAAAAAATCCAGTAAATGGAGAATGTTAACAGATTTAAGGGCCATTAATGCTGTGATTCAACCTATGGGCGTGCTACAACCAGGGCTGCCCTCCCCAACAATGATCCCAAAATACTGGATTGAATGTGCCTTAATTTGAAAGGTGACTGATGAACACCTTAATTTTTGATTTCATTCTTTACAGCAAGCAATACAACAAAGGCATTCACCTTTCTATATCACTCATATGGGAGCACATACTAACCTCTTGAACCCTTTAAACTTAATCAAAGGGCGGATGCCTTGGTGTCTGTAGCCTTTGCTGATGCACAAACATTTCATTCTTTAACCCATCTTAATGCCGCGGGCCTTAGAAAAAGATATGGTCTATCATGGAAACAAGCTAAAGAAATTGTGCAACACAGTTCTGCCTGCCAAGTCAGATGTGCCATCTGCCACATCAAGGACCAGGAGTTAACCCTAGAGGTTTATCTCCAAATTCCATCTGGCAGATGGGTGTAACACATATTCCTGTTTTTGGAAAACTGTCCTTTGTTCATGTTTTGGTAGATACCTATTCACATTTTATCTGGGCCACATGTCAAACGGGAAGCTACAGCTCATGTTAAAAGACATCTTTTATCTTGCTTTTCAGTTATGGGAATCCCAGAAGAAATCAAAACTGATAACAGCCCAGGATACTGTAGTAAAGCCATGGCTACATTTTTTCAACAATGGAATATTACCCATACTATGGGTATTCTATATAACTCACAAGGACAAGCAATAGTGGATAGAGTTAATTGTACTTGAAAAACTCAAATGCAAGGCTGGGCATGGTGGCTCACACCTGTAATCCCAGCACTTTGGGAGGCAAGGCGGGCAGATCATGAGGTCAGGAGATTGAGATCATCCTGGCTAACACGGTGAAACTCCGTCTCTACTAAAAATACAAAAAAATTAGCCAGGCGTGGTGGTGGGCACCTGTCGTCTCAGTTACTCGGGAGGCTGAGGCAGGAGAATGGCGTGAACCTGGGAAGCGGAGGTTGCAGTGAGCTGAGATCATGCCTGGGTGACAGAGCAAGACTCCCTCTCAACAACAAAACCACAAAACTCAAATACAGAAGCAAAAGGGAGGGGACTAGGAATATAAGACATCACATATGCAATTGCATTTAACTTTATTAACATTAAATTTTTTAAATTTACAAAAAGATCAACCCATGACTGCAGCTGAACAACACCTGACAGGACAAAAGGAAAATAAAGAGGCTGGACAAGGTATATGGTGGAGGGATGCACATACAAAGAGCTGGGAAAAAGGAAAGATAATTTTATGGGGAAGAGAATTTGCTTGTGTTGCTCCAGGTGACAACCAGGTGCCTGTGTGGGTGCCCACCCAACATCTGAAGATCTATCATGAACCACAGCATCTAGTGGACCCACTGTACAGTGCAAATTGAAGGTTTAAGGATTGTTTTTAAGCCTCGATTTGCTTTCTCTGTGCCTTGTTAGAAGGGGCCTGCTTCTCGTTATCAACGGTAAGTTTTGCCCTGCAGTAATTAACCAAAGAGGCAGAGACTGAGTTACAAATGCTTCAGCAATGGTATGCCTCCCAGCTACAGCCACAAAAGGTTTTGCTTCTGTTTCAGTAGATTTACTAACATGGGGGTGAGGGTATGCTTGTGTTTTTTGCAGGAGATGAACAAACTGTGTAGGTGCCTCAAGATGTGTGCAACCATGAAATAGGAGACTGGAAGGACCCATGGATCCCAACCATGGACCGGGTTCCCCTCGTACGAACCATGCTGAGAAACTGCTGGAGTGCCAGGGTTTTACCTATAGATACTTAATGGACCAATGCTTTCTGACTGAACTCCTCTCTACCCTGAATACAGGAGACCCTAATAGGTAGGCAGGAGTATCATCGCCTCTGTTCAGCATGAAGAAGTTACAGAAGATGGACCTTCATCCTTCTGCAACCCCTACGATTAAGGGTCCTCTTGTAAAAGGGAAAGGGGAGATAAATAGGAAGCATTCAAACTAGAGCAACTCCATTTTGAATAAGGGCTAAGAAAAATGAAGCTGGATCACCAACTAGCAATTAAGGGCTGCACAGCCTGCAATTGCCTTGCTCAATTAATTTTAAAAAGAAGCCACCTTATGCTAGTAATAATGATAGCTGTGGCAGTTTTTACAAAAAAGAGAAGGGGGGCATGTTCAGAGAAGCTGAGGCAGAGCTTGCATGTCTGCTAGACTGCTGGTTCCTTGCTTCTAGCACTGCCATTATCTCAAGCAGCCATATGTTTCTCATTCACTTGATACACTGTTTTCTTTCACCCCCCACATCCTTACCACCTGTGTCTTTGAGCGCCAACAACTAACCTGGGCTCCCAGAGCTTGGGGCCTTCGCAGCCTCCACTCTCCCTATGGCCCTCTGGTTCCACTTCTCTCTCTCAGACTGTCTTTTTATCATTCCTTTGACTCTGTTGGACTTCTTCACCCCCACGACCTAGTGTTGCGTCTGATCACCCCAACAGCAGTGGGCAAGGTGAACCCATTGGGCAATTACAGCATCTCCTGGGAAAGATAGGTCCTGTAAACAGATAATTTTAACATGTTAATTGAAAAGGTAAAGATAAGCAACAGGTTTCATGGAATGGCAGAGGAAGTTGGATTAGCAAAACTTGCAGAGGAGGTCTGGGGAAAAGTTTCTTGGACGTTGTAATAGCGAACTGAGTCTTGAAGAACAAGGCTTTTTGCACAATGTGTGGATGCTGTGCTCTCCTAAGTCAGGGAAAACAAACCTTGTAAACGATTTGAAGAGATTTATTCTGAACCAAGTATGAGTGACTAAGGCCCAAGGCAAAATCTCAAGAGGTCCTGAGAACATGTGCCCAAGGTAGTTGGGTTACAGGTTGGTTTTACACGTTTTAGGGAGACATAGGCATCAATCTATACATGTAAGGTATGCATTGGTTTGGTTCAGCAAGATGGGATAGGTGGATACAAAGATTTTTCCGATGGACATTTGAAAGAGTTATTATCTAAAGGCTAGGAATCCATAGAAAGGAGTGACTGGGTTAAGATAAGGGGTTGTGGAATCCAAGGTTCTTATTGTGTAGAATAGATGGTAAATGTTTCTTATCAAGCTTTTTTTTTTTTTTTGGAGACAGTCTCGTTCTGTCACCCAAACTGGAGTGCAGTGGCCAGATAGCTCACTACAAGCTCTGCCTTTCAGGTTCACGCCATTCTCCTGCCTCAGCTTCCCGAGTAGCTGGGACTATAGGCGCCCGCCACCTCGCCCGGCTAGTTTTTTGTATTTTTTGTATTTTTTT
>NW_012111142.1:3552063-3554082 GCF_000951035.1 Colobus angolensis palliatus
CTTCTTTTTTTTTTTTTTTTTTTTAAATGGAGTCTCGCTGTGTCACCCAGGCTGGAGTGCAGTGGCACGATCTCGGCTCACTGCAACCTCTGCCTACTGGATTCAAGCGATTCTCTCCCCTCCGCCTCCCGAGTAGCTGGGACTACAGGTGTGCGCCACCATACCCAGCTAATTTTTTGTATTTAGTAGAAATGGGGTTTCACCCTATTAGCCAGGATGGTTTCACTCTCCTGACCGCGTGATCCGCCTGCCTTGGCCTCCCAAAGTGCTGGGATTACCAGAGTGAGCGGCTGCACCCGGCTGGGACTAGAGGTCTTTTCTCACTTGTACCTGGGGATGGAGGCCAGTTGCTGCTGTTCCTAAATTAAGACCTACCCTCTTATAATGGCTGGCCCTGACTCTGCAGCCAATGTTTGTTTTTTTTTTTAAAGGTGGCGGAGGGATTGATGAAAGCTTTTTTTTTTTTTTTTAAGTTGGAGTCACTCAGGCTGGAGTGGGGTGGCACCATCTCAGCTCACTGCAACCTCCGCCTCCCAGTTTCACTCCTGCCTCAGTCTCCTGAGTAGCTGGGATTACAGGCCCCCGCCACCATGCCCGGCTATTTTTTGTACTTTTGGTAGAGACGGGGTTTCACCATGTTGGCTAGGCTGGTCTTGAACTCCTGACCTCGTGATCCGCCCGCCTCCGCCTTCCAAAGTGCTGGGACTACAGGCGTGAACCCCCGCACCTGACGCTTTAAGCTTTCTTTTTGGGCGTGTAGTACTCTTCTAGCCTTGTGGACATGTCCTAATCTGCTATGCTTTCTGGAGAGAAGGGTGGCATTTATGGAGATGGGATACCTATTCCCACCTGTTAGGAATCTTTCTCATTTCTTACTTGCCATCATAATTTCTGGGGGGGCCCTCTTCTGACTTAAGTAATGAGATCAAGCAATTTCTTTTAAACAAGATTTCCGTCTTTCTCGCCAGGCAGGAACCAGGTAAAAGGAAAACCTGCGCCATCTTCCGGCTAAGATGTGAGTAGCTTTCTGAAGAGCCATTGTTCTTTAGTGGTACAGGTTTTCCTCTGCTTTTCTAGCTGCTAAATTGGAGGCTCTTCAGAGAACTTTAGGGTATGTATACCTGTGTGTGTTCAATGACGAATCAGGGAAGAAACTAGGTTGAAATACAGACTCTGATTTGTACATGTGTACCTGCAGCGATCCAGGGTTCTGATGTAAACTGTTCATGGGCCACCCTCTGAGAAACAGTAAAAATGATGCAGCGAAGGCCAAACCTTCATTTCATTTTTTTTTTTTCCTTTGAGACGGGGTCTCGCGCTCGCCCCGGCTGGAGTGCAGTGGCCGTATCTCAGCTCACTGCAAGCTCCGCCTCCCGGGTTTACGCCATTCTCCTGCCTCAGCCTCCAGAGTAGCTGGGACTACAGGCGCCCGCCACCTCGCCCGGCTAGTTTTTTGTATTTTTTAGTAGAGACGGGGTTTCACCATGTTAGCCAGGATGGTCTCGATCTCCTGACCACGTGATCCGCCCGTCTCGGCCTCCCAAAGTGCTGGGATTACAGGCTTGAGCCACCGTGCCCGGCCACCTTCATTTCATTGAAGGGAAAATCTGATCACAAAACTCTCCAGATTAAAATAGCTCAGTTGTCTACGTGGGGTGGCTCATGCCCATAATCCCAGCACTTTGAGAGCCCAAAGCAGGAGGATCACTTGAGGCCAGTAGTTTGAGACCAGCCTGGGTAACATAGTGAGACCCCATCTGTACAATAAACAAAAAATTAGTTGGGTATAGTGCCATGCTTGTAGTCCCAGCTACTCGGGACACTGAAATGGGAGGACGACTTGAGTTCAGGAGATCAAAGCTGCAGTGAGGTGTGATCGTACCACTGCACTATGGCCTGGGCGACAAAGCGAGACCCTGTCTCAAAAAAAAAAAGACATGAGATGAGGGCTGGGTGCAGTGGCTCATGCCTGTAATCCCAGCACTTTGGGATTTCAAAAGGGTGGATCGTTTGACTTCA
>NW_012111142.1:3560997-3562722 GCF_000951035.1 Colobus angolensis palliatus
GAGGTGGGTGGATCACCTGAGGTCAGGAGTTCGAGACCAGCCTGACCAACATGGTGAAACCCCATCTCTACTAAAAATACAAAAAAATTTAGCTGGGCATAGTGGTGGTTGCCTGTAATTCTAGCTACTCAAGAGGCTCAAGCAGGAAAATCATTTGAAAGCAGGAAGTGCTTCAAATTACACTGAGTGGAGATCGCACCATCACACTCCAGCCTGGGCAACAAGAGGGAAAATCCATCTGAAAGAAAAAAAAAAAAACAACAACACCAAATCTGCTAGCATTTTCTTTTCTTTCTCTTTGTTTTTTTTTTGAGAAGGAGTCTCGCTCTGTCGCCCAGGCTGGAGTGCAGTGGCTCAATCTCGGCTCACTGCAAGTTCCACCTCCCAGGTTCATGCCACTCTGCTACCTCAGCCTCCCCCGAGTAGCTGGGACTACGGGCACCTGCCACCACACCCGGCTAATTTTTTCTATTTTTTTAGTAGAGATGGGGTTTCACCATGTTAGCCAGAATGGTCTTGATGTCCTGACCTGGTCATCTGCCCACCTCGGCCTCCCAAAGTGCTGGGATTACAGGCATGAGCCACCGTGCCCGGCCCCTGCTAGTGTTTTCTAAGTGTATCCTATAATAGTAATCTTACTTAAAGTTCTCAAAATAAGAAGTTCTAGCAACAAGACTCCTTCAGAGTGCAGACCTTGGAAAGAATCAGGATAAGGGCAGAGGTGGGGGCACCCGAGGACTGAAATCCATGGCCAAGCCCTGAAACCCTCACATCTGTATCTTGTTGCTCAATGTCCAGGCCAGGCAAATGGATCTAACTGGCCAATGGAAAAGCTGGGATTGGAAGGCAATGGAACCTGGTCAGTCAGAGACAAAGCACCAGCAGGTATGAGGATCATGTCCACCTTCCTGTAGTCGGTTAACAACCTTGCTGGGGTTGAAACTGACCTTCTGAGGCTCCTGCTGCACTGCAGGTCAGGAAAGCTTGCACTATAGCCAGGCCTTTTCTGCCTTCCCTCCCCTCCTGTCTGATTCCTACTGAGGACTCAGCTAAATGGACATGTTTTTTTTCCCCGTTGGCCTGGACGGTTCCAGAGACAATCAGCTGCAATGCCACAGTGGAAAGCTGGAAAGAAGAGAGTGAGTTTGGGTGGATGTGGCCCAAGCCTGGACTGACTTCATTTCTGGCCTATGAAGATGATTAAACAGCGACTGAGGGTCTAAAGACCAATACATTCCAGGTAGCTCTATAGTCTGGAATTCTCACTCTGCATTCCCTCTCTCTGTCTCATCTCTTCCAGAAGAGTTAGTTGGTTATCTGATGGGATAGAAAGTCTGAATACTGTGCTGGGTGCAGTTGACTCACACCTGTAATCCCAGCACTTTGGGAGGCTGAAACAGGCGGATCACCTGAGGTCAGGAGTTCGAGACCAGCCTGACCTACACGGAGAAACCCTATCTCTACTAAAATTACAAAATTAGCCGGGTATGTTGGTGCGTGCCTGTAATCCCAGCTACTCGGGAGGCTGAGGCAGGAGAATCGCTTGAACCCAGGAGGTGGAGGTTGCAGTGAGCAGAGATCATACCATTGCACTCCAGCCTGGGCAACAAGAGCAAAACACTCTGTCTCAAAAAAAAAAAAAAAAAAAAAGTCAGTCTGAATGTTGTTGCAATTGCCTGGAAACTTCCTATAACTCCTTGAGGAGCTTTAAAAAAAATACCAGTT
>NW_012111142.1:3563857-3570455 GCF_000951035.1 Colobus angolensis palliatus
CAGCTACTCAGGAGGCTGAGGTGGGAGGATCACCTAAGCCTGGGAGGTCACGGCTGTGGTGAGCCATGATCACGCCACTGCACTGCAGCCCAAGCAATAGAGTGAGACCCTATCTCAAGAAAAAAAAAAAGTTCATATAGGTGCAGACTCAGTCTAAGACTTGTTCTAACAGGTAAAATACCTCCAGTGGCAAGGCAGCAAGGGAGGAGGCTGGTGTTTCTTTCTGCCTCTAGCCGCTGGAGGCAGAAAAGAACTCAGCAATTGTGAATGACCACAGACTGGAAAAAAGGGGAGTGTTCGGGCTTTCAAAGTTTAGTGTTTAGTATCACCAGAAGAGCTTGTTAAAACTCAGATTTCTTGGCCCTGCCCCAGAGATTCTGATGTAGTTGGTCTAGGTTAGAGCATACATTTGCACCTCTCCTAGGTGGTGCTGATGATGGTGGTCTGCAGTCACATCTTGAGCAGCAGTGCTGTCTATGCCAATGGATAGTGTGTGCAAAGGCCTAAGGGTGGAGAGTCCAGCTTATCCTGGGATAAGCCAGGGTTAACCAGAGTTAATACGACTGCTGGAAGTTAAGATGGAAGCTCAGTTATGAAGAGCCTAACATCCATGCTGAGTTGGACTTGACCCTGAGTCCACTGAGAAGCCACCTACTTAGGTATACAAATACTTAGGGTCCTTGGGTGGTGGGGTGGCAGAGGCAAGATCTCAAGCCATCCGCTCCTGAGGGTTCTGGGATGGTAGAAGTGGTGGTGGCTGCACCACAGCGGTGAACACCAGAGGGGGTGGGTGGGGGCTGGAAAGGTGTTGAGAACAAGGATAGTGGACACTTCTGCACTTTCCCTAAGGCAAGGCCATCCCTTGAGGGGTCCGTTCAAGGTCTCATGATGTCTGATGCTTGATTTGTGAATTTGGAGGGTGTTTTTGGATGAGATCAACATTTCTTTCTTTTTTTGTTTGTTTTGTTTGTTGTTGAGATAGGGTCTCGATCTTTCTCCCAGGCTGGAGTGCAGTGGCGCCATCTCAGATCACTGCAGCCTTTGCCTCCTGGGCTCAAGTGATCCTCCCACCCTCAGCCTCTGGAGTAGCTGGGACTTCGGGCAGGCGCCACCACGCCCAGCTGTGAAACATTCTTCCCAGAAGATCATCTTCTGGGTCTTGAGCCTGCTGGCCCACAGTGCAGATTTTGGACTTGCCCACCTCCATAACTGCAAAAGCCAATTCCTTATGATAAATCTTTCTAAATACATACACATCCTCTCGGTTCAGTTTCTCTGGAGAACGCTGACTAATACGATGTTGGACAGGAAGTTTCTGCTCTCAATCTTTAAGAACAGGTGAATCCTATTCTTCATGGCATGGGGGCCACTGGAGTATATTTCTTTTCTTTTTGGGGGGAGTGGGGGAGGAGGATCGTGTTCTCACTCTGGTGCCCAGGCTTGAGTGCAGTGTGTGATCATAGCTTACTGCAGCCTCGACTTCCAGTCTCAAGCGATCCTTTCACTTCAGCCTCCGAAGTAGGTGGGGCTGCTGGTGCATGCCATGGTGCCAGGTTGATTTTTTAATTAATTATTTTTGAGATGGGGGCCTTAACTCTGTCACCCAAGCTGTAGTACATGATCATGGCTCACTGCAGCCTCAATATCCCTGGGCTGAGGTGATTCTACCATCTTAGCCTCCGGAGTAGCTGGGACTACAGGTGTGTGCCACCACGCCCGACTAATTTTTGTGTTTTTTGTAGAGGCGGGGTCTTGCCATGTTGCCCAAGCTGGTCTCAAACTCCTGCGCTCAAGCAATCCGCCCACCTCAGTCTCCCAAAGTATTGGGATTACAGGTGTGAGCTACTGAGCCCAGCCTAATTTACTTTTTGTAGAGACCAGGTCTCCCTATGTTGCCCTAGCTGGTATTGAACTCCTGGGTTCAAGTGATCCTCCACTTTAGCCTTCCTGGAGTGTTTTCAGACAGCTATCCGGAAGTTCCCAGGAGAGTAACACATGGCTCTGGGGTTGAGAGTAGTCGAATGACAGGTTCCCTTTAAGACATTACTGTTTCTTCTGTTCTCCTGGGAGAGTAATGCTGGGGACATGCCCAGTAAAGCCATTAGGCAGGAGGAGCCATTGAAACACCGCATCTGTAATCAACTGTGTCTATCTAGAGCAGAAGAATGTTTAAACCATGAGGGAGGGTATCCACAGTGCCTGGCCTTGGAAATTCTTCCCAGGATGCGGGGATGTAGGGTGAGTGGATAGACTAGGTCTTCTTTGTCTACATCCAAAAGATGTGTCCTTTTTTCATTTGTTTTCTTCTACTCTTTATTTTAATCTTTTTTAAATCTTGTGTTTAGGGAGAACTGAAGTAAACTTACAAATTCAGGCTGTGCACACAGATGTTTATAGTGGCTTTATTCCTAATTGCCAAAACTTAAAAGCAACCAAAATGTTCTTTAGTAGGTAAATGGATAAACTGTGGTACATCCAAACACTGGAATATAACTCAGTGCTAAAAAGAAATGAGCTATCAAGCCATGAAAAGACATGGAAGAGGGGCCGGGTGTGGTGGCTCACGCCTGTAATCCCAGCGCTTTGGGAGGCCGAAGCAGGTGGATCACTTGAGGCCGGGAGTTCATGACTAGCCTGGAACTCCAACATGGCAAAACTCCCTTTCTACTAGAAATACAAACATTAATTGGGTGTGGTGGCACACACCCGTAATCCCAGCTACTCAGGAGGCTAAGGTAGGAGAATTGCTTGAACCTGGGAGGCGGAGGTTGCAGTGAGCCGAGATTGCACCACTGCACTCTAGCCTGTGAGACAGAGAAGAGACTCTATCTCACAAAAAAAAAAAAAAAAAAAAAAAAAAAAAAAAAAAACCAAGAAGCAAAACAAAACTTGGTTTCCATGGTTGGGAAGGGGGTTGGAGAAGAATAGGGAGCACACAAAGGACTTTTAGGGCAGTGGAAATATTCTATATACCTTTATGGTAGGCATGTCATACACTGGTCCAAACCCATAGGATGTACACCACCAAGATTCAACCCTCAGGTACTCTATGGAGTTTGGGTGAGAATGTAGGTTCGTTCACTGTAGCAAATGTACCAGTCTGGTAGAGGATGTTGATAATGGGAGAGGCTGTGTGAGTGAGGGCGCAGGTATGTGGGAAAACTCTGCACCTTCCTCCCAATTTTGCTGTTAACTTAAAACTGCCTTTTAAATTTTTTTTCAGAGACAAGGTCTTACTTTGTGACCCAGGCTGGAGTGCAGTGGTGCAAACAAAGCTCACTGTAGCTTCAACCTACCAGGCTCAAGCAATCATCCCACCTCAGCCGACCAATTAGCTGTGACTATAGGCACACGCCATCATGCCTGGCTGTTTTGTATTTTTTGTAGAGATGGGATTTCACCATGTTAGCCAAGCTGGTCTCAAACTCCTGGGCCCAAGTGATCCTCCCATCTCCGCCTCCCAAAGGGTTGGGATTACAGGTGTGAGCCACTGTGCCTGGCCAAAACTGTCCTTAAAAATAGTCTTAACATAGCGAGAGCCCCGTCTCTACAAAGAGTTAAAAAAAAAAAAAGAAATTAGCCAGACGTGGTGTCGCACACCCGTAGTCCCAGCCAGTTGGAGAGCTGAGGTGGGAGGGTCGCTGGAGCGGGGAGTTTGAGGCCACAGTGAGCCGTGATCGCATCACTGCACTCCAGCTTGGGTGACAGAGCGAGACCCTGACTCAAAAGAGAAAGAAAGCTTTCGAGAGTATTTCGAACCAATTTAGCAGCCATGTGTGAGTACTCTACAGTAGTTTGCTAAGTTGGTGAATTCCCAGCAAGGTTTATGGAAAACTCTCAGGGCTGCAAGCTAGTGGGGGACTGGGCTAGTCAATTCCTTTCTCTGGCACGCTTCCCCCGCTTGTAAAATGGGAGGAGTGCTGTAGCAGGCAGGACAAACTCCCAGTTCTGAGGTTGCCTCCGTTTCAAAAAAACTGATTCTAGAAGGAGGATCAAATATATGTTTGCTCCTGTATAATTGTGCCAAGCATAGGTCCTGATACCTGACAGTAATCTCTCAGGGACTGAAGACCAAAGCAACTTTCTTGCTTACTCCTTCGCATGACTGGAAAAGGATATACTGCTCAGGCGAGGCAGGGTGAGTCTTATATACACTGTCACACACACACACACACACAAATGACTCTTCCAAATGTCAGTTTATTTTGGGATTGTGCAGAGAGTGAAATGTTTCTTTTTTTGTCTTTACTTAAATACAGAGCATCTGAAGATTGAAAGTCAAGCTGTCAAAAACTTAACATTTGCACTACGCTGGCATACAACTAAGACTATAACCTAAATTTAAATTTTTGTGTTAAAAAAAACTCTCACTGTTCTGGTTGACTTTAATAGAAAAAATATAAATAAAATATAAAATTAAGAAGAAAATTGGGTGCAAAAAATTTTAGTTGTGCCAGACAAGGTGGCGTGCACTTGTAGTCTCAATTACACAGGATGTTGAAGTGGAAGGATTGCTTGAGCCCAGGAGTTCGAGGTCAGCCTGGGCAACACAGCAAGACTGAGCCTCCCTCTGTCACCTAGGCTGGAGTGCAATGGCACAATCTTGGCTCATTGCAACCTCCACCTCTCATGTTCAAGCCATTCTGCCTCAGCCTTCTGAGTAGCTGGGACTACAGGCGTGCACCACCAAGCCTGGCCAATTTTTGTATTTTTAGTAGAGATGGGGTTTCAACATGTTGGCCAGGTTGGTCTTGAACTCCTGATCTCAGGTGATCCGCCTGCCTTGCCTCCTAAAGTGCTGGGATTACAGGTGTGAATTACCATGCTCGGCCTATAATGCATCTATTCTAGTGCCCAGCAACATAGTTGGGCAATGAATACCTGAGACAGCTATTAATGGATTCTAGACTTTTTTTTTGAAACAGAGTCTCACTCTGTCACCCAGGCTGGAGTGTAATGGCGCGATCTTGGCTCACCGCAACCTCCACGTCTCGGTTTCAAGTGATTCTCGTGCCTCAGCCTCCCAGTAGCTGGAATTACAGGCACCCACCATCATGCCCGGCTAATTTTTTTTTTTTTTGGAGACGGAGTCTCACTCTGTCGACCAGGCTGGAGTGCAGTGGTGCAATCTCGGCTCACTGCAAGCTCTGCCTCCTGGGTTCACGCTATTCTCCCACCTCAGCCTCCAGAGTAGCTAGGACTACAGGCACCCGCCACTATGTCTGGCTAATTTTGTTTTTAGTAGAGACGGGGTTTCGCCGTATTAGCCAGGATGGTCTCGATCTCCTGACCTCGTGATCCACCCGCCTCAGCCTCCCAGCGTACTGGGATTACAGGCATGAGCCACCGTGCTCGGCCTAATTTTTGTATTTTTAGTAGAGACAGGGTTTTGCCATGTTGGCCAGGCTGGCCTTGAACTCGTGACCTCAGGTGATCCATCTGTCTCAGCCTCCTAAAGTGTTGGGATTACAGGCGTGAGTCACCATGCCCAGCCATGGACTCCAGATTTTAATAGGACACCAAAATACCTTGTGAAAAGGTGGACTTTTTTTTTTTCTATTAGGGAACAAAATCTGAAGAAAAAGCACAATTAGATCCAGAAAGTACACTTTTTCATATATAATAAAACTCCATCTGCTCTGTAGGCAACTACATTTATTTAGAATCTTTGGAAATATACATACAAACATTCAGCACTTTTATTCTTCCTGGCTTACTTTCCTCTCACGCTAATTCCAATTAATGATATCATTACTATACTTAAATGGCCCAAATGATGAGGCCAAATGTAAGAGCACTACTTCTTTCACAAATTGCCATTTTTCATAGCCTCTCAGCTTGTCAGTAAGTTCTGAGGCAAAAATATCTTTTTGGAAAGGCAATTACTTATTAGTCATGCAAGCAGAGACAGAATCGATTATGACAAGTACTAGTTCTATCAATTTAGTGCAGTAAGAAGTATAAAGCATCATAAATCCTTCATCAATATACTTTTACTAGCATGACCTAAAAGGATAATGTATAAAGAAACACAACAATGTATTATCTCAAAATGTGTATTTAATGGCCATTCCATCAAAGCAGAATCCCGTTTCAAAACTATTATATGTATACATATTTTTAAGGTGCATTTTCAAGTTTCATTTGGGTTTCATTTCTTCGTGGCTTGCCTGAGGTGTTCTTGCAGGTACAATTAACACAAAATGTTCTGAGGTTGGTGGCTTTTCATGCATTGAAAAATGAGATCCTAACAACATTGCATATCTTGGATACATTAGAAATTTTAAAAGCCATGTGTAATTTCAGAAAAAATATCATCATGAAAGACATTTTCAACACAAAATTTAGGCACGCTATACTTTGGAATAGCCATAAAATATTCCAATAAGAGTTAATGCACTTTGTGATTACATCTACTCAAAGATAATTCTCAATTAAAATCTATACTTATTAAATAACATTTTAAATTAGAGCCCGTTAAACTTTGACAATTACTGTGAAATATTTGCAGCATTGTGTTGTAGTTAAATAATGCTGAACTACTTCTATTACTGACTCTAGTACTCATCTTTCATGGCTTTTTTTTTTTTTTTTTTGA
>NW_012111142.1:3571266-3573503 GCF_000951035.1 Colobus angolensis palliatus
ATGGCGTAAACCTGGGAGGTGGAGCTGAGAACCGGCCACTGCACTCCAGCCTGGGCAACAGAGCAAGACTCCGTCTCAAAAAAAAAAAAAAAAAAATCAAATATGTCTCCCTACTTTGTACAAGGCCAAGGCCACCCAGACCTTGTTTGACTTGAGACAAAACTTGCTTATCTCTGCAGTGTGGTTCTGGGGCTTCTACCTCCTTTTCCTAAGACCAAGGGGTGGGAATGATGCCTGCCTACTGAAATGCCATTAATTCCAGGTGATCTTCCTGGATTTGAATTTAATTTAGCATTGTTGGAATTCAGAACATGTATGCTAGTTGTTCCTGTTGAGAATAAGGTTCAGTTGCTCAGTGGTATGCATTTAGATGGCGCAGAAAACAATCTTTCAGAATTTTTAGAAGATTACAGTCTGTAAATTGACTCATCAAAATCACCAATGACTAGCATATAAAGATCTATCCAGAGAAATGAATTGGAGACTTATCTGACTATAAGTCATACAGAAGAAAGCACAGTAATTTCCCACAGGAGAATCTGGTATTTCATCTTGGGGATCACTGGTAAAGTAATTACACTGCTAATGTTTTCTTGCTTGCTTGAAGAGACAATTAGCATAAGTAAATCATGAGTGAGATGATAAGTTGCTTAACATTTGTTCCTGTCCATTGGGTGAGATCTGAGGTTGCTGTTAAGCCTTGGTATGAGTAGGGGATAGGGAGAGAAGAGCATGAGGAAAGAGAGGTTAACTCCAGGTTTGGCAAATATAATCAGAACCAATTGGTTAAAATCAGAATATTGGGCTGGGCGCGGTGGCTCACACCTGGAATCCCAGCACTTTGGGAGGCCAAGGCAGGCAGATAGCACCTGAGGTCAGGAGTTCAAGACCAGCCTGGCCCATATGGGGAAACTCCGTCTCTACTAAAAATACAAAAATAAGCCCTGCATGGTGATGCATGCCTGTAATCCCAGCTACTCGGGAGGCTGAGGCAGGAGAATTGCTCTAACCTGGGACGCAGAGGTTGCAGTGAGCCAAGATGGCGCCACTGCACTCTGGTCTGGGCGACAGAGACTCAGTCTCAAAAAAAAAAAAAAAAAAAAAGAAATCAGAACACTGAAATTAAATGCAAAACAGACTCAGTTTTAGAAATCAACCTCACCAACAGGTGACAGGAACTGGGAAACATTAGGAGATGATTATTGATTTGGGAAATTCACATGAAACCTCAGCCATTTCTCCTGAGCAGAGAGGACAAGAAATAAGAATGAAGGTGCATTTTAGTTGAGGGTGCTTTTCATACCCACTCAGAACTTCATCTGCTTGTGGATATTCTAAACAACAACATCTATCTTGTGACCAGGCCCGAGGCTCACGACAGCACAGTTAAGGTTACAGTCCCTCTCTGGTGTTTGAGAATGGCGACCGCTTGCTCGTGAGTAACACCTTCCAGGCTCTCGCCATTAACAGCTAAAATCTGATCCCCTCGTTTTAATCGGCCGTCATCTGCAGCGGCTCCCTACAAACAAGAAACATTCCAGTTTAATCCAGGCTAAAGCACAGTTTATATTACATTCATATTAAAAACTCTAACTTCTGTCTGGTGTGCATATTAAAAGAGGAACTTTAAAAACTACCAATTAAAGTTTTTTTCTAGGTAGTGTTTTAAATGAGGAAAAATGTAAGATATGCTGTTTGAATAATAATGGTTGAATAGTAACTACAATTATGGATAACATACTAGTCGAAATGTACTGATATATTTCTTTTAATACAAGTAGAACCTTATTTCACTATTTAGTATTAAATGGAATTGGATGTCATATCACCTCCTATTCATGGAAATGGTAATATACAAAAAAAGGCAGAATTGAATCTGGTGTTAGTCTTATAATACCACCATTATACAGAGTTCCCATTGTATTATTAAGCTATCAGCACTGTGATCTGTCAAAAATAAGTGTAGTCTTTAAATGGGTGAATTTTTTCACTCTAAAGCTGCATATCTAAAAATGCCACGATATTACTAGAAACATTTTGGACTGGTAAGGGAAGAAAAGACCTAAAAAATGATTTACAGGAGGTTTCACCATCTGTAGGGGGTAACTGAGTCCTTTGAAAAGTCAGTGTCGGCCGGGCGCGGTGGCTCAAGCCTGTAATCCCAGCACTTTGGGAGGCCGAGACGGGCGGATCACGAGGTCAGGAGATCAAGACCACCCTGGCTAACACGGTGAAAC
>NW_012111142.1:3574690-3579808 GCF_000951035.1 Colobus angolensis palliatus
CGCCCGGCCTCAAAACTTTAAGCTTGATAGGGTCATGTGTGCCTATAGTCCTAGCTCCTCTGGAGGCTGAGGTGAGAGGATTGCTTGAGCCCACGATGGTCTCGATCTCCTGACCTCGTGATCCGCCTGTCTCGGCCTCCCAAAGTGCTGGGATTACAGGCTTGAGCCACCGCGCCCGGCCTCAAATCTTTTAAGAAAGTAATGGGTCAACTGTACTAAAGACAAAATTAAACAGGTAATTTTACTGGATAAAATCAGAATTACAAGCAAAGTTGATTTCATTAGATTTTACATGCTAAGATTTAAGGGCTTCAGTAAATCTCAGATATCTGTGTAAATTAGTTTTTTAAAAACTATGTTAAGCTCTTTATCTTTTTTAGTAATGCAAAACAAAATTTTTTAATTTTTTTGAGAAGGACTTTCACTCTTGTCGCCCAGGCTGGAGTGTAATGGTGCAATCTTGGTTCATTGCAACCTCCACCTCCCGGGTTCAAGCAATTCTCCTGCCTCAGCCTCCCGAGTAGTTGGGATTACAGGCCTGCCATCATGCCTGGGTAATTTTTGTATTTTTAGGAGAGAGTTTCACCATGTTGGCCAGGCTGGTCTCGAACTCTTGACCTCAGGTGATCCACCCGCCTCAGCCTCCCAAAGTGCTGGGATTACAGGTGTGAACCTGTGCCCAGCCAGGATGATTTTTTAACTTTCTATGATTTGGACTCTCTCTGGTGTTGCAGTGCTTGGTTGATGAGCACTTACTGATGTGTATCTATTCTCCTACTTTACCAATGTGGCATTTGTGGACTACAGGGGAAAAGGTAAAATCGAAATAAATACATGGCTTGAAAACTTCTACCTACTTCGTAATTGTGCCTCTTTACTCACTTGCTATTTGTCCCAAGTTGGTCACTTAGTCTTCTCAGATGCCGTAAAATGGGCATCTACTATCTACCTTGTGGCCTGTTCTAAGGATTAAATGTATGACACATGGCATTTACTCAACATGGTGGTAAATAAAATAAAACACTAGTGACAACCAAGTTCATGGTTCAGATTTCATAGGCTCTGAAAAACTGCTCCTTAAATTTTTAGAGTTGCTGAAGTCTTTAGGTCAATCTCTTATTTGGCTTAGGGTAAAATTCAGCTGCTGAAGGGACTAAGACCTAAGGCTGGCTTGGATTTTTTTTTTTGAGACTGAGTCTCACTCTGTTGCTCAGGCTGGAGAGCAGTGGTGTGATCTCAGCTCACTGCAACCTCCACCTCCTAGGTTCAAGTGATTCTCGTGCCTCAGCCTCCCGAGTAGCTGGGATTACAGGTGTCTGTCACTATGAATGGCTAATTTTTGTATTTTTAGTAGAGAGAAGGTTTCACCATGTTGGCCAGGCTGGTTCTGAACTCCTGACCTCAAGTGATCTGCCTGCCTCGGCCTCCCAAAGTGCTGGGGATTATAGGCGTGAGCCACCATGCCTGGCCTACATTGGAGTTTTTAAAAAAATCTTTTTCATTTTAGAGATGGGGTTGTCCCCATCTCATTTTTGTTGTTGTCCAGGCTGATCTTGAACTCCTGGACTCAAGTTATTCTCCTGCCTCAGCCTCTCAAAGTGCTGGGATTACAGGTGTGAGCCACCATGTCCTGCCCTACTGGAATATTCTTTTTTTTTTTTTTGAGACAGAGTCTTGCTCTGTTGCCCAGGCTGGAGTGTAGTGGCGTGATCTCAGCTCACTGCAAGCTCCGCCTTCCAGATTCATGCCATTCTCCTGCCTCAGCCTCCAGAGTAGCTGGGACTACAGGTGACCACCACCACGCTTGGCTAATTTTTTTATATTTTTAGTAGAAACGGGGTTTCACCATGTTAGCCAGGATGGTCTCGATCTCCTGACCTCATGATCCGCCCGCCTCGGCCTCCCAAAGTGCTGGGATTACAGGTGTGAGCCTCTGTGCCTGGCCTGGAATATTCTTTTTTTTTTTT
The DNA here is from genome assembly GCF_000951035.1 of Colobus angolensis palliatus. Lineage (NCBI taxonomy): Eukaryota > Metazoa > Chordata > Mammalia > Primates > Cercopithecidae > Colobus > Colobus angolensis. Next base: position 3,576,658 of record NW_012111142.1, read on the forward strand.
TTTTTTGAGACGGAGTCTCGCTCTGTCGCCGGGGCTGGAGTGCAGTGGCCGGATCTCAGCTCACTGCAAGCTCCGCCTCCCGGGTTTACGCCATTCTCCTGCCTCAGCCTCCCGAGTAGCTGGGACTACAGGCGCCCGCCACCTCGCCCGGCTAGTTTTTTTTGTATTTTTTAGTAGAGACGGGGTTTCACCGTGTTAGCCAGGATGGTCTCGATCTCCTGACCTCGTGATCCGCCCGTCTCGGCCTCCCAAAGTGCTGGGATTACAGGCTTGAGCCACCGCGCCCGGCCGGAATATTCTTTTAGTAAGATTGACTGTGCTAAGTGGGCCACTGGATAGGGCTTAGAAATTTGTCTTTTTATTTTTTTTAGTTCAGAGCTTTTCATTTTTAGGTGTGCCATTCTGTAAGTAATGAAATACACGAAGGATATTCAATATCTATTCCTTACAATGTTTCTACTTCCATGGGTGCTTCCTAAAGGCGCTCTTTCAGTGGGGCCTTTGAAGAGGGCATTCTGTGTGAGCCGCAGTCCATTCTTTATTCCCACTACTCTTGTCCCACTGTGTGGATGCTGCTGGGTTCTTTTAAAAATTCACCAGCAATGCACAGGCATTTTACTCTTAGCTGTACGTTCTGGTGCCACGTCAGGGTGTCTGGCTCCCAGCTGTATGTTCTGGTGCCCTGTCAAAACGTGTCTGGGTCCCAGCCTACCAATCTATTGAAAGTGTAGACAGCTGGGGCAGCCTGCTGAGCTCTGGATCCAGGTCAAAAGGCCTTAGAAGCTGACCCCATGTTGTGTCTGTATCCAGTTACATGAAGTGAATGGGTGATTGCAAACATTCTGGAGGGGCTTTGGGGAGGCAACGGCAGGCCAGCAGAACGTGTTAAAACATGGGGGCTAATTATGCAGCCTTCCCACTGTCCTTATCTACATAGCTGGCTATTTCAAAAGCAACGTATAATAACGCTCTCCAAAGAATAATTATCCCAACAACTTATGGTATTAAATGTGTCATAGGAGAAGGATGGTCAGTTTATGGTTTATCTACCTTGGGGATAAGCATTCTGCTACCCAGCATGTTTCTGTGCTGCCTTTCCTCTCCACTTTTGCCTATAACCAGTTTAACAGCTTGTGTTTGGGAATGCCGTGCCCTAATAGGCACTCTAGCAAGACGCAGGAAGTGGGTAAATGTGCAGCTGCTCAGTGTGGTCCAAAAGCAAATACCAAATGACTTAAGGGTTTTATGGCAGTTCACTGGGCCCAATTAACAGGTGATAAGATCTAAGATCTGCACAGGTAAAAGCAAGCTTGTATTTAATGTATAGTATAGCTTTCTACAAAGAGACAGATTCCTTCTTATTCCTCCTTTCGAAGACCTTTATCTCTCTCTTTTTTTTTTTTTGAGATGGAGTCTCACTCTGTTGCCCAGGCTGGAGTGTAGTGGTGCCATCTGGGTTCATGGCAACCTCTGCCTCCCAGATTCAAGGGATTTTCATGTCTCAGCCTCCCAAGTAGCTGGGATCACAGGTGTGTACTACCACGCCAGGCTAATTTTTGTGTTTTTTAGTAGAGAAGGGTTTCACCATGTTGACCAGGCTGGTCTTGAACTCAGGTGATCCGCCCACCTCAGGCTCCCAAAGTGCTGGGATTATAGACGTGAGCCACTATGCCCAGCCTTGAAGACCTTTATTTCTTTAGGAAAATAAAGCAGTTCAACAAGATCTGTTCATAAACAAATGACTGTGATAAAACCAAAGAAAAAAAAAATTGTAATATCAGTTTGAAATGCTTCTCAGAGATCTTCAAAATTTATTTAAAAATTAAATTCCAATTAAAAAAATCACAATGAAGTTAAAAATAATTACTCAGGCTGGGCACAGTGGCACACACCTATAATCCCAGCACTTTGGATGGCTGAGGTGGGTGGACCGCCTGAGCTCGGTAGTTTGAAATCAGCCTGGGCAACATGGCGAAACCCCGTCTCTACCAAAAATACAACAATTAGCCAGGTGTGGTGGCATGCGCCTGGAGTCCTAGCTACTGAGACAGGAGAATTGCTTGAACCCGGGGAGGCGGAGGTTGCAGTGAGCTGAGACCACGCCATTGCACTCCAGCCTCGGTGACAAGAGCAAAACTCCATCTCAAAAAAAAAAAAAGAATGCAGAATGCACTGATTCGAGGCTTGCACAGCACAAACCTTTCTGCCTCAGCCCCCAGTGCCTATTATTTTCAAGAAGAAGGCCAAATCTTTTTTCTAGTTCAGAACAATACTTCCAAGGACACCTTCTAAAGAGTGGCACTGCTCCTTATGCTGTGTTGCTGAAAGACACTCTAAAAATCTGTGAGCATCTGCTTCCGTAACAGAGTCCAAAGAAAACTGCACTTCTGTGACTCCGCCATTGTAAAAGAACTCTTCTTTCACTATTCTGGTGTGACAATTTCCTATAGGATTCAAATGAAATAAGCATACATGCACACATCCAGGTTTAACCCAAAGTAAAGCTAAGCAAAGCACTTTAAAAAAAAATCTCACCTAGGTTTAATTTTTTTAAAAAAGTACATTAAAAAAGAAAATATACCTTTGCAAATACAGTCTTGACATAAATTGGCAGGTCTCCATGGGGACTTCCATAACCCCCTACAATACTAAACCCCAATCCTGCAGAGCCTTTCTCCAAAGTAATAATCTTAGGTGGAGGTGTTCTGAAAACACAATGCATGCTGTTTAATTCCAGAATAGATATCGAGAGGGAATTTCATTTTATTGGAAGAATACAGATTTGAGAGAGACTTTCATACTGCAAAACTATGAAGTTTGGTTTATCAAATCAAACTCTCAGAAAGCAATCTAGAAAGTTATTTTAAAACTTCTTACATCATGCCAATTAATCACCTATATTCTTGATGTTTTAGAGGTTTCTCTTCCATAAAACTCACTGATTTCTAATTAAAGATAAAGTCATGATGCTGAAATTGTCAAAGCACTCTTCTATATGCTTAGTTTTTAACTCTTTTTATTTATTTATTTTTTTGAGACGGAGCTGGGACTGCGGGTGTGTGCCATGCCTGGCTAATTTTTGTATTTTTAGTAGAGATGGGGTTTCACCATGTTGGCCAGGCTGGTCTCGAACTCCTGACCTCAAGTGATC
>NW_012111142.1:3580603-3582956 GCF_000951035.1 Colobus angolensis palliatus
CACCATGTTGGCCAGGCTGGTCTCGAACTCCTGACCTCAGGTGATCCACCTGCCTCGGCCTCCCAAAGTGCTGGGATTACAGGCATGAGCCACCGTGCCCGGCGTCCACATCCTTTTCTGTGCTTCCCCTGCACTGAGTCCAAATTTCCATTTCAGCACTGACTATATCATATTGTAATTACTTTGCCATCCATTTCCTCTACCAGACTATGACCTCTTTGTCTTAGTCATCTGAGCCTTCCCAGCACCATGTGTGGTGCTTGTCAGAAACTCAGGATCATGACTGTGTAAATGAGAACCGAAATCCAGGAGAGAAGAGAGAAACCAAGGTGAAGCAAAATGGAGAAAGAAAATCTGTTTCAAGTGTAAAATTTAGCTTTTCAAAGCTTCATCCAGTGTGGAAGTCTTCTCTCTCAGAAACAACATGGCTAGAAATTAAATTATCTATGTGGGTTCCCAGTAATTTAATCTTAATGAAAGCTTAGGTGATGCCAATTTCTTATTCCCAAATGCTATTGCTCAAAAGGCAGAAACCCAGACCCTGTCTTATTTATGATAGGTAATTCACATTTGTGTACTGGCAGCATCCTTTGTTTTGTGGCAACACGCATGTCTGAGAGGCAAAGTCATCTCATATAAACTCAGCCATTCATGTATTTACAGAAATTGGCAAAATAGGGACACAAGCGATCTTTGAATATATTGTTCTATTTAACTAGAATATTCTTCCCTCTCTTCCTCTTCAATTTCGCTGGGTTTATTAAAGGGTTTTCAGCTGGTTCACATTGTTACCAGTTGTTTGTTGATGTACTTACTGGTTGTTTACAGCAGACATCCATAGTTATTGCTGATGATCTATGCTATATAAATTGTTAACTGATTTTTTGTTTGTTTGTTTTTGTTTTTTGAGATGGAGTTCCGCTCTTGTTGCCCAGGCTGGAGTGCAATGGCATGATCTCAGCTCACCGCAACCTCCGCCTCCTGGGTTCAAGTGATTCTCCTGCCTCAACTTCCCAAGTAGCTGGGATTACAGGCATGCGCCACCATGCCCGGCTAATTTTGTATTTTTAGTAGAGATGGGGTTTCTCCATGTTGGTTAGGCTGGTCTTGAACTCCTGACCTCAGGTGATCTGTCTGCCTCGGCCTCCCAAAGTGCTGGGATTACAGGCGTGAGCCCCCATGCCCGGCCCTGTTAACTGTTTTTAACTGTTCTGTTTGTCTTTACATTTTTTTATAAACACAGAGTCTGACTATGTTGCCCATGCCTTGGCCTCTCAAAGTGCTGGGATTACAGGAGTGAGCCACCACATTTAACTATTTTGAATGCCACCTGCTTATTCCAAATTTTTTTCTTTTTTTTTGAGACAGGGTCTTGTTCTGTCTCCTAGGCTGGAGTACAGTGGAATAATCGCAGCCCATTGCAGCCTCAAACTCCTGGGTTCAAGTGATCCTCCCGCCTCAGCCTCTTGAGTAGCTGGGACTACAAGCGTGCACCACTATGCCTGGCTCCAGGCAGGCTCCAGTTCTCTTAAGCTTAAGCATTAGCTTCTCCAACTACACTCCTTCACTGAGTTATGCCCCATATCCATGGTTTCACAGGACCCTCTCTCAATGAATTTAGCTCTCCTACAGTTATCTTTTATAACCATGGATTTATGGGTCTGTTTTTCCACTTCTCTGGCAGCTCTTTGGGGACTGGGGCAGTATCTTTACTTACATTTCTAAGTTTGTGTCCTCGGGACCTAGCACTTGTATCTAAGTGTCTGGCCTTAGAATGGTGCTCAATAAATATCTGTTGAGATACTGATGAATTGTCCCCTATAGCTGAATGATTACGACATCATGAATAAGGCTCTACTTTTCCCCACTTCGTGGCCTTACAGGCACTCTCAGTGACAGCTCACTGGCCGGATACAAATTCGATTCATGTTTCTTCTTTCAAACACAGCCCCCATTTCCAAAGATACTGGAATGGGAACCTAGATGCCCAAAGCCACTGTTTTAGAGCTACCTCCTACGGCCCCAAATCATTAAAGACCCTTATAATTGTGCCTATTTATACTCAGGGACGTGTTTTCAGGGGAAGAGGGAGGAGTGTGGCTCTACTCCTCAACTGGCAACATCAGATGGAATTTGCCTCCATTGATCTCACAAAATCATAACATTTTCAACCAATTAGTTTAAATTTACTTTCATATAGAAGACTAGTAAAAAAAAAAAAAAATCCCAATGTTTGTTATGAGTGATTTTTTTTTTTGGAGGCAGAGTCTAGCTCTGTCACCCAGGCTGGAGTGCAGTGGCGCGACCTCGGCTCACTGCAAGCTCCGCCTCCCGGGTTTACGCCATTCTCCTG
>NW_012111142.1:3583652-3594888 GCF_000951035.1 Colobus angolensis palliatus
CCAGCCTGGGCGACAGAGCGAGACTTCATCTCAAAAAAAAAAAAAAAAAAGAAAAATGTTATATTTCTATGTTTTGTTGTATTTTTATGGCAGGCATGTATTACTTTTATAACGAGAAAAAGGTAGAATGAGCTTAATTTAATATTCTGTCCTCAAGAAAAATAAACTCCAAGATGTCATTTAGGTGGGGAACTACGAGGAAAAAGTTGGATGGGCTATGACCATGAAATCCTTCAAATGAACCATCCAGATCTGTCAACAAACATTTATTAAGCACCTACTAGTGACCAGGCACTGCTGGTACCTGCGAGGAATAGCTTTAGGCAGCATTTCTCAAAGTGTAGATCCTTTGCCCACCTGTAGCGGAATCACTCTGGGAAACTTGTTAACATCAGGTTTCTGGAATCCACTATAGACCACCTAGTCAGAATTTTGAGATGTGGCCTAGGGAATTAGCATCTTTAAACATGCTACCTAGATTACTCTTTTTTTTTTTTGAGATGGAGTTTTCCTCTTATTGCCCAGGCTGGAGTTCAGTGGTGCAATCTCGGCTCACTGCAACCTCTGCCTCCCGGGTTCAAGCAATTCTCCTGCCTCAGCCTCTCGAATAGCTGGGATTACAGGCACCTGCTACTATGCCTGGCTAATTTTTTATATTTTTAATAGAGACAGGGTTTCACATGTTGGCCAGGCTGGTCTCTAACTCCTGACCTCGGGTGATCCACCCGCCTCGGCTTCCCAAAATGCAGGCATTACAGGCATGAGCCACTGCGCCCGGCCCTTAGATTACTCTTATGCACATTCTAGTTTGAGAAACCCTGATTTATGAATGACTTTAACTGCAATGACTGGTTTTAATGAAACATGTCAGCAAGTATAACAACAAGATTTCATCTCAGAACAAGATTTTAGCCTAGAAGTTCAGGAAACATGGTTCCTTGCACAATAAAGCAGGGTGCACTTGGGCTATACATCCGTGGTTTCTTAGGGAAGCAGGCATAGGCACTGTGTCAAAGTGACCAGGTGCAGCGTGTGCGCAGGCCCTGCAACAATGGTCTTTCAAGAACTCATATGGTGGAATTAAGCTTTGCGAGAAATAAGGATTCCCTAGGATTTAGGAAAAGTCATGGGCGCTTTGGCCTCCTCTCCTTTAGAGTGCACTTGAGTATCTGGAAAAGTTCTTCTGAGCTTTGCCCACATGCATAATAGGGCTCTGCATCTGAAATACTCACTCTGTGTCTTCTGGATGGTGTTCAGCAGTGGGTGAACCAAGGGGGTAGCCTGTAGACATGTTTTCAAGCTGAGCTGCTATGGCACTTATGTTGGTATCTGCTACAACCTGGGGAAAAAGTGAAAACAAGGTATTTCATTATAAGGAAGGGGAGAATTAGAGAAACCATGCTATATCCAAGGGTCAGTTCTCAATCCTAATCTTATCCAACTTATCTGGACCATTTGACACAATGGACTATTCTCTCTTTCAGACTTTTTTTTTTTTTTTTTTTTTTTTTTTTTAAGACAGGGTCTCACTCTGTTGCTCAGGCTGGAGTGCAGTGATATGATTTCAACTCACTGTAGCCTTGACTTCCCAGGCTTCAGTGATTGTCCCACCTCAGCCTCCCACGTAGCTGGGACCACAGGCATGCACCACCAGGCCCGGCTAATTTATTTTTTTTTTGAGATAGAGTTTCAGTCTTGTCACCTGGGCTGGAGTGCAGTGGTGTGATCTTGGCTCACTGCAAACTCTGCCTCCCAGGTTCAAGTGATTCTCCTGACTGAGCCTCCTGAGTAACTGGGATTACAGACACCCGCCACCATGCCTGACTAATTTTTTTTTTTTTTTTTTTTTGAGACGGAGTCTTGCCCTGTCCCCCAGGCTGGAGTGCAGTGGCACGATCTTGGCTCACTATAACCTCCGCTTCCTGGATTCAAGTGATTCTCCTGCCTCAACCTCCCGAGTAGCTGGGACTACAGGCACATGCCACCATGCCCGGCTAATTTCTGTATTTTTAGTAGAGACGGGGTTTCACCGTGTTGGCCAGGATGGTCTCCATCTCTTGACCTCGTGATCCACCTGCCTTGGCCTCCCAAAGTGCTGGGATTACAGGTGTGAGCCACCGTGCCCGGCCTAATTTTTATATTTTTAGTAGAGAGAGGGTTTCACCATGTTGGCCAGGCTGGTCTCAAACTCCTGACCTCAGGTGATCTGCCCACCTTGGCCTCCCAAAGTGCTGGAATTATAGGCGTGAGCCACCATGCCCAGCCCTGGCTAATTTTTTTGTATTTGTAGAGACGGAGTTTTTGCCATGTTGCTCAGGCTGGTCTCCCACATCTGAGCTCAAGTGATCTGCCCACCTTGGTATCCCAAAGTGTTGGGATTATAAGCATGTGCCCCTGCGCCCAGCCTTAAACTGTTTTCTTCATTTCTTCATTTGGCTTCCATGACACCACAATTCATTAGTTTATTTTCCACCACTTCTGGCCAGTCCTTCTATCATTCAAACCTCTAACTGAGGGCCACAGGGCTTAGTCCTTGAGCTTCTTATCTTTTCCACTAAACATATTATCCCATCCCACTGTCTCCCATTCCATCCCATCCCATATCCCATTCCATCCATCTCATGAATGTAAATACCATTTAAGTGATGATAATCCCTGAATCTGTACCTCTAGCTCCAATGCTTACCTAACAACAGATCCATATATCCAGTTGGTGACTGGATATATGGATCCAGTTGTCACTGGGTCCATAGACATCTATGGGACATCTCCAGGAATCTCAAAGCTAACATGTCTAAAATGGAGCCTTTGCTCCCTGCAACCTTTGCTCCTGGAGCCTTCTTCATCTTGGGCAACTGCAACTTGATTTTTCCAGTTTCAAGGATGGTGTCATCCTTGGCTCATCTCTGTCTCTCACAACCCACATTCCATCCTCATGAAATTCTATTGGTTTTTCTTTCTTTAAAATTTTTTTATAATTTTTATTTTTTTGAGATGGAGTTTCACTCTTGTTGTGCAGGCTGGAGTGCAATGGCGTGATCTCGACTCACCGCAACCTCTGCCTCCTGGGTTCAAGTGAGTCTCGTGCCTCAGCCTCCCAAGTAGCTGGGATTACAGGCGTGCACCACCACGCCCAGTTAATTGTTTTGTATTTTAGTAGAGACGGGGTTTCTTCATGTTGGTCAGACTGGTCTTGAACTTCTGACCTGAGGTGATCCACCTGCCTCAGCCTCCCAAAGTGCAGGGATTACAGGCGTGAGCTACCATAGCCGGCAAAATTCTATTGGTTTTTCTGTGAAACCATTTCTAGCCTTCTCACTGGTCTCCTCACTTCAGCTCCTGCATCCATAGCGGCTAGGATGTTTCTGTTACAATGGAGCAGATTATTCTAATATTTTGCTTAAAACTGTCCAAAGAAAGCCAACTCTCTTGGATCACCACTGAAGTCCCTCCTATAACCTCTAGGGTCATCTGCAGTGATGTGCCCTGTGACATCTCTGCCTCTCCCCTAACATTCTCCTCGGTATTCTCTCTGCCCCATTGTGCCGGCCTCCTCGCTGTTTCTCTCACGTGCCAGACGCATCCCCACCTCAGCACTTTAATCGCTGTGCCTTCTGCCTGGCATGTTCTGTATTTGGCATCTGTGTGGCTGGCTTTTTCCCTACTCTTAGGCCTTTGAGTCACCTTCCCTGGTCACTGTAACTAACCTTTCCACGCCAACATCCCAGCTCCATGTTTCATGTTCCCCTTCTCTGCTTCCTGGTTCCTTCTAAATATTTATTTATTTCATTTATTTATTTTTTAACTTATTTTTGAGACAGAGTCTCACTCTGTCACCCAGGCTGGAGTGCAGTGGCACGATCTTGGCTCACTGTAGCCTCTGCCTCCCGAGTTCAAGCAATTCTCGTGCCTCAGCCTCCCAAGTAGCTGGGATTATAGGTGCACGCCACCACGCCTGGCTAATTTTTTTGTATTTTTAGTAGAGACGGGGTTTTACCATGTTGGCTAGGCTGGTCTTGAACTCCTGACCTCAAGTGATCCGCCCGTCTTGGCCTTCCAAAGTGCTGAGATTACAGGCATGAGCCACCATGCCTGGCCTTTTATTTTTTGAGACAGGGACTTGCTGTCGCCCAGGCTGGAGTCCAGTGGTATGATCTCAGCTCACTGCAGCCTCGACCTCCTGGGCTCAAGAGATCCCCCCACCTCATCCTCCAAGTAGCTGGACTACCGGCATGCACCACCATGCCCAGCTAACTTTTTAGTTTTTGTAGCAACAGTGTCTCACTGTGTTGCTCAGGCTGGTATTAAACTCCTGGGCTCAAGTAATCCTCCCACCTTGGCTCTAAAAGTAGGGAGGATTACAGGCATGAGCCACCCCACCTGGCCTGTTTCCTTCTTACCACCATCACTATCTAATGAACTGCATACATCTTACCTTGTTTATCTTATTTATTGTCTATCGCTTCATATTAGAATGTAAGGGCAGGAAGTTTATCTGCTTTGTTCACTCCTGTATTCCCCATCACATAGAAGAGTGCCTAGCACAGAGCAGGTGCTCAGTAAATAACTGGTGAATGAAAGAATGGATGAATATCTCTGACTCCCTGAGATTTGCCTCTTAGATAGTCCTGAACAAAGGTATAGTAGAATAGGCTGTGTACTGTGGCTTGCACCTGTAATCCCAGCACTTTTGGAAGCCGAGGTGGGCGGATCATTTGAGCTCAGGAGTTCAAGACCAGCCTGGGTAACATGACAAAACTCTGTCTCTACTAAAAATACAAAAAAAGTTAGCCGGTATGGTGGCACACGCCTGGAGTCCCAGATACTCGGAAGGCAGAGGTTGCAATGAGCAGAGATCATATCACTACACTCCAGTGTAAAACTCTGTCTCAAAAAATAAAATAATAAAAATAACTAAAGAAACCCACAAACGCACACAAAAACAAACGTATAGTAGAATAATGGCATTTAAACACTCACTTTATATTTGCATTCTCCAAATAACATTTTTTTTTTTTTTTTTTTTTTTTGCAAATAACATTCTAAAGCATTTAGAAGAAATATAGTATAGCTCTGGGAGTCCACAACAGGACTCAGAATGGAGTTCCAGAGTTCAGTTTCAGCCACTTATCAATGCCGTATCTGAGTTTCAGCTTCCTCATCTATTAAATGGGAATCATAAAAGTCTGCCGCCTTATCCTGGAGTTGTCTTCCACCTCAACTAGTTACCAGAGATACTTTCTCAAGAGCTCCTTGGTTACCCCTGCTTCTAGGTTATAATTCTCACCGCACAAATACAGAGGGAACTTTGCCTGCCAGCACTGCAAAGCTCGACTTGATTGCAGTTTCAGAAAAGGCCAACAGAGGGCACGGCTGCCTAAACTGCTAAATTAAGCTTCATCTGTTAAGTAGAGCAGAAAAAGAAAGACAACAGGCCTGCCCCAGAACACATTTTGGGTGAAGCATCCTATTCTGGGGAAAACAGTGCTATGTCCAAGTTACAGAATCTTCTGGAAATACCACTGTATGAAGAATGACGGAATGAATTGGGAAATATTTAGGATGAAAGATTAAAGGAGGAAACGACAGATTTCTCCCTGCCCCCAAGTTCTGCTCTCTTCCACAGCAAGTGTACTGGAAGGGTTAACTTGTCCATGAACTCTTTTATCCTTCCTACTTTTGGAGTCTACTATCTTTATAAACCTACCCCTCTCCAGTTTCCATCCCCATCTCCTACCCAAACTTCCATGACCCACATTCTTCTGGCTTTCCTTCTGTGGGGGCCTGTTTCTCCATCTCTTTGCTCTTCTTCCATTCATCTCTTATGATGCAGTCCTGGGCCCATTGTCCACTTGCACACTCAGGCTCAAGTGACAACATGTACATTCCCACAGCTTTACATTCCAATAACACGCTCACAATCCCAGCTTAGGCCAGGCGTGGTGGCTCACGCCTGTAATCCCAGCACTTTGGAAGGCAGAGCGGGCTGGATCACCTGAGGTAAAGAGTTCAAGACCAGCCTGGCCAACATGGTGAAACCTGGTCTCTACTGAAAATAAAAAAATCAGCTGGGTGTGGTGGTGGGTGCCCGTAATCCCAGCTACTTGGGAGGCTGAGGCAGGAGAACTGCTTGAATCCCGGAGGCATAGGTTGCAGTGAGCTGAGATCATGCCATGGCACTTCAGCCTGGATGACAGAGCAAGACTCTGTCTCAAAAAAAACAAAAAAACAAACAAAAAAAAAATCCCAGCTTATTCTGTGATATCCAATTGCCAACTTGACACCTGCATTTTAGTATCTCAGAGACGTATCAAAATTAACACAATACCCAAACTTTTGATCCAACAATTCATTTCCTTCAATTCACTTTTCTTCTTGTTTTCCTCATTTTAGTAAATGGCACCTCCAGCTGCCCAGTTAGAAATCTACTAGGTGAAATAGTGAAAATACTAGTGTGCTGGCTGGTGCCTATCTAACTGGAAAGGATGCTAGGATGCCAGCCACATAGCTGCTCGCTCTCTGAATATCTGAGCCCTCCACTCCTGCTTGCTGTATGTAATCCATCAAGTCCCCTGGATTCTACCTCCAAAATCCTTCTCAAAACGGTTTACTTTCCATCTACAGGTGACCATCCTAATTCAGTCCATCATCAAGTGCCTGTTACTGGAATCCCCATTCACCTTTGTCTCACCTCACACCCACACAGCAGCCAGTTACCTTTTCAAATATAAAATGGGTATCGGCACTCCCCTGCTTAAAACTTTGTAGTGGTTTCCCTTTGGACTTGGAATAAAATTCAGACTCTCTAATTATGCATATAAAGTTCCCTCCATAGCCTACTCCTCTAATCCCATGTCTCTCTGCACTCCACCCCACATTCCACAGTTCCCTCTGCGGGTGGGAAATTCCCCCCATCCCCCAAACCAGCGTACCTGGCATCAGCTTAAATGTCACTTCCCTTCTACAAGCCTGCTTTGACCATCCGTGTTTAATTTCTCCTGTTTTCCTCTCCATAGCACTCTCCAAGTATTTCTCACAAATTATGGTGATTAGTATCTATGTGCATGTTGACTGTCTTTCCCACCCAATCACAGGATCCGTGAGCATCAGGACTGCTTCTCCTCGGCACAATGCTAATGTGTCTAGCACACAACAATTGCTTAATAATTGTGGAGTGAATGAACGAAACTAAAACTATCATAAGGAATAGGGATTATGGGACTCAATTTTCTGAATTTCCACAGAGCAGGGTGAGATTGATGGAGGTTACAAGGAGGTAGGTATTGGGTTCTTCAAGGAGGAAAAAAAAAAGTAACAATTAAGGCAGTTATGGAATGGAATGGCACAGTTTGCTAGGACATGAACACCTCCGTGAAGCAAGCATTCAGATAGAGGCTTGAAATTAACCAATTCAGGATGTAGTGGAGGGGAGTCCTATGCTTTGTGGGAAGTTACACGTGTACTGTTGACAGCTGACCATGAAACAGACTGTCCATATGAGGCTGAGGAAGAAAGTCACTAAAATAGTGTTTTCTCTAAGGTATCGTCAAATGCCAAGACGTGACGGCAGTCTGCTCCTTCCTTTACTTGCTCATTTGTTCAACATAATGCAGCATCACCATGGCTGAACATAAAATGAGCACTTACTTTATGCTCATTTTATTTTAGTTTATTTGTTTATTTAATTATTTATTTTTGAGACAGAGTCTTGCTCTGTTGCCCAGACTGCAGTGCAATGGCACGATCTCAGCTCACTGAAACCCCTGCCTCCAGGGTTCAAGCAATTCTCTTGCCTCAGTCTCCCAAGTAGCTGGGATTACAGGTGTGTGTCACCACGCCCAGCTAATTTTTTTGTATTTTTAGCAGAGACACAGCTTCACCATGTTGGCCAGCCTGGTCTCAAACTCCTGACCTCAGGCGATCCACCTCCCTTGGCCTCCCAAAGTGCTGGGATTACAGGCATGAGTCATCGTATTTGTCACTCTGTTGCCCAGGCTGGAGTGCAGTGGCACAATCTCACCTCACTGTAACCTCCACCTCCCAGGTTCAAGCAATTCTTGTGCCTCAGCCTCCGGAGTAGCTGGGATTACAGGTGCATGCCACCACGCCTGGCTAATTTTTGTATTTTTAGTACAGATAGGGTTTACCATGTTGCCCAGGCTGGTCTTGAACTCCTGGCCTCAAGCGATCTGGCCATCTCGGCCTCCCAAAGTGTTGGGATTATAGGCATGAGCCACCACGCCCGGCTATGCTCATTTTACGTTCAGCTGTGGTGGTGCTGCATTATGTATGTCTTTAAGCATCCTTCTGAGTCCCTAGAGAGGTAGGTGCTGCTATTAGTCCCATATTACAGATGAGGAACCTGAAGCAGGGAGGTTAAGTCACACAGGTGGTAAGGAGTAAAGCCAGGATTTAAATCCAAATCTAGAATCTTGTACTCCTAATTGTCTGTGGTGTGAGGCAAATCACCTTGTGTGAGGCAACAGAATTTATAGGCCATTTTTGGAGCATGGGAAGGGGAGGGGCAGAGGGACAGTGGGACAAGAAGATGCAAATAGAGCAGACCATCATGATGGCATGTGCTTGGCACCAGGGGGTACTTCACTATCCAGGGTACTGCAAGGAGACACCCTGAGGTGTGGGAGGCATAACACACCCACCACCTCACCCCCACTTCCTAGAAACCTTCCTAGCTTTCTAGGAAGAAAGCTCTCTAACTTTTATTTTATTTTTAGAGATGGGGTCTTGCTCTGTCATCCAGGGTGGAGTGCAGTGGTGCAATCATAGCTCACTGCAGCCTTTAACTCCTGGGCTCAAGTGATCCTCCCATTTCAGCCTTCTCAGTAGCTGGGAATACAGGTGTGAGCCACTGAGGCCAACTCATTGTCTTTTAGAAAGAGATGATCCTTTCAAGAGTCCATGAAATCTGCCATACAAATGGTAAAACCAAAGTCATAGTTTTATTTGGGTAAAAATCAATTTTTTTGTTTTTGAGATGGTGTCTTGCTCTGTTGCCTAGGCTGGAGTGGTGCAGTGACATGACCTCGGCTTACTGCAACCTCTGCCTCCCAGGTTCAAGCGATTCTCGTGCCTCAGCCTCCCCAGTAGCTGGGATTACTGTCGCGTGCCACCACACCCAGCTAATTTTTGCATTTTTAGTAGAGACCGGGTTTCACCATGTTGGCCAGGCTGGTCTCAAACTCCTGACCTCAAGTAATCCGCCTGCCTCTGCCTCCCAAAGTGCTGGGACTACCAGCGTGAGCTACCGCGCTTGGCCAAAAATCAATTTTTAAAAAGTCCAGCTGCAAAGTAGAAAAACACTTCTATAGCATCGTCTTATGGAAAAACTCACATCCTTCTAAAACCGGAAGTCCTTTTGCTCACTCCTTCACCCTGAAATGAAAAAAATTGATAATACTGAATCTTAGAGACCCACCCAGGACACATGGGGTTGTCCAGGCTTCTGCCTATTTTGTAGAAGTAGAATCCAAGGGGCTGAATGAGAAATGTGAAGGAATTTCACTGACAGCTTGGTCTTTTGCAGGAAGACAAGGAGAGCACAAATATGTCACCTTAAGAATGACTTTAGGCTGGGCAAGGTGGCTCATGCCTGTAATCCTAACACTTTGGGAGGCCCAGACAGGCAGATCACATGAGCCCAGGAGTTCGAGACCACCCTGAGCAACATGGTGAGACACTGAGTCTACAAAACATACAAAAATTAGCTGAGCATGGTGGTGCATGACTGTAGCCCCAGCTACTCGGGAGGCTGAGGTGGGATGATCACCCGAACCCGGGAGGTTGAGGCTACAGCAAGCCATGATTGTGCCACTGGATTCCAGCCTGGGCAACAGAGTGCGACCCTGTCTCAAAAAAAAAAAAAACTTTAGACTTTATAGCTCTAAGAAATCCCCATCAAGCCTTTCTGTCTTAAGAGATGATTGACAAGTAACTTGATAGGCAGCAGAGTTAAACCTTCCTGGGGCTTTGACTTGTGAAAGGGGATAATCTGATCTCCAAAGGGTGTGTTCAGCTTTGAGTTCATATAAGTTCAACTTTGAGATATGGTCTGTGAGCTGGCTCAGCCCCGCCACTGGAGAGCTCTTCCACCATCAACATCAGGGACTGACTGAACAGCACGGAGGTAAGGCTGGGAGATGTTTGTGTGCTTTAGGGAAGGCAAAGAGGCTAATGTGAAGTTTGCTCTTTTTTTTTTGAGATGGAGTCTCACTGTGTTGTCCAGGCTGGAGTGCAGTGGTGTGATCTCGGCTCACTGCAACCTCTGCCTCCCGGATTCAAGCAATTCTCTGCCTCAGTCACCCAAGTAGCTGGGACTACAGGCGCCCGCCACCATGCCCGGCTAATTTTCATATTTTTAGTAGAGACGGGGTTTCACCATCTTGGCTAGGCTGGTCTTGAACCCCTGACCTCAGGTGATCCGTGCCTCCGCCTCCCAAAATACTGGGATTACGGGTGTGAGCCACTGCGCCTGGCCAGTTTGCTCTTTTTTAAAAGTAAATCTTACACTCCTGGGTGTAAACTTCTGCGAAAGGTTCCGAGAACAGAGATGGGGCAGAGGAAACCCAGGGGAAGCACAAGTTGCCTGCCCTCCAGTGAGCTTGCAGCTAGTATGGGAGCCAATATCATCTAGTATGGGAGGCAGATGTGAACACATGCAGGTCAGAGTGGAGAGAGGAGACGGGAAGGAAAGGGATTCCTTCTGGGGAAGGCACAGGGACTGTAAGGTCCTTAACTGGACAATAGTCATTAAGGTCTCTGTAGCCTGAATGTGCTTCAGAGCTGTAGTATGTGGGGTCCTTTCACCTGGGTGGGGCCAGGGCCAGTCCTAAGATCTGCAGCTGTGGTCCTGCATTTTGCATTACTCAGATAACTTTTCTCTCATGTCCCGCTGGACCCAGAGGCCTGGAAATGTGGCTGGTGCCCTGGCCCCCCAACACGGGGGAGGTGGGTTAAGTTTATGCCTGCAGGTCCTTTAAACTTATGCTCCTTCTTGGCTGGGTGCAGTGGCTCACATCTGTAATCCCAGCACTTTGGGAGGCCGAGGTGGTGGATCACCCGAGGTCAGGAGTTTGTGATGAGCCTGGCCAACATGGAGAAACCCCGTCTCTACCAAAAATACAAAAATTAGCCGGGCATGGTGGTGGGTGCCTGTAATCCCAGCTACTAGGGAGGCTGAGGCAGGAGAATCGCTTGAACCCAGGAGGCGGAGGTTGCA
>NW_012111142.1:3595213-3597324 GCF_000951035.1 Colobus angolensis palliatus
CCGAGACTCCATCTCAAACAAACAAACAAACAAACAAATAAACAGAAAACTTATGCTCCTTCTTGTTAGGCACAGTGCTGCTGTAGACATCTTCAGTGGTTGTTTAAGGCAGGTAATTAGATCTGGAATTGCTGGTGATGGGTATGCATTACCATTAAAGTTAGTAGAACTTCCTAAGTTGCCAAATGGTTGTGTTCACTTAAAGTCTCACTAGGCATTTAATGAACTACTTGGTTTCTCCTCATCCTCCCCAACTCTTATTATCAAATATTTAGTAATTGCCGACCTGAGGTGGAGGAGACCCCTGATCTGAAGGAAGAGAAGGAACTCTCCCAACCCAAAGAGGGGGAGGCCACAGACCTGAAGAAAGAGGTGGAGAAAATCTCCTCATCCGAGGAAGAGGAGACAGTGGACCTGAAGGAAGAGGTGGAGAAAATTCCCCCACCTGAGGAGGAGACTATGGACCAGGAGGAAGAGAAGGAGAAGATCCCCCCACCTGAGGCGAGGGAGGCCACTGGCCTGAAGAAAAAGCAGAAAGAAATCCTCCCGCCAGAGGATGGGGAGGCCGCAGCCTTGTCCTCTGTGCCTAAGGAACAGTCAGAGACATCTGCATCTATGGAAGAACCGACAAGCCTGCTTCCCTCTCAATCTGTGTTCCCCCCTCAAACTGCTATCCCCCCACATTCTATGTTCCCTCCTCCAGAGGCATTTCCCCCTCAGGCCTCTGTCCCCCCTCACTCTGTGTTCCCTCCTCCGGAATCATTTCCCCCTCAGGCCGCTGTCCCCCCTCACTCTGTGTTCCCCCCTCTGGAGGCACTTTCCCCTCAGGCCTCTGTCCCCCCTCACTCTGTGTTCCGCGCTCCGGAAGCATTTCCCCCTCAGGCCTCTGTCCCCCTTCACTCTGTGTTCCCCCCTCCAGAGGCATTTCCCCCTCAGGCCGCTGTCCTCCCTCACTCTGTGTTCCCCCCTCCAGAGGCATTTCCCCCTCAGGCCGCTGTCCCCCCTCACTCTGTGTTCCCCCCTCCGGAGGCATTTCCCCCTCAGGCCGCTGTCCCCCCTCACTCTGTGTTACCCCCTCTGGCGGCATTCCCCCCTCAGGCTGCTGTCCCCACTCACTCTGTGTTCCCCCCTCCAACGGCACTCACAACTCATTCCATGTTTCCTTCTGCCAATGGTTTCTGCCTTACTGTTTCTTCAACAGAGTTCTCCCTTTGATGTGAATTTCCTTAATTTGTGCCACCTTCCCCACTGTTTTCCTTTAAGAAGATATTTATTCTCATGTACTCTCTTGTGCTTTGCCTCCATGTTGCACTTAATAACTTATGGTAAAAGGAACATTAAACTTCATTACAACTGTATGTTCTACAGTGAAATATTGTATATTTATTAAGCTTTCTTTCTTTCTTTTTTTTTTTTTTGAGACGGAGTCTCGCTCTGTGGCCCAGGCTGGAGTGCAGTGGCCAGATCTTAGCTCACTGCAAGCTCCGCCTCCCGGGTTCCCGCCATTCTCCTGCCTCAGCCTCCCGTGTAGCTGGGACTACAGGCGCCCGCCACCTCGCCCAGCTAGTTTTTTGTATTTTTTAGTAGAGACGGGGTTTCACTGTGTTAGCCAGGATGGTCTCGATCTCCTGACCTCGTGATCCGCCCGTCTCGGCCTCCCAAAGTGCTGGGATTACAGGCTTCAGCCACCGCGCCCGGCCAGCTTTCTAAATGGATAATAAAGTAGAAGTCTTTACTGCATGGACCTAGGTTGAGTACCTTTCTTTAAAAACAGGTTTAGGTATTATGTTTTGGAGAATTGAGAAGTCACAATAATTTCCAGATAAGTAACATATTACAATGCATAAAAGCTTGAGCTCCTTGATTAGAACTTTCCTAAAGGTTCCAGAAAAAAAAAAAAAAAATTAGCCCCCTTAGACTTATTAGGACCCAAGTCTTTCAGTACCAAATCTGAAATATAGCACTGGCTGGGTGTGGTAGCTCACGCCTGTAATCCTAGCACTTTGGGAGGCCGAGGTGGGAGGCCTGGCAGATCAAGGCTGCTGTGAGCCATGATTGCGCCACCGCACTCCAGCCTGGGGGACAAAGTGAGACCCTGTCTCAAAAAAAAA
>NW_012111142.1:3604414-3607983 GCF_000951035.1 Colobus angolensis palliatus
GAATATATTGATTTTTATGTGTCTGTTAAAAATCTAAAGATCGGGCTGGGCGTGGTGGCTCACACCTGTAATCTCAGCCTTTGGGAGGCTGAGGTGGGCGGATCACTTGAGGTCAGGAGTTTAAGACCAGCCTGACCAACCTAAAGGCTAGAGGGTTGGATAGGAGAGACCAGCCTATCTCTCCTAAAAATACAAAATTAGCCGGGTGTGGCGGCATGCGCCACACCCAGCTACTCAGGAGGCTGAGGCAGGAGAATCGCTTGAACCCAGGAGGCGGAGGTTGCAGTGAGATCGCACCACTGCATTCCAGTCTGAGTAACAAGAGCAAAACTCCGTCTAAAAAAAAAAAAAAAATCTTAGGTCTGAAGTGTGAAGCATTTGGAGTAAAATTCGAAAAGGGCAAACTGACTTCCAGCCACATCGCCACCTAGTGGCACACACCTCAAATGCCACCTGGAAAACCACTCCACTTTCAGGATTTTATAAAGGAATTTTAGTTTCTCTAACTTCAAGCCTATGTTATTACCATGAAAGTAATAAGATACCACTTAGTATCTACCATTTGCAACATACTGTATTTATTAGACACATTACATCACACCTCATTTAATCCTCAGAGCAACCTTGTTAAGAAAGGAGCTCCATAGTCCCTGTTTTAGAGGAATAGAAGGTTAGACTTTAGTAAAAGGATTCAAACTCACAACTTTCTGACACTACAGCCTACCTCTCCTACCTAACTTGGGCTAGGTCTTCAACTTTCAAACCTTTTGTCCTTTTCCTGCAGTTTATCACTGTCTTCATGGAATTAATTTGGATTTTTTTTTTTTTTTGAGACGGAGTCTCGCTCTGCCGCCCAGGATGGAGCGCAGTGGCGCGATCTCAGCTCACTGCAACCTCTGCCTCCCAAGTTCAAGCGATTCTCCTGCCTCAGCCTCCTGAGCAGCTGGGATTACAGGCATGTGCTACCATGCACATGCCTGTAATAAAAAATAAGCCTATTCTTGTATTTATAGTAGAGAGGGGGGGTTGGCCACCCCCTTGGCCAACCTTGGCCAGGCTGGTCTTGAACTCCTGACCTGAAGCGATCCACCCACCTCAGCCTCCCAAAGTGCTGGGATTACAGGCGTGAGCCACTGCACCTGGCTTAAACATTAGTTGATTTTTTATTTGCAAACCCTGTAGACTACTTTTCTTACCCCAGGCTGCATATTAGAATCACCCAAGAAATTTTAAAATCATCTGATGTCCATGCCATATCCCAGAAAAATTATATCCGAATCTCTGGGGTGGGGCCCAGGAACAGGTATTAAAATCAGTGATTTTGTTATGCAACTAAGGTAAAGACCTAATTGCAGATCATTCCTTTAATGATGCTCACACAGGCCACGACATGCCTGCTCTGCACACCAATGACACACCTTTTCCATTCCCAACCCTGGGTAAGCCATCCATCTTCCTCCCCTACTTGAATTTTTCTGGACTAAATTGGTAACTGTGCTGATTTGTTCCCTATTAGTTCATGTCCTTCAGCTTGATTGGAATGACTCAGCAACTCCATGTGAGCAGCACTGATGAGGTATCTGCTCTGGGCGAGGCCCTGCACCCGAGGCACAGACACAGATTCCTCTGGCTTTGGAGAACAATGGTCTGGAAGGACATCAACACCCAGGCACTCCCTATTCTTGGATGGAGAGTTTCTTTCTTTTTTTTTTTTTTTGAGACAGAGTCTCGCTCTGTCGCCCAGTCTGGAGTGCAGTGGCGCGATCTCGGCTCACTACAAGCTCCGCCTCCCGGGTTTACGCCACTCTCCTGCCTCAGCCTCCCGAGTAGCTGGGACTACAGGCGCCCACCATCTCGCCCGGCTAGTTTTTTGTATTTTTAGTAGAGACGGGGTTTCGCCATGTAGACCAGGATGGTCTCGATCTCCTGACCTCGTGATCCGCCCGTCTCGGCCTCCCAAAGTGCTGGGATTACAGGCTTGAGCCACCGCGCCCGGCCTGGATGGAGAGTTTCTAAACAAACGATTTTCCAAAATTTATAAAGAAAAGAGGCCGGGCGTGGTGGATCACACCAGTAATCCCAGTACTTTGGGAGGCCGAGGTGGGTGGATCACCTAAGGTCTGGAGTTCAAGACTAGTCTGACCAACATGATGAAACCCTATCTCTTCTAAGAATACAAAATTAGCCAGGCATGGTGGCACATGCCTGTAATCCCAGCTACTCGGGAGGCTAAGGCAGGAGAATTGCTTGAACCTGGGAGGTGGAAGTTGCAGTGAGCCAAGATCACGCCATTGCACTCTAGCCTGGGCAACAAGAGCAGAACTCCGTCTCAAGAAAAAAAGAAAAAAGAAAAGAAGAGAGGGCTGGCTGTGATGGCTCATACCTGTAATCCCAGCACTTTGGAAGGCTGAGATGGGACAATCTCTTGAGCCTAGGAGTTAGAGGCCAGCATGGGCAATATAACGAGACCTTGTCTCTCTCTTAAAAAAAAAAAAAAAAAAAGACGAGAGTAGGGTGAGAAGGGCGTTTCAGATGAAGAGAATAACGTGGGGAGACCTATATTCATCCCTAAATAACGCTCTACTCCACTGGGTCTGAGGCATGGGATCTGAATTAGCAGCATCACCAATACCTAGGAGCTTGTTAGAAGAAATGCAAAACTGGCTGGGCACAGTGGCTCATGCCTGTAATCTCAGCACTTTGGGAGGCCAAGGCAGGCAGATCACCTGAGGTCAGGAGTTGAAGACCAGCATGGCCAACGTGGTGAAACCCTGTCTCTACTAAAATACAAAAATTAGCCGGGCATGGTGGTGGGTGCCTGCTACTCGGGAGGCTGAGGCAGGAGAATCGCTTGAACCCAGGAGGTGGAGGTTCAGTGGAGCCTGAGATTGTGCCACTGCACTCCGGCCTGGGCTTCAGAGTGCAACTCTGTCTCAAAAAAAAAAAAAAAAGAAATGCAAATTATTGAATCCCACGCCACTCCTGCAAAATCAGAAATGCTGGGGGAGCCCTCCAGGTGTTTCTGGAGCGTGCTAAAGTTTGAGAAGCACCATTCTACTCAATTCCATTTAGCTGCTTTTCAAACGGACCTATACTCTTGGTTCTTTTCTATTCTTTTTTCTTGAGACGGTGTCTTACTCTCGACCAGGCTGGACTGCGGTGGTGCAATCTCCACCCTCCAGGTTCAAGCTATTCTCCTGCCTCAGCCTCCCGAGTAGCTGGGACTACAGGTGCGTGCCACCATACCTGGCTAATTTTTGTATTTTCAGTAGAGATGGGATTTCACCATGTTGGCCAGGCTGGTCTCAAACTCCTGACCTCAAGTGATCCACCTGCCTTGGCCTCCCAAAGTGCTGGGATTACAGGCATGAGCTACTATGCCTGTCCATATTCTTTTTTTTCTAAATATCTCTTTGTGTGTACATAATAAAAAATTAAATAGTATAGCACATGATAAAAAAAAATTCCGCCGGGCACGGTGGCTCAAGCCTGTAATGCCAGCACTTTGGGAGGCCGAGGCGGGCGGGCGGATCACGAGGTCAGGAGATCAAGACCATCCTGGCTAACAC
>NW_012111142.1:3614764-3615954 GCF_000951035.1 Colobus angolensis palliatus
TGATCTCCTGACCTCGTGATCCGCCCATCTCGGCCTCCCAAAGTGCTGGGATTACAGGCTTGAGCCACCGCGCCGGGCCTAAATAATATTCTTATATGCCTATTTTGAAATGTACTATCTTGGTGTCCATTGACTCCATACTCTAAGAGATAAAAATTTAGCTAGCCAAACTCTTCCACTTAACTGTTACATTATTTGTAAGTTCTACTTGTTTCCTGTGTTTTAAAAATCTACTCAATCCTCTGTAGTTCTAATACTTTCCAACAACTTTTTATCTCAATTTAAAAAATCACATCTATTCACTTATGTAATCTTTTTTTTTTTTAAATTTTGAGACACGGTCTCCCTCTGTCATCCAGGCTGGAGGCACGATCTTGGCTCACTGCAACCTCTGTTCCCCGGGTTCAAGCAGTCCTCCCACCCCAGCCTCGCCAGTAGCTGGGACTACAAGTGCATGCCACTATGTATGACTAATTTTTGTATTTTTTTTGTAGAGACGGGGTCTCACCATGTTGCCCAAGCTGGTCTCAAACTTCTGGGCTAAAGCGTTCTGCCAGCCTTGACCTCCCAAAGTGCTGGGATTATGGGTGTGAGCCACTGCGCCTGGCCCATTTATATAATTTTAAAAGTCAAAATGATTCTATAGTATTTAATGAAAGAGTCCTTGCTCCTTTACCCCCATTACAGATTCTTACTCCCTAAAAGCAACTACTTTCAACTGTTTCTCCTAGTATTTGCTTCCATGTTCACGTTGCCCAGGCCAGAATGCAGTGGCGAGATCTCGGCTCACTACAACTTCTACCCCTGGGGTTCAAGCGATTCTCCCGCCTCAGCCTCCTGAGTAGCCAGGATTACACAGGTGTACCACCACGACTGGCTACTTTTTTGTATTTTTAGTAGAGATAAGGTTTCTCTATGTTGGCCAGGCTGTGCTTCCATATTCTTAAATAACAGTTTTACTTCTACTTCTTGATTTTAAAATTTTTGATATCCAATCACTTCTTATTGCGGAAGATCAAGATTTAACTCACATTTTCCTTCTACCAAAACACCACAAATCCCCATGCTACTAATAATTCATTCAGCCAGGCATGGTGGCTCATGCCTGTAATTCCAGCACTTTGGGAGGCCAAGGCAGGTGAATCACTTGAGGTCAGGAGTTTGAGACCAGCCTGGCCAACATGGTGAAA
>NW_012111142.1:3616357-3620301 GCF_000951035.1 Colobus angolensis palliatus
CTCTTGTTGCCCATGCTGGGGTGCAATGGGGAGATCTCAGCTCACTGCAACCTCTGCCTCCCGGGTTTAAGCGATTCTCCTGCCTCAGCCTCCTGAGTAGCTGGGATTACAGGCATGTGCTACCACACCCGGCTAATTGTGTCTTCTTATTTATTTGTGAGGAAGACAGAGCTGAACAAATTATATCAATATGTGCAAATATCAATACAAGATGTTGCTAAGGGAGAGACTTTTTTTCTGGTCAGTTACATTTGAAGTAGGCTCCTCCTAAGGTCTTTGTAATTCAAGGTCCTGGGCTCCACGCAGAAGAGCTGCACTGTACTGCCTCTAGGGGTCAGCATAACGTGAAGGATGAGCAAGCACAGCCACCCATTTCAGAAAGCAAAGATTTGTAGGGTGGAGGAAGGAATGCAGGTAACTATGCAGGTTTCCACTGAAAGTGAGGATGAGGAGTTGAGGGGAAGCAGATTCTATGCCCAGTCCACACAGTGTTTTGATTTGTGTTCAACAGACTATCAGGGACCCAAATAATTTAATAATATTTGGCCTATCACATCAACTCCCTTGAAATTAGTGACAGGATTTTCTTTTCTTTTCCTTTACAATTTTAACTTAAAGACCAGTGTGATAGTAAACTGACAGGATTTTCATTATACCCCTCATACATACTGAAAGCCACTTACCTTTTAAAATTTTATTTTATTTTATTATTATTATACTTTAAGTTTTAGGGTACATGTGTACAACATGCGGGTTTGTTACATATGTATACATCAGTCACTTACTTTTTAAATGTCTGTTTTGACACTTTGGACTTAGACTATAGATGTTAAACACCACTAATTGCTTCTCCCAAATGTAATGGTTTTTCTTTTTTCTAATTTTTATTTTTTATTATTAAATATCTATCCATATATATATATTTTTTGTAGAGATGGGTATCATACCACATACCAGGCTGGTCTCAAAACTCCCAGGCTCAAGCAGTTCTCCTGCCTTGGCCTCCCAAAGTGTTGGGATTACAGGCAGGAGCCACTGTGCCCAGTTATGTAATGGTTTTTCAATTCGAACTTCCTATATATTTTTTATTTATTTTGAGCCAGGGTCTCACTCTGCTGCCCAGGCAGGAATGCAGTGGCACAATCGTGGCTCACTGTAGCCTCCAACTCTTGGGCTCAAGCCATCTGCCTACTTCAGTCTCTTGAGTAGCTAGGACTACAGGCACACACCACCACGCCAGGCTAACTTCTTTATTTTAATTTTTTGTAGAGGTGGGGTCTTGCTATGACCTAGGCCGGTCTTGAACTGCTGGCCTCAAGTGATCCTCCTGCTTCAGCCTCCCAAAGTGCTGGGACTATAGGTGTGAGCCACTCCACCCAGCCCAAATTTCTTATTTTAAGGCTAGAATGATGAGTGGCTGGCTGGCCCTCTCTCTAAGGTAGTAAATGGCGGGCTTTATTCTTTTTATCTATAAACTATTTTATTTTATTTTTGAGACAGTCTCACTCTGTTACCCAGGCTGGAGTACAGTGGAGTAATCTTGGCTCACTGCAACCTCCTTCTCCTGGGTTCAAGTCATTCTCCTGCCTCAGCCTCCTGAGTAGCTGGGATTACAGGCACCCATCACCACCCCCAGCTAATTTTTATGTTTTTAAGAGAGACGATGGGCCGGGCACGGTGGCTCAAGCCTGTAATGCCAGCACTTTGGGAGGCCGAGACGGGCGGATCACGAGGTCAGGAGATCGAGACCATCCTGGCTAACATGGTGAAACCCCGTCTCTACTAAAAAATACAAAAAAAAACTAGCCGGGCACGGTGGCGGGCGCCTGTAGTCCCAGCTACTGGGGAGGCTGAGGCAGGAGAATGGCGGAAACCCGGAAGGCGGAGCTTGCAGTGAGCTGAGATCTGGCCACTGCACTCCAGTCTGGGCGACAGAGCGAGACTCTGCCTCAAAAAAAAAAAAAAAAAAAAAATAGAGACGAGGTTTCACCATGTTGTCCAGGCTGGTCTTGAACTCCTGACCTCATGTGATCCACCTGCCTCAGCCTCCCAAAATGCTAGGATTCCAGGCGTAGGCCACCGCGCCTGGCCACGTATAAACCATTTTATATTACCTCTGCAGAAGTGTGGTTAGCATACATTTCTGGAGAAACTCATTAATGAAACTCACTGCCATTATGCTGCCTCTCAGTCACTGCATGGTGTCAATCTCAGAGACATTTGAAGGGCTAAAATATAAGCAGGGGTAATTAACAGCACACTTTGCTTTGATATCTTGGTATATTTCCTCGTGCCTCGGAAAAATACTGCTGGGGACCACAGCTCATTGTCTGCCTTGGTTGATGACTGCTATGCAGTGAGAATTTAACAGTGTTGGCAATCTATGCTACAAGAAAAAGAGCATTGTATTTTTCCTCTTCCTTTAAGGGGAAAAGAAGAAACAGCACTTGGGCAGTTCAGTAACAGTCTTTGGGCATAAGAAAAGAAATCATTTCTTATTCCTTACAAACTCTGATTTACAAAAGAACACTGGAAGCTAAAAGCCGTGTTGATTTATCATGTGAAGCAGAAAGTAATTTTTCTCCCCTTGTTATGCTTTCATATAATCATGCTCACTGCCTGTATGGGTGGCATTAAAGAATTCCTGAATAAAAATAATAATTTCTTGCTTTCAACCTTCATAATTCACATCAGCAAGCACCCTGCTGGGTGGCGATGCCTACTGCCAGTGACGCTCAATCTTTTTTGCGTGCCACTTATCTGCCTCGCACAGCTGCGTGCTCCATTGATCGCAATACCTGCAGGATAATGCGCCCGAAGGTGTTCTTCAGCAGATTAACCACATCCGCGTGAGACAGCCCATCCAAAGGTTGCCCGTTAATGCTGACAATCCGATCCCCAACCTGGAAGCACAAAAGTGACAGAAAATCACTATCATTAAGAAAAATTAAATTTGAGAAGAATGCTTAAAATTCTTTGCAAGTCCTATTTCCCATTTGTGGCTATTGTGAGGATTCTGCGTTACTACTGTGTATACATGTTCAAGAAGCATGAGGAATTTTTTTGGCTTTCCCCAAATACAGACAAATCAGAGCAACAAGAAGGGGGTCAGATGTGATTATTAAAAGGCACAGTAGGCCACTTTTGTATTTTGGTAATGGTGGTGTTTCATACATCCATTGCCAGTAATAGCTAGGTGTACACATTAACTGTTCAATAAAGTTCTAATGAGGAAGCCAAATATTTTCTGTTTTATTTTTCTACTGAAATTAAGATTAAGGGGTAACAAGGGGGAGAAATCATAAAAATGGTGATTCTTTTGATTGAGGGAAGACTCTAAGGTCAAATGTCTCTCAGTTGAGAGCTGAGTTTGGGTGAAATGAGGTGCTTAAAAGGGTAAAGGAGGGTTTGCAAAGGAGCTGCAATTTCTGCTTTTATTGAGAAGCTTTGATACAAAGAATAATATTTTTACGTGCCTGGGGACCTAATGAATTTCTAAAGGTATAAAGCTTCTTTAATGCATCTTGCCCTCAGCCTGGGTCTCTGATGGCTATTGGAATTCCAATTCTAAACAAGGTGCCCAGGGCTGCAACTTCCTCTCCCACCCCACCACATGCTGTTAGCCCTTCAACCAGTTATCTTTTGTTTACTTTAAGCTTCTGTGTCCGTGCAGCCACTCCACTGGCTTGAATCATGGCAATAAATATAGGAATATCTCCTAAGGGACTTCCTCTTCCTCCAGCAATACTGATTCCAAGGGCATCACTGAGCTCCTAAAAAAGAAAGAAAACATAATGCTTATATTTTTAATAAAGAGCCACAAACTGACTATCCCCAGATAGCTGTTGAACAAAATCCCTCCATGAGGTAGGAGGCCAAGATAACACAGGAGTTAAATGTGGAGACTTCGGAGTAGACAGCTCTAGCTCTTTTTTTTTTTTTTT
>NW_012111142.1:3621521-3655367 GCF_000951035.1 Colobus angolensis palliatus
AAAAAAAAAAAAAACCACTTCTACAAGTGCATTTGTCCAGCAAATGCCTGTCCAGCCTTGGGCTGTGTGTCACCCCTGTTATTAATCTTTGTAGCCAAGGATAATTATCTCAAAATAGTTATATATTCCTCATTTTGTCCTCTAAAACTTTTATTTTCCTTACCTGCCTGAATATGCACGTAGTCTACTATGGCCGCATATTCCCATTCCTGAATAAACACCATTTTCTTTTAGAGAGCCTCTCTGTTTGTTATTTAGGCTGACTACCTCTTAAAGCCTCCATCTGTATGTGTAAAATGAGAAGAATACTACATACCTGACAGTGTTTGTCTGAGCATTAAATAAGATGGTATAGCACACTCATGGCCTACAGAAAAGGCTCAATAAAAGGCAATAGCAGGAGTAAATTAAACACACACACACACACACACACAACGCCCTATGCAGCTGCTTAGTTTAGTGGCCAATTCTGATGCAGACTTGGCAAGTATATTCTCATATGGTGTTTATGATTAAACTGCCACACATACTATGCTCTTCTGGGTGTGAACAAACACATTTGGCTTTAAAAGACTGCGTTAAAACAAAGGATCTGAGAGGACACCCACTGTAGTGACAACAGTTTGAAGACAGACATAAAATGCGGCTGAAAATGTTCCCCAAGATGGACTCTGGTGAAGAGACTTGGCTCTAGTCCAGTCTTTTCCCACATTAGTATCATAGGGTTAATATTTTTAAAAACACTAAAAGAACAAATGACAAGTCCCAGTTCTGGCATGGTAGCACAGACACGTGACAGCATATCTCTCCTGCTGGTTACAATCAAGATGTCTCGTCAAAATGTAAAAAACAACTACCTGGGGCCTCTGAAACAAAAAGAAACCAAATAAAGTGTGGTGGAGAGTCAAAACTTGGAGAAACGACAGCAGTGAGGGGAAATTCCCAGTTTCATTTTTTTCCTGGTAGCTTTACCCTGAGGGCGATTCCCAGTCAAGGAGCTGGAAAGGTAGGGTGAATGCTAACATTCAGATAGAAATTCCATCCTTCTAGGCAGAAGAATCAGGAAAAAGAGGGAAAGAGAAGAAAAGCAGAAAATACAAAAAATTAGCTGGGCATGGTGGCATGCATCTGTAATCCCAATTACTTGCGAGGCTGAGGGAGGACAATGACTTGAACCTGGGAGGTGGAGGTTTCAGTGAGCTGAGATTGCACCACTGCACTCCAGCCTGGGCAACAGAGCGAGACTCTCTCAGAAAAAAAAGAAAGAAATTTCTGCCTGGATCACGTGTGGTAGAATAGGGTAGGCAGGAGCAGGCTTTATTACAAAAGCCTGTAAAAACAAGTGGCTGAAATGACTAAGGAAATATAAAATAATATTATTTTTGAAATCTTAGGGGAGAAATGTACGCAATAATTTTTTGGCTTTGTTTAAATCCATCATGATGTTTCCTTAATTTATCCATAATTATCTATACTGTTGGTACATTTAACTTCCCCATCATAGGAACATTTGAGTTGCTACTCTGGTGGAAAAATACTGGGAACAAATAAGGCAGATTTAGTCAAAGCTGTAGCTAATAACAACAGAGCCACTTCCTGGGCATTCCTGATGCACTAGGTACTATGCTAAAGATATTACATTCATTACCTCACTTAATCCACACAACAACATTTACCTTTGAGGTAAGTTGGTGTTATCACCCCCATTCTACAGATGCGAAAATTGAGGTTGAGGTTGACTTGCTAACTATTATAGAGCTAATGGCTTTTTTTTTTTTTTTTGAGACAGGGTTTTACTCTGTCGCCCAGGCTGGAGTGCGGTGGCATAATCATGGCTCACTGCAGCCTCAACCTCCTGAGCTCAAGCGATCCTCCCACTTCAGCCTCCCAAATAGACCACAGGCATGCACCACCATGCCCGGCTACTTAAAAAAAAAATTATTTGTAGAGACAAAGTTTCCCCATATTGCCCAGGCTGGTCTCAAACTACTGGGTTCAGTGATCCTCTCACCTCGGCCTCCCACAATGCTGGGATTACAGGTATGAGCCACCACACCCAGCTGTACAGCTAATGTACAGGCTGAATTGTGTCCCCCTAAGAATCACATGTTGAAGCCCCAAGTACCAGGGCCTCAAAATGTGACTGTATTTGGAGATAGGGCCTTTAAAATGAGGCCAGGGTGAGCCCTAGTCCAATGTCACTGGTGTCCTTATAAGAAAAGATTAGGACATAGCAGAGACACCAGGGATGATGAGTGACACACAAAAAAGGCCACGTGAGGCTACAGCAAGAAAGCGGACATCTGCATTCCAAGGAGGGGGTCTCAGGAAAAACCAAACTTGCAGACACCTTCATCTTGGGTCTAGCCTTCAGAACTGTGAGAAAATAAATTCCCGTTGTTTAAGCCACCCAGTCTGTAGTGTTTTGTAACTGCAGATCTAGCAAACTAATGCAGCTAATACATGGTAGAATGCCTTCAAACAGAGGTATCATTAAATCTAGAGAAGTAAGCTATGCTGGATATCACTTTACTGCAGTGGATTACCATGATTACAACAGGGTCATTATTTGTTCTTGAACCCCTCATTTAGGTCAAAGTGAGCAAAATAAAAGTCTACTTTTGGCCGGGGCTGGTGGCTCATGCCTATAATCCCAGCACTTCATAAGGCTGAAGAGGCTGGATCACTTGAGCGCAGGAGTTCGAGACTAGCCAGGCCAACGTGGAGAAACTGTGCCTCTACAGAAAATACAAAAATTAGCCAGGCATGTTGGTGCATGCCTGTAGTCTCAGCTACTTGGGAGACTGAGGCACGAAAATTGCTTGAACCCCGGAGGTGGAGGTTGCACTGAGCTGAGGTCGCGCCACTGCATTCCAGCCTGGGCGACACAGTGACTCTATCTCAAAAAGAACAAGAAAAAGAAAAAAAGAGTCTACTTTCATTAGATATCATCACACAGGAGTCTGAAAATCAGGTTTCAACAAATTTATAAACTGAAATACATCTTATACAATCTTCTCAAAAGCGGAATTTAGCAACATGTGTAAAAGTCTCTAATAACAACCTTGGTTTTTGACCCTGAAATTTCATTTCTAGGAATTAATCCTGAGGAAATTACTCATGATATGGGCAAAAATACAAAGATTTTTTACTATAAAAGATAGCAAAAATCGAGAAATATGCTAATTGTTCAATAATAGGAAACTGGTTAAGAAACTTATAGCATGTTTGGCTGGGTGCAGTGGCTCACTCCTGTAATCTCAGCACTCTGGGAGGCTGAGGCGGGCAGATCACGAGGTCAGGAGATCAAAATCATCCTGGCTAACACAGTGAAACTCTGTCTCTACTAAAACCACAAAAAATTAGCCAGGTGTGGTAGCGGGCACCTGTAGTCCTAGCTACTCGGGAGGCTGAAGCATGAGAATGGTGTGAACCCGGGAGGCGAAGCTTGCAGTGAGCTGAGATCACGCCACTGCACTCCAGCCTGGGTGACAGAGCAAGACTCTGTCTCAAAAAAAAAAAAAAAAAAAAAAAAGAAACTTATAGCACATTCATATGCTAGAGTACTATGAAATCGATAAAAATCATGTCACATGCTGTCAAAAAATACTTATTTAGTATGTGTCACATGATACCATTTTTGTTTTATAAAACTTTACATGTATAGGTTAAAAGACTAAGATTAAAAAAAACAAAAATAAAACTTACACACAGGCACAGAATACAGTGGATGAGATTTGCCAAAAAATTCATAGAGGTCATCTCTGTGCTCTACTGTACTTTTCTAAGTCTATGTATTGATGTTATTTAGACCATATTTTTATCTCAGTAACTTGAAAGAACACACTTACAATCCAATAAATTGTATTGGGGAAAATGTACATTTAATGCAAATCCAACATAAACCAGAAAAACATATATAGCAAAATGACTGACTTACCCTGTTTATCTCAACAGTCCTTGGTTCCATATCTGTGCCTATAAAGAAGCAACACAATTAACTTTTTAACATTAAAAAATAATATATTTAGGATATAATATTGTCCCATGAAAAATGGTTTCATTTTCTCGGTTTTTCAAGATAAGACACTAAAGCAAGCAGATATTGTACACCTATCCTGAGCATCTAAGCTGGTAGCCAAGTCACCAGGGTCCATGTCCTCTTTTTTTTCCTTTTGAGACAGAGTCTCGCTTTGTCACCCAGGCTGGAGTGCAGTGGCACCATCTCAGCTCACTGCAACCTCTGCCTCCCAGATACTAGCAATTCTCCTGCCTCTGCCTCCAAACAGCTGGGATTACAGGCGCCCGCCACCACGCCCGGCTAATTTTTGTATTTTTGGTAGAGACCGAGTTTCACCAAGTTGGCCAGGCTGGTCTCAAACTCTCGACCTCAAGTGATCCACCTGCCTCAGCCTCCCAAAGTGTTGGGATTACAGGCATGAGCCACCATACCCGGGCTGCTGTGTCCTCTATTTTTAAGAAGTGCTCTCTGTGTGAGATTGATGTGGCCATAATCATTTGGTCTGACAAAACTTGATGGGCTATATAGCAGCAGCTGCCTGGAACATGGTGAGTAAATGCTTGGAGGGTGAGTCATTTGTGTTTTGTTTTGCTTTTTTTAGATGGAGTCTCACTCTGTCACCCAGGCTGGAGTGCAGTGGTTCAATCTCAGCTCACTGCCATCTCTGCCTCTTGGGTTCAAGCGATTCTCCTGCCTCGGCCTCCCGAGTAGCTGCGATTACAGGCATGTGCACCACGCCCGGCTAATTTTTGTATCTTTAGTAGAGGAGAGGTTTCTCCATGTTGGCCAGGCTGGTCTCGAACTCCTGACCTCAGGTGATCCGCCCGCCTCAGCCTCCCAAAGTGCTAGGACTACAGGCATAAGCCACCGCGCCCGGCCGAGTCATTTGTGTTTCATTGTACATTTTTTTCTACCTTAATCAAAGATAACCCTCCATTCAACAAAAGACTTAAAAGGACCCCTTGTCCCATCCTGTCCCCAAGGATATACACACTTTTTTTTCTTTTTAACTGGCCCAATTTTCCCATAGAAGGTATACACACTTCTCACCTTTCTCCAGTGACCTGTAATTTATTAATTTTCTCTTTGTAAATAATTTTACTTTATGATGCACTCCAGCTTTCTGCTTTTCCGTTTTTCAGGTGCTTTGTGTTGTGCCACTGAAGGAATTTCTTTTTTTTTTTTTCTTGAGACGGAGTGTTGCTCTGTCACCGAAGCTGGAGTGCAGTGGCACCATCTCGGCTCACTGCAACCTCTACCACCCCCTCTAGGTTCAAGCAATTCTCCTGCCTCAGCCTCCCAAGTAGCTGGGACTACAGGCATGTGCCACCACACCTGGCTACTTTTTTTGTATTAATAGAGACAGGGTTTCGCCAGGTTGGTCTCGAACTCCTGACCTCAGGTAATCCGCCTGCCATGGCCCTCCCAAAGTGCTGGGATTATAGGCGTGAGCCACCATGCCTGGCCACCACTGAAGGAATCTCTATGGTTTTCTTACCTTCAGAACAGGCCTTTCAGAAAGCTCAGCTTATGCAACCAAGCTCAAAAAATTAAAAAACATTTAAATTAAAGAGGACTTTTTAAAAAAACATATATATATATATATATTTAATTTGGGTAACAGGATAGTTTTGCTGTGGGTGTGTCTGTGTAATACCTGAATTTCTCTGGGAAGGATCTGAAACTCTTTTTGTGCCAACCAGGTTTTGCAGGCCAGTGATGACCGGAGCAAAGGAAGGACGACAGCTGCTGTGTGCGCTCTGTTGACTGCCCTGAAAGAAAGACCCCGGGGTCATCTGTGTGCAGACACTGACTTGGCCCCCAAAATGCGTACTTATCCATTAGTGTGCCAATTACTGATGTCACCATAATCATCTAACAGAAAATCATGAAGAGGCCAAGAAAGAAAATAAAAATCACCCACACTTATTCTCTTACTACCTCAACCCAATCCCATTTAGACATTTCCCCCATTGCTTTCTCCATTATATGTGCTTTTGTATATGGTTTCAATCACCAAGATGGAGAACATACAATCATTTCAGCTGTTCTTGCTCCACATAAAATCAAAACCATTTTCCTAGGTTGCCACATAGTGTTTATGTATATATAGTCAGCTAATGGGCACTTTGTTTCATTTGGGGTTACAGTCAACCTTATTACCCAAAATGTATTTGGGTATTCCCTTATTACCCAAAATGTATTATGTATTTTGCTGAAACAAGTATAATAAGACCTTGATTAGCAGAAACATGCCAAAATAGAACCCTCAATTGTGGGGAAAAAAGCAGCAAATCTCAAGGGTTTTTAAAAAGGCTTGTTTTAGGGATATATAACATTTTTTTCTCAAATATTTTCCTAGAATCCGTAATAATTTAGTCCAATCTGCTAGACCTCCATTACTTGTCCCTTTATTCATTTAAATGAATATGTGAGGTTAATACTACGTAGTCTTTTTTTTTTTTTTTTTTTGAGACGGAGTCTCGCTCTGTTGCCCAGGCTGGTCCCGGGTTCACGCCATTCTCCTGCCTCAGCCTCCCGAGTAGCTGGGATTACAGGCACCCGCCACCTCGTCCAGCTAGTTTTTTGTATTTTTTGGTAGAGACAGGGTTTCACCATGTTAGCCAGGATGGTCTCGATCTGCTGACCTCGTGATCCGCCCGTCTCGGCCTCCCAAAGTGCTGGGATTACAGGCTTGAGCCACCGTGCCCGGCCTACTACGTAGTCTTTTAAGGCTAGTGGCTATTCAACAAAAATTGTATACATAGTGAAGGGCCTTCTCTATGTAGACAACAGTATTGCAAATAATGAATAATTTTTTCTAATGAATTATTCTGCATCAAAACTTTAAGCTAAGCCTAAGATCACTGTTATCAGTTCAAAAAATATAATTTGGTACATTTTCTTAACTCTCTGATGAAAGTTTTGTTTAATATTTTAATTCCTAAAATATGAAAACCCTCAAATATTTGGAAAAGTTGAATTATACAATAGATGTCCATATAAATAGCACCTAGATTTCACAATTAGTATTTTGCTATGTTTCCTTTATCACATAGTTATTTATCTATTCATCACTCATCTATTTCTTTTTTTAAATTCATTTCAAAGTAAGTTGCAGATCTCAATATACTTCACAGTGGCTATATACATTTAAAAGTGTTTTTATATTTTTCCTTAAAGGATATGATTTAAATAAATGGTACTATAATAGATAACTACTCAGAACTGAGGAAGTGCAGCATATTATAACTTTTGCCTTTAAAAAATTTCAGAAAGATGTGTTTGCCGAGACCTTTATTGTATTGTATTATAATTTTTGAGGAGTCTCCCTCTATCACCCAGGCTGGAGTGCAGTGGCGCAGTTTCAGCTCACTGCAACCTCCGCCTCCCGGATTTAAGTGATTCTCCTGCCTCAGCCTCCTGAGTAGTTGGGATTACAGGAGCCCACCACCATGCCTGGCTAATTTTTTTTTTTTTTTTTGAGACAGGGTTTTACTCTGTCGCCCAGGCTGGAGTGCGGTGGCATAATCATGGCTCACTGCAAGCTCCGCCTCCCGGGTTCACGCCATTCTCCTGCCTCAGCCTCCCGAGTAGCTGGGACTACAGGCGCCCGCCACCTCGCCCGGCTAGTTTTTTGTATTTTTTTAGTAGAGACGGGGTTTCACCATGTTAGCCAGGATGGTCTCGATCTCCTGACCTCGTGATCCGCCCGTCTCGGCCTCCCAAAGTGCTGGGATTACAGGCTTGAGCCACCGCGCCCGGCCATGCTAATTTTTATATCTTTAGTACAGACAGGGTTTCACCAGGCTCTTTGGCCAGGCTGGTCTTGAACTCTGGCCCTCAAGTGATCTGCCCACCTCGACCTCCCAAAGTGCTGGGATTACAGGTGTGAGCCACCACGCCTGGCCCCAAGACATTTATAAAAGTACACTTTGCCCGGCTATGTTGCCTTAGTTAGCTGAGGAAAAGATCTCCCAAGAATTTCTCCCTCTGCAGGGTAAGGAAATTTCTTCCTAGTTTGTGGGGAAAGTTACTTTAAAAAAAGATGCTTGGTGGCCCCAAAGCTAGAGGTTATTTCTCTATTAATGAACTCACTTTCTATGAATTAAGTCAACAGCTTATTCTCCTTAGCGCTCAAAAGAAGGCATTTATCTCCCTATTCTGTGGAAATCTGTGTTCCTACAAGATCCTGATTTTTTAAACAGGTCTGGATGTAAAAATGTTTGGCAGTGGAATCTTGTTTTTGCCCACCAGGGTCAATCTTCAACTCATCATGATGGGAAAACATTTCCTTTTCACAGTCGGCTACCAGCCTTCTTCTAATTAGCCAAATAGGGCAAACTCTTCTGTCTCACCCATAATTTTAACCAAGGTGATGATATGTTTACTGTTTTTAAAAATTGAATTAAACTCCTACCCTCTGAAATTAAAATTCTGTGCAAGAAGAGTAGGGCAAAGCATTTGATACTTTGTCCCAGGTTTCTAAAATATGACAGCTCACATTCATATACCAGGTAAGCAGGTAAGTGATGGCGATAGGTTTTTGGTTTTTTTTTTGATATTTAATGATGCAGCTTCTAAATTTGGTAGTTCTGTCTTTAAGTGTGAACTTAAAAATTATGAAGATGCACCTGGGTGCAATGGCTCATGCCTGTAATCCCAATACTTTGGGAGGCTGAGGTGGGTGGATCACCTGAGATCAGGAGTTCGAGACCAGCCTGACCATGATGTTTCGAAACCCTGTCTCTACTAAAAATACAAAAATTAGCTGGATGTGGTGGCAGGGACCTGTAGTCCCAGCTACTTGAGAGGCTGAGGCAGGAGACTCACTTGAACCCAGGAGGCAGAGATTACAGTAAGCCAAGATTGCACTGCGCTTCAACCTGGGCAACAGAGCGAGACTTCGCCTCAAAAATAAATAAATAAATAATTATGAAGATGCTCACATACACTCCTCAAGAGGGACAGAAATCCAGTTCTATCCACTACCTTACCTATTGACCAGTCCAAACATTTCCTAAATCACACAAACTCCTGTTACCTCTTTGTGCCTTTGTGTATGCTATTTTCCCTGTCTGAGATGCCTTTTCCTTCTTTTGCCAAACTCCATCTGGAGTGAGATTCAGTAGAAGCTCCTCTGGATAGCTTCATTCTCATTCTTCTGTATACAATAAGGCTTTAATGAAATCATTCAACAAAGATGAGTCTTCCATTAAGGAAGAATCCTGGCTAGACAACTGTTTTGTTTGTTGATAGGAGTCTGGTCAATATCATCACTAACTATTAACTCATGGAATCCTACAGCAGCACCATGTCTTAGATACTTGCTGTCCATTATGTAAGCCAGAAATGAAAAAAAAAAAAAGGGTTTCAAACTTAATATGGTGTTTACTGGGTTTGACTGCTTTGAAGATTCCCTAAGATAAGCCAGCTAGTCTGTAAGCCTATCTGAACAATGGTATTTTCCTCACTCATTTTTTAACACCAGTGAGGAACAGGAGGCAGCTAATAGCTTTCCAGAAGTACCTGTGGGCTAACTGTAAGATCAGAACATCTTCTGAACAAAGGCCTTGGAGAGGCTTCAGAAATAAGGCAACCAGGCAGGGGACCAAAAGTCATGCTTTTAACCTCAAAACTAAGGTGGCCTATCCATAACCCAGAGAGGAGACTAAGGGGTCGCATATCAGTTTCTATAGTCTCATTATGCACCACATGGGGCTAACCATACAGTCTACCATCTTGATTTTGTCAGCCATTACAATGAAAAAAATATAGTTAAGTATACTTTGCTAAAAAAAAAACGGCACTTACATCAGCCTTGCAAATAAATATAAGATGTTTGCTAACCCACAAAATATCACCCACTAAGGCCTCCCTCCCACAGGAAAAACCCCCACACTTGGTTCTCCTAGGAATATGCCATTAATTGCCCTCAGCATGTGTGAGTGGCTAGCCACAAGTTAACTTTATAGCAATATTTAATTGAATGAATAGAACAATGTTGTGCTAATGAGGGTCAAATTGCCACCAGATGTTGCCTTTTTTAAAAATAAACACAGCTGTGTACATGCGTGCATAGGCGATATAAAACTAATAGTGAGAGAGAAAAGTGGTTCTAAGAAAACATTTGCAAGCAATAGAGAGAAAAATCTAGGGATTAATGAATTTCCATCCCGCCTTTCATTTTTATTTCAAACACATGAAAATTCACTAAACTTGGTGCTGTGAATATGCTGTACTTTAGATATTATTTCCAAACAATCATTTATTAAATGGGGAGCTTTCTCCCAATGGGGGCAGAAGAGTGAGTCAGTCTGATGAGAAGCCATTGACAACCTGACTGTTCTGTGATGTCTTCCTTGCGGAGGTCCAGGAACCAGCTCGGAGTCTTCCAATCTCTAGCTGCACAAGCCCCTGTGCACACTTGGAAAGGCAAGAAAAGAACAGAAATGAAAAGTAGTAGCATTTATATTCTGAAATATCTTAACAGAGCCTCTCCCTGCAGCCATGAATTATAAAAGGGTAATGAAAGCAACAGGCATAGCCCTAGAGAGAGGAGGATGAATTCTGTGGCTCCTGGAGGGCCCATCTCATCAAACGCATTTAGAGAACAGTCACGGATACTCAGAATGTTCACAAGTATGAAGAACTTGCTTGTGAAATTCCAAAGCAGGTTCCCTTTCATTCTGTTAGTCAATATAACAGAACTTTCTTTTAAAGCTATTCCTGCTCATTTAAAATAATCAGAGATTAAATTTCCAGTAAAAACTAGAGTTAGCATAAAATCTAACCCATTTTATGATCAAGCTAAACTGGAACAGCTCCCACTGGACTTCAGTTGTGCCAGCTGAGTAAAAAGCAGCCTAGCAACTCACCTTTAGGATGGTGGCCACTGTCTCCTGTGAGGCATTTCTCATGTCCTCCCCATTCACAGATAAGATCTGATCTCCCTGAATCAATCTCCCATCCAGGTCTGCGGCTCCGCCTTTCACGATGTCAGAAATAAACACTCCGCTTCCATTTCTGTTAATACCATACAGCAGTGCAGTATTGGCACAACCTAATATTTCGATGCATAATACGTGTGTGTGTGACACGATACACACACATATACTCCTTTCTTCTTCCAGTTTTATTTTCTTTTTGTTTCTTTCACACCTTGGCAATTCGTCTTTATCAGCACTTGGAACTTCCTCATTTTTTAAATGGCTACATACTATTCTATGATGTTTCACAATTTCACTTACCAGTAGCTTACTGATGGACATACAGGTTATTTTCATTCTTTTAACTATTGCAAACAACAAGCAATGAATATCTGTAAGTATATCTTTAAGATAAAGTCCTAGTGATGGAATTGTTAGTCAAAGAAAACTGTGACTTTTGAGAACTATACATCCTTTACAATGCAAGTTTTTGTGCTAAGGAATGTAAATGCTTCTTACAAACAACCTGAAATACTGATGTTCACTAAAAGCAAAAAACATTACTCTAAATGAAACTGCACCAGGTATACATATGCATCAAAACAAGAAAGCAAACTTCAACACTGGCTCTGTCAGTTGCTCTGCATCCAGATGTGCACTGATTTTTGTTTAGAAATGTAAGAGACTCAGCTTTTTTTATTCGGTAATGCATTTTCAGAGTGATGGTTTTATGGTGCTGAAGTAAAAAAAAAAAAATAATAAGATTATGACAGCACAATACTTGGCCCAAAATCAGTACTCAAAAATTGTAGCTAATATTTTTATTTTAATAACAGCTTGGACTGTTGAACAAAAGCACTAGGCTAGTCACCAGAGTCTGTGAGGGCATATAACATAACATGCATAAAACCAACTTAATTTCTTCCTTAACAAGATGGTTGATACACTTTAAGGCCATATTAGGATATTACCTGGAAATCCTATAGTCCTGTTGGGATAAACATATACTAGATACCTAAAAGCCAGTAAACCATGGAAGCCAGGCTTTGTTTCAAGCTATTACTTACCTTTCCAATTCACTGCAAGAGAAACTTAGTAATATCATCCTGGAACAAACTACTGTTAAGCACTATAGACTTCATTTTTCTTTATTTAAAAAATTTTTTGAGAGACAAGACTTGCTATGTTGTCAGACTGATCTTGAACTCCTCACCTCAGCCTCCCAAAGTGTTGGGATTACAGACGTGAGCCCCTATGCCTGGCCTAGGCAACATGTATTTCTTTTTATTTATTTATTATTTATTTATTTGTTTATTTTTGAGATGGAGTTTAGCTCTTGTTGCCCAGGCTGGAATGCAATGGCATGATCTCGGCTCACTGAAAACTGTGCCTCCTGGGTTCAAGCAATTCTCCTGCCTCAGCCTCCTGAGTAGCTAGGATTACAGGCACCTGCCACCACGCCTGGCTAATTTTTTTGGATTTTTTAGTAGAGATGGGGTTTCACCATATTGGTCAGGCTGGTTTTGAACTCCTGACCTCAGGTGATCCAACCGCCTCGGCCTCCCAAAGTGCTGGGACTACAGGCATGAGCCACCGCATCCGGCAGCAACATATATTTCAAAAGAGTAGCCTGGCCACTAGGATCTGCCTACCTACATTTTTGGTGCAAACTATTACTTTGAGGACATCTTTCTTTCTTTTTTCCTTTTTTCTTTTCTTTCTTTCTTTCTTTCTTTCTTTTTTTTAATTTACAGATGGGGTCTTGTTATGTTTCCTAAGAGGATCAAATACAGTGGCTATTCACAGCCATGATCATAGCACACTATGGCCTCAAACTCCTGGCCTAAAGTGATCTTCCCACATAGCTGGGACAACAGGTACATGCCACTGTGCCTGGCAGGACATTTTTCCTAATAGAAAACTACTATCATGAAGAATTATGTTTATCTCTTAACTATGTCTACTCAACTAGTTTCAATATAGTATGAAATTAACAGTATGACACAAAGCAATGCTCCATGTTAATTTCTATGCCGAAGCAATGTTCTTGACCCAACATTGGATAAATCTCATTCTTGATACCAGGTATTTCTTGGGTATGGCTACTTTAATTAACCTCTGCAAAACGCAGATCTTAGTAATTCTGAGTGAAAGAACCTTGCTAGCTGTTCTTACTCTGTACAGAAATATGACAGTCTGGGTTGATTGGGCTTGGAATTCTATATTGATATAACAATTTTTTTGGTAAGACCTTGCTCAGAAATATGACCCATGTTGTCAAATGTTCATAAATATCTCAGTTTTAGAAATCCCATCACTACTGTACATTAGGCTTTCT
Source organism: Colobus angolensis palliatus (assembly GCF_000951035.1). Classification (NCBI taxonomy): domain Eukaryota; kingdom Metazoa; phylum Chordata; class Mammalia; order Primates; family Cercopithecidae; genus Colobus; species Colobus angolensis. Next base: position 3,634,810 of record NW_012111142.1, read on the forward strand.
CTTTCAGTGTTCACAGGCATCAGAGCTCTGGATGAAAAAGGCAGATCCCGACTCGCACAGCATGTCTTTACCGTTTCCCAACAATGCTCAGGCCCAGGCCCCGGCCAGCTTTCTTCTGCAGATCCACAGGGAACATCTCCAAGTTCTCCTCATCCCGGTAGTGTGCCTCATCTCTATACACCACCAGCCGCACCTTCTGGGGGGTCTGCCTCAGGGCTGTGATGGCTTCTTCGTGGCTGGAGTTCCTCAGGTCAACCCCATTAACCTGGAACAACGGGCATCCTGAGCTGGGCTGCTGATGGCAGAGGCCTCTGCCTGCTCTGTCTACTGAATCTCCTTGATCTAACCAGTAAAGAATCTCTAGAAATTTCCAGCCAATCTCAAAGCAAACAGGTAGTGATCATGAGCAGTACAAGCTGCTTTGAATATAAAGGAGGTGGTCCTTAAAATACCCTACCCAACATGTGCACAGAGGGTGGATACACGATAATGCAGTTTTACATAGCTATAAACTTTACTGTGAAACCAGTGAAAGAGACAGGAGAGTGCGCACGCAGGGAATTAACTAGCTCATTTAATTGAGATCAAAGGGAAATAAATATTAGTGTTTAGTCAGCATTTTTAGATTCAGTTTGCTGATTGGATTTGACATCTTCACTCTCATTTATTTACTTATTTTTTTAGATAGGGTCTTGCTCTGTTGCCCAGGTTGGAGTGCAGTGGCATGAACACCACCTTACTGCAGCCCTGACTTCCCAGACTCAAGCAGTCTTTCAGCCTCAGCCTCCTGAGTATCTGGGACTGCATGTGTGTGTCACCCTGTCTAGATAATTTTTTAAATTCTGGAGAGATGAGGTCTTGCCGTATTGCCCAGGCTGGCCTCAAACTCCTGGACTCAGGTGATCCTCCTGCCTCGGCCTTTCAAAGTGCTAGGATTACAGGCATGAGCCACTATGCCTGGCTGACATCTTCACTCTTATTTGCTCACATCACAACGACTTCATAACAGGCCCAGAAGGAGATGAGGGAACAGTATTTCCAACAGCATCCAAGACCCCTTGAAGTCTTCTCATTGGAATCTAGTTCTCAGTGAGCACAGACAGGACCATGCATTAGAAAGCAGTGTACTGGCTGGGCGCGGTGGCTCATGCCTGTAATCCTAGCACTTTGGGAGGCCGAGGCGGGTGGATCACGAGGTCAGGAGATGGAGACCATCCTGGCTAACACGGTGAAACCCCATCTCTACTAAAAATACAAAAAAATTAGCCGGGCGTGGTGGCGGGCGCCTGTAATCTCAGCTACTCGGGAGGCTGAGGCAGGAGAATGGTGTGAACCCAGGAGGCAGAACTTGCAGTGAGCCGAGATATCGTGCCACTGCACTCCAGCCTGGGTGACAGAGCAAGACTCCGTCTCAAAAAAAAAAAAAAAAGAAAAGAAAAAAAAAGAAAGCAGTGTACCGAAAAGAGCACTGAGTAAAGCCAAGTCATGTAACCTCTCTAAGCCTCTGTTTCCTTTTCTGTTAAATAGACATTATAGCCAAATTATTTATTCTTTAACTTAAATACTTCTACAGTGCTTGTGTGCTACTCCTTTATGAATATTTACTCATTTAATCCTTATACTAACTCTCTGAGATAGATATTGTTATTATCACCATTCATAGAGGAGGAAACTGAGGCACATAGAGGTTTAAGGACTTGACCCAGGTTACACAGCTAGCAGGGGGAGGAGCCAAGATTTAAACCCAGACAGTCCTTCAACCCTCAGTTCCTGTTCCATGCTGCCTCATCATCAACTCTTAGAATGGGTTACCGGAGATCCCCTGTCACAAAGAAAGTCAAATACTGACATTGGTTAGTAAATTTGATATGAGGGAGAAATTGAGGGGCAGAGTAACCTTGGACTCAAAAGAAAGAAGTCGGGGTGGTGATTCCCTCAAGGTTTCAGCTAGGAGAAGAGTTAGACGAGGGGAAGGATTAGTCCAGCCCACCAGGCAGATAGTAGAGTGCTTGTGTTCCCCCAAGATGTCAGTTCCATTCCTTATTCTGGTCCAGGCCTGTGTGCTACTGGAAGGTCAAGCCAGCCTCTGAACCTTTGTTCCTTTATCTGTACAATGAAGCAATGGTTTAAGGCTTTTTCTTTTATTCTTTTGAGATGGAGTGTCGCTCTGTCACCCAGGCTGGAGTACAGTGGCGCGATTCCGGCTCACTGCAGCCTCCGCCTTCCAGGTTCAAGCGATTCTCTTGCCTCAGCCTCCCGAGTAGCTGGGATTACAGGTGTCCACCACCACACCTGGCTAATTTTTATATTTTTAGTAGAGACAGGGTTTCACCATATTGGCCAGGCTGGTCTTGAACTGTTGACCTCAGGTGATCTGCCAGCCTCGGCCTCCCAAAGTGCTGGGATTACAGGTGTGAGCCACCGCGCCCAGCCCCTAAGGCTTTTTTAATTCTGACATTCTAAAGACTAAGGACCAGTGGCATAAAGAATGGTTACGGGGAAAGGAGAAAGGAAGAATGAACCCTTCTTGGAGAAGGTGACTTTTGAATTGCCATTTGAAGCTGATTCTGTGAGCCAAGAAAATGTTTAAATGCCTAATTTCCAAGCTGCTGTTTATTTTCTAGTATATCTTGGTGGCTTGTGTGTTCACGTAGATGAGCTACATCCAGAATAACAGTGGTAAAGAACATGGGTTTTGGGCCGGGCACGGTGGCTCACGCCTGTAATCCCAGCACTTTGGCAGAGCGAGGTGAGTGGATCACGAGGTCAGGAGTTCAAGACCAGCCTGGCCAACATAGTGAAACCCCATCTCTACTAAAAATACAAAAATTAGCCAGGCGTGGTGGCAGGCACCTGTAATTCCAGCTACTTGGGAGGCTGAGGCAGGAGAATTGTTTGAACCTGGGAGGCGGAGGTTGCAGTGAGCATAGATTGTGCCATTACACTCCAGCCTGGGCAACGGAGCAAAATTCTGTCTCAAGAGAAAAAAAAAGAACATGGGTTTTGGATATGGATGCACTTCGGTTCGAGTGCTGATTCCAATTTCCTGGCTATATGAAACCGTGTGTAAATTACTTAAACCAAACTTTTGCCGTGTCATCTATGAATTGGAGATAATAATATTTACTTAGTGTTGTGAAGATTAATTGAAATAAACCCTGTAAATCATTTGGCACAGGGCTTGGCACACAGTTTTGTCCAATGTAAGTTAGAAGTTGGTATTTTACAAGGAATTGAAGTAACTTCAGTGAAGGCTGTTTTTCCTCTCAGCATGATCATTCACTGTTACTTTAGGCCAATGAACACATTTTCATTGTCTGTGAATGAAACACAAAGAGGAAAAGTGTATATCCAGGAAATGTGGTCTGAGTTGATTATTTTCCTGTATTCCAATAGATGGCACACAAGACCACTTCTGTCACTCAATAAAAAAAGAACTAGTTACCTCCCTGGATTGAAGGTGAACTTTCTAAGCCTCTAAATACCGTTTGAAAGGCCCTAACAAATATACTTTTAATTAAAAGCATTGTCATTAAGCGCTAATATTACAAAGCAATTTCTATTAAATTCCAGCAAGACGGTATCTGCTCGGATGGAAGTGATCTAAGTTCCTGGTTTCCATTTGCTGCTCTGCAAATCAGGAGATACCACTAAATGTGCAGATAATCATGACAGAAATATCATGGCATGCCTAGAACATCGTGGGGAGATGTATTATGTAAGTGCTTTACAGAAGCACAGTATGCATTATTCAGAACATTGGCTGTAGAGGAGGAGGCGTGGAAATAGCAGGGCTTCCTGTTTGAGAAGAAAGGCTCCAGGAAGACCCAGTTGTCAAAGGGAGAATGCCATATCTCTTGGGTAGAATGGCCATGTGGGGAAGTGGGTGAATCCAGTTCTTGAGAAGGAAAGAATAACAAAGCTAGTGCAGCAGTTCCTCCGTACTTTATTGCATGGGGAAAAGCAGGCATTAACTCCCTGCTCTCTTCTGCTCCCACTTGCAGAGCAGGGAGGGTACGAGAAGGAACTGGCCTAAAAGGAGAACCAGAAAGGAGACATAGTTGATGCTCATCCTATTAATAGAATCATAAATCTTGCCATGACAAAACATTATTCGACTCTATCTTTGGAAGCAAAATCTGGCATGTCCTAACCTTACCATGAGGATAGTATTAAAACCATGAAAGGCCAATTTGCGGAACGCGGAGGACTCTCATGAGTGGAAAGAGCATTGTTTGGAAAAGCGCTGATGTAGTGTTACCCTGTTCCACGGTCTCAAAATATCCCACGAAAACAGGCCTGTCTTCTCAAGGCCTCCTGTGGGTCACAGGCTGCTGCTGCATCATCACGCATTTGTACTTATCAGCCACAACCAGAACCAGTCCAATGTGAAGTAGAAACTGTTTAGAAAGGAAACATGTTCCCTGACCAAATTGAGAGCTATATTTCTTAGCTAAACACGTGTTAGACTCTCATGAACTAGACCTTGTTTGAGGAAAGAGAGGAGCCTGCGTGGGCCATCTTTAATGAGAAGTATAGGCCATCCATTCAGAATAGATAATATAATGCTCCCAGTTGCCAAGAAACTGTGAACTTGGTTTTTGAAAAATTCTCCCACTTAAAACAAATTTACTTTATTCATGTTAACCTTTCCTGGGTGTTTGCTTGTACTTGAGTATACTTTATAGAAGAGAGCAGCTACAGAGGGTCTATCTAATACAAACATAAATAGTTTTTAAAAATCCTTATTGAAGTATAATTGATATAAAATAAACTGCCCAAATTTAAAGTGTACAATTTGATAGGTTTTGCCAGATGGGTATTTATACCTGTGAACCCATCACCACATTCAAGATAATGAACATGTTAGATTTAGTTTCAAGTGACCATTATAATTTGTGGACTTACAAATCATATAAATATCAAGGCATATGTGTATCAAGGCATATGTGCCATTTTAAATATTTAATCTATTCATCTTAAAAAGCCAATTATGATAATACCAACTGATTTAAAAATCTGGGGAGGGAAAAACAAAGAAACCCCAAACTCCTGACCACTAAAAAACCATGTTGTATGCTAAGGCAGTCAAGCCAATTCCCAGAGAGGTCTTGCTTATTTTTCTAACCTCATACACTTGTACCTTAATGAATGTACTGGGAATATGTCTTAATCCAATGATGAAACACAGTAAAGGCCTGCAGAGAAATCCTGTAACTTGGGCTGAATTTAATTTGCAATCAGCCTGGCCTCTCCTTTAACCCCTTCTCGCCTATGTTTCCTGCCCTTAATTATATCTCTGGTTTCATCTTGGGAGGCAGAAATGAACCACCAAAGGGAAAAATAAAATTCTATGATGTCATTCGTAATGTGCTATATTAAAGTTGCAAAGCAAAAATGCACATGCTCACCATAAAATGCCAACTATTCAATTAAGTTCATCCAATGAAAAAAAAATGTTGCCTAGAGGTTTCACACCATCCAGAAAGCTCTTTAGTTCCACCTACCAGAACGCCTGGCATCGCCTTCTCCTTCAGCCATTCCATAGTGCAGATACTGCCTGCTTTGGTACTTTTTAAAAGGCTTTAACAACTTTGCTAAATGAGAGTCAATTTGAAAAAGTTAAGCATTTCAAATTTCACTAAGCATCATGGGGGAAGATTTTACATTTTTTGTCAACTTGAAAACATTGCTGGCAAAGCATGAACTTCCATTTGGCATAAAGATTTATCAAGATTAAGAAAATATGATTTAAGCTGCCATGAAATCTTTAAAATATCAGGTGTATATGTGTATGCATATGTATCTATATGTATGTGTTTTTAGGAGGAATTTAGTAGGGTATAATGGAGAGGCAAAAAATTTGCCATATTATATAGTCTCATTTGATATTAAAATAATAGACCCATAAGTTCTATTTTTCCTTTTAGTTAAAAAAAGTTTTCATAGACAAATGTAGATTGATAACCTGTCATGATTCTAAACCACTGTACAATGTACATAGAAGAAAAAAGAATATGATATGTATTTTGTTAAATGGGAGAGGAATCAGTGAAGACATAGTTGAGTAGAAAGATAACTTTATGGATCGAGATCAGGAAAGGAACCACATTTACTGATATAAAATAAAATTCAAAATCATGTACCTCTAATATCTGGTCACCAGCCCAAAGTCTTCCATCTCTGGCTGCTGCCCCTTCTTCATAGACTTCATGGATAACTATAGCATTCTATAAAAAACAAAATCTTATTCATTTTCAACAACGAGAAATGCTTCCTTAAGCAAACAACCAATAGGCCGCAACCCATAATTTTCTGTTTGTTAATAATGTTATATTTTATCTGACATAAAGATAAACAATATACACAGTTATGATATATTCAGAAGTATAATTAAATTTTCCTAAGATTATTATTTCATTCCTTTAAAACTGGCTTTGCCTAATATTTCATGTTAAACTTCTTCTATGTGTTTTACTGTTAACCCTGTACATTGCTGCTGTGTATGAACTAGAGGTGAACTATGTGTCATTCTTATTTACATTTTATAGTGTATTTTGAGACACGGTTTCAGGTATTTATTGGTATTCAAGGATTTGGCATAGATGTGTGGCCTGATGAAGGGGGTTTTGCCAGGCCTTATTACTTGGGCAATGAAATAAAAGAACTTAGTGGAATGAATGGGTCCTGGAGGAGAAGAAAACAGGAGTAGAGGAAAGAGCATTCATGGACCTAAGTGTAAAACAGCCGTGGGTTCAAATCCTGACTCTGCCTTCTTGTAATCTTGGATAATGAATTCCTCTGAATTCAGCAATCAGAGCCATAAAATTAAGACACCCATATCTGCTGTAGGTAAGCTTTGGTTGGGAAAAGTGTTTCATAGTTAATGAATTAAAAAATAATTTGTATCTCTTCAGATTCATAACCTTAAAAATTATTTTATCATCATAAAAGTGACATGTACCCACGTAGAGGATTCAAGCAATACTACTACAGGTTGTTGCAAAGCACAAAAATAGGCTGCTTCCCACCCAGATTCAGTCCCACCAATCACCACTCATAATTTCCGAGGATCTCTCCAGACAATTCACATTTATGCACCCAAATATTTATATATTTTGATGAGAGACTATTCTAAAAATATAGGATTATCAAATTGAGTGTGTCCACACTCCTTTTCCCTCATCCCCTCCTGTTGAGCAAGTAGTCAAGCTTTGAAATTCTTCGCCTTGGGGAATTTTGTGGAGCTGAAAACTGAAGCAACCAGAAGTCACTGGCTCTTTCTGTTTTTAACAGAACCGAAGAGCACTGAATGGATTATGATAGGTGTCTTGGAGGGCTGCTGAGAGAGGCGCACAGCTTTTGAGTGGAGATTAGAAACAGAGGTCTATGGGTTCCACTGTGGGGATTTGAGTCCTGCAGTGCCCAGGGTCCTCCTATTCCTTGCCCCCACAAGTCAAGCAGCAGGACTTCTGGACTTGAGAGATCTTATAGGCTTGGCCAAGGATAGGCTTGATGATGAGCAGGCAGTGCTGATGGCAATGACCATAGGGGTGTCATCAATGTCTGGGTGTTTGGTTGGTACCCTTTGGAGTTAATGAGCCACCAAAATAGTTGAGGTTGAATTTCACCTTAGTCCAGAAGTATGGAGCCTCAGAATTAAGTTCATATGAAGTAAAGAAATGAATATTTATTGCAAAAATGTGACAAGATAGACAAAATACATACACCCACACCAGACCTTTTTTGTTTGCTTTTTAATTAAAAAAAAATTTTTTGAGATAGCATCTCGCTTTGTTGCCCAAGCTAGAGTGTAGTGGCTCAATTATAGCTCACTGCAGCCTCGACCTCCCGGGCTCAGGTGATCTTCCTGCTTCAGCCTCCCAAGTAGCTGGGACTATATGTGTGTGCAACCATGGCTGGCCAATTTTTTTTTTTTTTTTAAGTAGAGATGGGGGTCTCCCTATGTTGTCCATGCTGGTTTCCACCTCCTGGGCTCAAGCAATCCCTCCTGCCTTGGCCTCCCAAAGTGCTGGAATTACAGGTATGAGCCGCTGTGCCCAGCCATATATGTGTGTGTGTGTGTGTGTGTATATATATATATATATATATATATTTTTTTTTTTTTTTTTTTTAAGATGAGTCTTACTGTGTTGCCCAGAACTCCTGGGCTCAAACGATCCTCCTGCCTCATCCTGGGAGCTGGGACTACAGGCATGTCCCATAGCACCAGGCTTACTTTCTATTAAAAACAAAATAACAACAACAGAAAAACAAAAAAAGGGTTTCTATACAAATTCCACAATAGAGAAGCAACAAAAGAAAACAAGAGGTCTATAACTAGATAACCCATCTGGATTCCAAATACTTTTACAATACTAAATACCGTACTTTCATTTTATTGTTATACAGTTCTGAAAACATTCTTTATTATAGCAATTAGAGAGGCAGCCTCCAAGAGCCAGGAAAAGTTTCTGGATCCAGGCAATTTACATTTCAGATTCCGTACCAGGAATACATTTTAGACCATTCTTTGTTTTAACTCTGACTTATGAAATTTCCAGACCCATGGAGCGTTTACACTGCCAAGAGTTTGTATCTCTGAACTGTTTCAGGGGAATTATTTGGAAGAAACTTGCGGAGTCAGTGGCTTGCGGTGATCCAGCGACACTAATGAGATCCTACCAAAGGTCATTTGTATTAAGGTAGTATGAGGAGAAACTAATGCAGACTCCTGGTAGCACCCTGTAATGATACTAGTTTTCAAAGTCTGGTGCGCAATGCCCTATTTTCACTGGATTGAGAGAGTCACATACTACACTCGGACTACGCATGGCTTTTACAGAACTTGATTTTCAGCAAAAAGTCCTTTGATCTTGGAACACTACAAAAGACAAACAGAAAATTTCTGTCCATTCATACTCAAAAGAAAGAAAAGACCCCCTTGGAGTTTGTATTTCATAAAAGTGGTCTGAATTCAAAATCCTTAGATACTTTCTGGCGCTCAATGAACTGTCCTCCATAAAGGATGCCAATGACCATAAAGGAGTAATATGTTAACAGTTTCAAATGCCGAACTCACTGCAAATGATCTATTTTTAGTCCACAAGTCTTTCTGTATTTAAAATTCTCCATTTATTTATTTACTTTTGCTTGACTGCTACTGTAATTCCTCTTAAAGTTATTAGTGAAGGCTGGGCATAGTGGCTCACGCCTATAATCCCAGCAGTTTAGGAGGCCAAGTTGGGTAGATCACTTGAGGTGGGTGAATCACCTGAGGTCAGGAGTTCGAGACCAGCCTGGCCAACATGGTGAAATCCCATGTCTACTAAAAATACAAAAATTCACCGGGCATTGTGGCACATTCCTGTAATCCCAGTTACTCGGGAGGCTGAGACAGGAGAATCACTTGAACCTGGGAGGCCGAGGCTGCAGTGAGATGAGATCGCACCATATTCCAGCCTGGGCAAGACAGAGTGAGGCTCCGCCTCAAAAAATACAAAAAAAAAGGCTGGGCGCAGTGGCTCACGCCTGTAATCCCAGCACTTTGGGAGGCCGAGGTGGGCAGATCACGAGGTCAGGAGATTGAGACCATCCTGGCTAACATGGTGAAACCCCGTCTCTAATAAAAATACAAAAAATTAGCCGGGCGTGGTGGCGGGCACCTGTAGTACCAGCTACTCAGGAGGCTGAGGCAGGAGAATGGTGTGAACCTGGGAGGCGGAGCTTGCAGTGAGCCGAGATCACGCCACTGCACTTCAGCCTGGGTGACAGAGTGAGAACCTGTCTCAAAAAATAAATAAATAAATAAATAAATAAATAAAAGTTATCAGCGAAGATACAAGAAAATACGAGACACTGTGACCAGTCAATAGAAAAGAGCCACATTTCTTTTTGTTTGTTTGTTTTGTGTTTAATTCATCTAGTGTATTCAGGGGAAAAAAAAGTCCACGTTTCTTACTGGGTGCCCCTGTAGTCTATGAAGCTGTGGTTCTGGTCTAAATCTTGGCCCTGCTACTGTTGGCAACGGGACTTGGGGGAAGACTGTTAACCTCTCCAGGGCTCAGCTTTTTAGATAGTTTTAACAGTATTATCTACCAATAAGGCTTTATGTGCAGTGCGAGCACATAGTAAGGAAGTGAGATATATATATATATATATATATTTTTTTTTTGGTTGAGACAGAGTCTTACTCTTTTGCCCAGGCTGGAGTGCAATGGTGCGATCTTGGCTCACTGCAGTCCATCATCTGCAGCCTCCCAGATTCAAGTGATTCTTCTGCCTCAGTCTCCCATGTAGCTGGGACTACAGGCACGTGCCACCACACTCAGCTAATTTTTGTATTTTCAGTAGAGATGAGGTTTCACCATGGTGGCCAAGCTGGTCTCGAACTCCTGGCCTCAAGTGATGCACCCACCTCGGCCTCCCAAAGTGCTGGGAGTACAGGCATGAGCCACCGCACCCAGCTAGGTAGTATTTTTAATAGCACCTGTCCATTCTTCTTTATTTTACATCTATGTGCCATAGATGCTACACACTTCCCATTTGTCCCATTTAATCCTCGTAACAACTCATCAAATTCAGTGTTATTAGTCTCACTTACAGCTGAGGAAACGAAAGCTCGTAAGGGTTCAAACTTGACTTCTCTGCAGCTTCTAATTAGGAGAGATGAAATTCCATTTCAGGACTGTTTAACACCAAAGCCTGTGCTCCCACCACCATAGCAAGCTTCTCATCTGTTTTGAATATTTGATTTTGTACTTGTACAAAAGCTAGCTTGGGATTTTCCATATGGCATCAATTCTGTTGAAATATTGTCACCTCAAATCCACAGCAGAAACCTTGAGGGCATGAGTTGATTATTTTATAGAGAGTGAACAAAAAGACGACTTGTGGAAGCAGAAGTTGAAGCCTTTCTTTGACTTCATGAGGTGAGGCAATGATCTACAGATCTCACTAGCTAGTGCTGGCACATGGTTAGGGGTTTGCACTACAGAAAGCACGATGCATAGGCCCCCTCCCAACCTCCAACAGAGTCCCTCTCTTAATTCCATTTGTTATTCTTGTTTTTTTTGAGACAGGGTATGCTTTGTTGCCCAGGCTGGAGTGGTGCAGTGCCACGATCTTGGCTCACAGCAAAGTGGGCCTCCTGGGCTCAAGCAATCCTCTCACCTCAGCTTCCCAAGTAGCTGGGACCAAGGCGTGTGCCACCGCACCTAGTTAATTGTGCTTTTTTGGTATTTTTTGGAAAGACAGGGTTTTGCCTTGCTGCCCAGGCTGGTCTTGAACTTCTGGGCTCAGGTGATCCTCTCAGCTCAGTTTCCCAAAGTGCTGGGATTCCAGGCGTGAGCCACCGCCGCCCCAGCCCATTTGTTATTCTTATTTCTTTCCTTCCTTCCCTTCAGCTTTTCAGCCCTATTTCTGTGCACCTATATTATTCACTTAATGATTTTTTTCTAAGACAAATACAAAACATTATAATAGATACAAGTGATACATTGATGTTCAAAACAAAAAGTTGTTCAGCCCAAGAAAAAAGATTAATTTCTATCAGTTAATGGCACAGAACTGAGGATCATTTATAGATGATCGAGACTGACAAAGAGTCAAAAATGAATTTCCTCCTGGTAGTTGTGTGATTTTCACTGGGATAGTAGAAATGTAAGTAAGATGACCTGTTTATTTACTGCTTGAGACAAGACCAGTGATTTCTTTCTGAATATTTTATTTATTTATTATTATTTTTTGAGACAGGGTCTCGCTTTGTTGCCCAGGCTGGAGTGCAGTGGTGCAATCCTAGCTTACTGCAGGTTTGACCTCTTGGGCTCAAGTGATCCTCTCACCTCAGCCTCCTGAGTAGTTAGCACTTCAGGCACATGTCACCATGCTGGGCTAATTTTTAAATACTTTGTAGAGACAGGATCTTGCTATGTTGCCCACGCTGGTCTCAAATTCCTGGGCTCAAGTGATCCTTCTGTCTCAGCCTACTAAAGTGGTGGGATTACAGGTGTAAGTCACCATGCCCGGCGTGGACACTCTAAAATTATTCATTTGACTTGCCAGCTCTACAGACAGTGAAGAATTTAATCAGTGAGTTGGGGAATCTCCCAAATAGTGGTTTTCTCATAGCCAGAGGGTCAGACAGGATTTGAGAGACATGGGAAGTCTTCTGCTTAAAAACTTCTCCCTCATCAGTCTGTCTGAAACACCTTTAACAATGGAAAACTCCCTTTATTCCACAATTAAACATTTATAACATTAAATCTTTATAAATATTTGTAACATTAAAGAAAAAATGGACAACCAGGAATAAGTAGCTGGCTAGCAAATTCATCATGTTGCTTAAGAAACTACTGTCTTTAGGCTGGGCACAGTGGCTCACGTCTGTAATCCTAGCACTTTGGGAGCTGAGATGGGCGGATGACTTGAGGTCAGGAGTTTGAGACCAGCCTGACCAACATGGTGAACCCCATCTCAACTAAAAACACAAAAATTAGCTGAGCATGATGGTGTGCGCCTGTAGTCCCAGCTACTTGGAGGCTGAGGCAGGAGAATCACGTGAACCCAGGAGGAAGAGTTTGCAGTGAGCCGAGACTGTGCCACTGCACTCCAGCCTGGGTGACAGAGCGAGACTCTGTCTCAGAAAAAAAGAAAAAAAGCAACTACTGTCTTAATATCTCCATTCCTAAGAGAGTATTTATTTTTAAACGTGGATTATGTACTCACATGGTACCATATTCAAAATAGTATTCACTGATAAGTATCTCTCTAGCACTTGTTCCTCAGCCACCTAATTTCTCTATCTAGAAACAAATGGTATTAAGTTTTTCGTGTATTTTTGTAGAGCTTTTCCATATATCTATATTTGAAGTATAAGCTACCAAGTGCTTGAGGGCTATGTTTTCCTTTATCTGCTACCTCCTTTGTTTCATGAAATTCTGTAAGTGCCACCTCTTCTATGACATCTTCCCTAACTCTCTCCCCTGATGAAGTTGATTGATCCTTCTTGTGAGTCACCACAAGAAGTTCATTAGTACACTGAACTTATCACAGCATCATGAATGTCTGTTCAGGGCTCCACAATTAAACATTTATAACATTATTATAATGTTATATATTCTAACATTATATATGCTATAACATTATAACATTAACATTTATAACATAACATTAACGATGCCTCGTGCCACCTCCCATCCTTGATGGAAGCCTTCAGGACAGAGGCTGCTTCCAACTCATCTTTGTATTCTAGTGCCAAGTCCACAGTAGGCACTCAATAAACGTTCATTAAATGCTTGTCAAGAAACTGGTTGGAGATAGATAAAGAGGTAACAATGACTCAGAAAGGGGAGGCTGGAAAAGCTAGTGTGTCATAATCTTACTCCAGTCAAAATCAATTATATGGTTTGAATGTACCCTCCAAAATTCATGTTGAAATTTAATTGCCATTGTGACATTATTAAGAGGTGAGACCTTTAAGGTGTGATTGGGTAATGAGGGCTCTGCCCTCAAGGATGGATTAATGCTGCTATCTTGGGAGTGAGTTCCTAATAAAAAGAGTTCAGCCCCCTCCCTCTCTGCCTCATGTGCTCACTTGCCCTTCAACTTCTGTTACAGGATGATGTAGCATGAAGGCCCTCACCAGATGCTGGCTCCATGCTCTTGGACTTCCCAGCCTCCAGAACTGTGAACCAAATACAATTCTTTTTTTATATAAATTACCCAGTCTCAGATATTCTGTTATAGCAGCAGAAAATGGAGTAAGACACCAAGCTTTTGGTGGTAAAATATTAGTGACACACAACCAAAATACCCATCACAAATGGATTTTAAATCCATTGAAGTTTCCAGAGGATTTACTTTAGCTTAGAGAGCAATTTAAGAGAGCCAAGTATGAGGGACTTAATTATCACTGAGCCCCACAAAAATCCCAAACTCCTCCAAGGGGATTTAAACTCTGAATTGTTGGAAAAGAATTTCACAACATGCAATAGTATATCCTTAGACAGAGTCAATGTCACCAGACACTTCAGCTCATCAATCACCATTTTTATTGTTCAAGCTGCCAACAGGTAGATAAAGTAACTCATAAACACCCGAATCATTTAGCAAAAGGCAATCTTATTGTCACAATAGACTCATAACACTTAAAGAAGCCAGGTGTTAGAAAAATTAAGTAAGGGTCTTCTGTGGGCTGAAGGATATTAATAAGTACCCTTTTGTGGGTGAACTATTTGAGTAGATGAGAGTTCACATTTCTAGATATTTAGCAGATTGTTTTAAGAAGCATTTTAGGACAAAACTTTTGACAAAGAATCATATGTAGATACTATTATAAAGAACTATGAATATATGGCTTAATTACACTGCTTGCAGGCATGTTTTACTTAATTTGATCACTCTGGAATTAAACTCAATCTTTGCCATACTCATAAAAGTCCCTACCTGCACTCACTACACACACACACAAAATTCCTAAGGGACATTTTAACTACAGAAAAGTTTCACATTAAATCTCACATTGAGGTGAAAAACATATTTACCAGTGATCCAGAAAGAGTGTTATGTCTTATTACGCTGCATTAGGGGAAACGTCCCTCCTAACAAGAAAATCCATGAGGACCAAAAAAAAAAAAAAAAAAAAAAAAAGTTGAAGATATAGTATATAATCAAATAGTCATAAGTTTTCCTTTGAAAGAAACTGTGGTTTGGATCTGTGTCCTTAGAGGAAAGATGTAGCTTTTAAACACCATTTAATAGTTTTCTCCTCTATGGCTGTCCCTGTTCAGAAATCATAAAGACAGCCACGTCTTCTACACAGTAGATGACTTTCTCAATTGGAAAGTTGTAAACCAATGAGGATTGATAATATGGTGGGGGTGGCAAAATCCTCAATTCAGTGCTGTGCAGACCAAAACTACATCCAAATCTACACTGAAAAACACATGGTTATGCATTAAGTTACTGATTTGTGATGTCTACTATAGTTACAGAGTTTAAAAAAGAAAGGGTTAGGTTAAAATTTCTAAAGTATATTTCACTTTGAGTAAAGTTGATAGACCCCAAACTGTATTTATATATAAAAAAGGATTCAGTTAACAGAGCAGAATTTTAAAAAAGAAAAAAAAAGATGAATGTTTTAGAACACAATTCTTTTCCATCCTAAAGCCTTTGTGACCAAACACTTTAAAAATTTAAAAGAGCTTCCCTATTATATTCAACTAGAATGTGATTTTTTAAAAAAAGTGCAGTAGTCTGTGAAAGAAAAGACTCAGGACTGGGGGGTCAGAGGAGTTAAATTTTCTGACAGCTCTGCAGGCAACCAACTGGATCAATTTGTTCATGACACTCACTAATATTACCAGTAAAGCACAGAGTTGAACTACATGCCTTTTTTTTCTTTTTTTTTGAGACACAGTCTTTCTCCATTACCCAGACTGGAGTGCAATGGTGCAATCCTGGCTCACTGAAAACTCCACCTCCTGGGTTCAAGTGATTCTCATGTCTCAGCCTCCTGAGTAGCTGGGATTACAGGTGTGCACTACCACACCCAGTTAATTTTTGTATTTTTAGTAGAGATGGGGTTTCGCCATGTTGGCCAGGCTGGCCTCAAACTTCTGACCTCAAGTGATCTGTCCCACCTCTGCCTCCCAAAGTGCTGGGATTACAGGGGTGAGCCACTGTGCCTGGCCTGAACTACGTGACTTCTAAAGTCATTCCAGTTCTAAAATTCTAGGCCTTTATGGACCCAAATGTTGTGTAGAGTCAAGCAGAGAAAGTCATCGTTTTATACAGATATTTAGGTCCTGCCTAAGAATAAAACCTTCTTCTAAATGGTAGGTCAGAAGAATCCTAACTTCCATAGGTTGAACAAGATATGAAAGCTACGGAGGCTGGAGTCAAACTCTGTTTTAGTTACCTTTGGCTGCAAAACTTAGTGGCTTAAAACAACTATTTATTTGTTTACAACTCTATGGGTTTGCAATTTGGGCTGGGCTCAGCTGTGCAGTTCTTCTGCTTTACATTATGTCGCTTGGGTTCTGAAGTTAGTTTGCAGTCAGGTTAACCCAGGCTGGTTGTGTCCTGGATGGCTTTACTGTCATGTCTGGGGCCTTAGCTGGAATGGCTGGGCCTCTCTCCTTCCACATGGTCTCTCCACATGCTGCTTCATCCTCCAGGAGGCCAGTCCAGACTTCTTCACAGGGTGGCAGTGTTTCAGGAGAGCAAGAGCTAAAATTGCAAGGCCTCTTGAGACCAAGGCTTAAAAGTGCTCAGACAGTGCTACTTTTGTCACTATTGGTCAGATTGGATTCAAGGAATCTGGAAAGAGCTGCATAAAATTTACAGTCTTTTTTTCCTTTTTTTAAAAATTTGAGACAGCATATATAGCCAGTTTCAATGTACCACAGATTCTATCAAGGTTGCCAGAGGAATTTTCCAGCCTGCAAACAGTGGAAGCCAGCGATGTATGGCTGGGAAGAGTACTGGCTATGGCCAGATAAATCTGTGTTCAGATTTTAGCTCTGCCACTTATCATAGATTTATGATACTTCCATTAAGTTATTTAACCTCTCTGAGCCAGTGTTTCTGCCTCTGCAAAATGGAACTAATAAATCCCCTCTTTTAGATTTTCAGGATGAGATGGGGTTATATGCCAAGTAAAGTGTCAGCTAAATTGCAGGTATTGAGTAATTGCTCATGAGAGCTCCTAACATAGATACTAAGTTTGAAGGGGCGTATCTAGTATATAAAACATCTATGTCAGAGTGATCAAAATTCATGACTCTAAGGATGAGTGACACCAGTCTTGGTCCATTTTTTTCATTTCTGATTTTTCTGTTATTATGGTGATCCCAAAATATAACTGAAATATAATCTTTCAAGAAAGATTGTACTACAAGGATATTTTAGATTATTTTTCCCAAGTCACGGACTACTCAGGATTAAGCTCAAAGGACCATGTGAATACCAACAAGCTCTAAGCCAGACTGCAGGAGTCTCATTCCCAGACATTTTGATTTTTCCTGGTCAAGTACAATCCTCACTGATCATGGATTTTGTATCTGTGAATCCATCTACTCCCTAAAATTTATTTGAAATCCCCAAATCAATGCTCTCAGCACTTTTGCTGTCATTCTGAAATGTGCAGAGTGGTAGAAAATTTGAGTCTTCTGATTTCCTTTTTCCCAGCTGGAGTTGAAAAAGGTGCTTTTCCCTGGTGATACTTTACAATAAAACTGGGGAGCACAATGTGAAAGACAGAAATGCAGACAAATGTTTTCTCAAATAGAGATGACAGGACTCATGTTGACAAACGCAGCTCTCTATTGTCCTTGCCACAATGAGGCAGGGGTTGATGAACCCAAGGATGGGAAACTTTAAAATGCATTTCCTCTATGCTGTGGCACGTATTTTTATGCCTATATGTCAATGAATTTTGTGGATCTATATTTTTTGAACCAATTACAAAAGTAAAATGCAGAGATGATTCAAGATGAGTTGGAAAGTTACTTTTCTTCTCCACCTTTGGACCATGAACTTTTCTCTTCTTTGCTATAAAGAGTTATTTGGTATCACCTCATTGATTCACTAGAAGCAAAAGATTAAGCACTACTTAATTTCAGTATCTCACAAGAGCATATAGGACCTGAGGCAGAATATAGTCAACCAATATTATACTTAAAGATAATGTTTTTTCTTATTTTTAACAGTCTTACAATTTGGATGAGTCTAACACTCAAGCATACATTTAATGTACTGCCTTCCCACCATGAGTCACAATAAAAGATTATTGCCTTCGAAGATACACAGTGTTTGCCGAGTTGATGTTGTTTTGCCTGCCAGTTCCATAGGTTGAACAGATAATTGTTTCTGTTCAGAAAACCGGAGAGACTATAGCTGTACAAGGGAAGTCAGCAAGGGTCAAAGGAACTTACTAATCATACTTGAAATCGTAGTTTTAAAAAATCTGGGCCGGGCGCGGTGGCTCAAGCCTGTAATCCCAGCACTTTGGGAGGCCGAGACGGGTGGATCACGAGGTCAGGAGATCGAGACCATCCTGGCTAACACGGTGAAACCCCGTCTCTACTAAAAAAAATACAAAAAGTAGCCGGGCGAGGTGGCGGGCGCCTGTAGTCCCAGCTACTTGGGAGGCTGAGGCAGGAGAATGGCGTAAACCCGGGAGGCGGAGCTTGCAGTGAGCTGAGATCCGGCCACTGCACTCCAGCCTGGGCGACAGAGCGAGACTCCGTCTCAAAAAAAAAAAAAAATAAATAAATAAATAAATAAAAAAATAAAAAATCTGGATACTCTGTTCAGCTCACAAATAATAAATTAGTTTACTGTACAGATTTTCCCCCAAATCTCACAACACAGTCAGACTTCAGTTGACCCTTACAAAACTCTGCTATAAAATAAACACAGAGTTGGTCTATATATCCTAATATGCATTTACAAAATCCCTCAAGAAGGAAGAAAATGGATTATAATGTTCAGTACCTACTGTTTTGAAATATTTGAAACATTCTCAGCTAATAAACTATAGACAACATAAGTGAGCATTATAACAGCAATAAATAATGGCAGCTCTTTTGACATAAAAAAGATTAAATACTCAGTTACACTGGAAGAAATAATACTAATCTCTCTCTCTCTCTATGTGTGTGTGTGTGTGTGTGTGTGTGTTGAGACAGAACCTAGGTTAGGTTCAGTGGTTCATGCCTATAATCCCAGCACTTTGGGAGACTGAGGCGGGAGGATTGCTTGAGCCCAGGAGTTTGAGACCAGCCTAAGCAACAGAGTAAGACCCCATCTATATAATTATTTTAAAATATAAAAATAAAAAAAAGAGAAACAGAGTCTTAGTTTGTCACCCATGCTGGAGTGCAGTGGCAGTACCATACCTCACTGTAGCTTTGAGGTCCCAGACTTAGACAATCCTCTTGCCTAGCCTCTTGAGTAGCTGGGACCAGAGAGGACACACCACCACACCTGGATAATTTTTTAATTTTTTGTAGAGACAGGGTTACTATGTTGCTCAAACTGGTCTTGAACTCTGGGCCTCAACTGATCATCCTGCCTTGGCCTCCCAAAGTGCTGGGATTACAGGCATAAGCCACTGTGCCTGGCTGTGTGTGTGTTTTTTAATGCAATGGACTATGCAAGCAACCCTAAAACCCAGACTCAGGGACTGCGAACTATCACATATATTTACAGGTAACTAATATGTGAAACAAAATCACAGCAATACATGGCTAATATAAGAACTGCTATAAATATACTAAAATGGTTTACATTTCAAGACCGAACAAGTTTTCTCTTCTTAAACTCAAAAAAGAAATGGTTTTATATTTATTTAAAATGGAATTCCCTTACCCAAGTCTTCATTTAACAAAAAGTTGATACTTATCAATATGAATATAATTTTTCATACAGAAATATAGACTTATTTTAAGGAAATGGTATAAGATTTGCATTATATTTTATGTCCCCACAGTTCCATTTGGTTCTTATTTATTAAATTTGACTTAGCTTACATAATATTTTTGCTTATATCCATATTCTTTAAGACCAGAAATGTCCAAATCTGGAAATTCAAAGGTACTATTCATTAACATTCTTTCACTGTGATTCATAGACTTTTTGCAAACTCTGCTTTGATTTTAAAATAAAACTAAGGTAATAAGATGTTTTGTATAAAAATATATGACTTAAGCAATAACAATAAAAGGAGCTTGGCTTTGGTGGATCACACGCCAAAGCAAACCACACTCCTCATGAAATAGACTGTACAAAGTTCATGTCAAGGGGAATAACAAAATAAAACACTTAATCAAACATAAAATAGCTTTCTATTCTGCTTATTTCAAAAACATCAGTGGTTTAAGTTACTGTAGTCCTACATTTAAATTATCAAAAGCAGTACCAGAATGCAACATGATGAGGGGTTAAGTGAGGTCACTTCAGAACAACATATGGTTATAGCTAAAGAACAGGTATTCTTTATTTCAATTTCTAGATAGATGAATTTTGCCACATAGTACCCAAATGGGAGACAGTATGTCTACCACGATATTTCTTGCTAATGTATCTGCCCTACAGAACTTTTGTTTAATAAGAATGAATTAAATTGGGATTAAATCAGGTGATTGAAAAAATGTGGATTTGAAATTTAGAGAGAAATGACAAGATTCTAACTTTTGGCCGGGCACAGTGGGTCATACTTGTAATCCCAGCACTTTGGGAGGCTGAGGTGGGTGGATTGCCTGAGCTCAGGAGTTTGAGACCAGCCTGGGTAACATGGTGAAACCTCATCTCTACTAAAAATACAACAAATTAGCTGGGCGTGGTGGCGCGCATCTGTAGTCCCAGCTACTCAGG
This sequence comes from Colobus angolensis palliatus, assembly GCF_000951035.1. NCBI lineage: Eukaryota > Metazoa > Chordata > Mammalia > Primates > Cercopithecidae > Colobus > Colobus angolensis. The sequence goes on from NW_012111142.1 coordinate 3,655,189, forward strand.
AGACTGAGGCAGGAGAATCACTTGAACTTGGGAGGCGGAGGCTGTAGTGAGCCAAGATCGTACCACTGTACTCCTGCCTGGGAGAGTGAGACTTGGCTCCAAAATAAATAAATAAATAAATAAATAATAAATAAATAAATAAATAAATAAATAAATAAATAAATAAATAAATAAAATAA
>NW_012111142.1:3655647-3677916 GCF_000951035.1 Colobus angolensis palliatus
AAAAAAAAAAAAAAAAAAAAAATTCTAACTCTGACATTCGCAGGACTTTTTATCATTAAGAATATCTAAATCTAAAAAGGGAACAGTGCTTGAATCACATTTTATTTTATTTTTTAACAGAAAAGGTCTTGCTCTGTTGTTCAGGCTGGAATGCAGTGGCACAATAATAGTTCACTGCAGCCTTGACCTCCCAGGGTCAAGCCATCCTCCTGCCTCAGCCTCCCAGGTAGCTGGGACTACAGGCACACACCACCATGCTCAGCTAATTAAAAAAAATTTTTTTTGAAGAGACAGGGGTCTTGCTATGTTGCCCAGGCTGGTCTAGAACTCCTGGCCTCAAGCAATCCTCCCATCTCAGCCTCCCAAAGGTCTAGGATTACAGGTGTGAGCCACTGCACCTGGCCTTGAATCACTTCATTTCTTCTTCTTCTTTTTTTTTTTGAGACAGAGTCTCTGTCGCCTAGGCTGGAGTGCAGTGGTGTGATCTTGGCTCACTGCAACCTCCACCTCTTGTGTTCAAGTGGTTATCCTGCCTCAGCCTCCCAAGTGGCTGGGACTACAGGCACGTGCCACCATGCTTGGCTAATTTTTGTATTTTTAGTAGAGACAGGGTTTTGACATGTTGGCCAGGCTGGTTTCAAACTCCTGACCTCTGGTGATCCACCCATCTGGGCCTCCCAAAGTGCTGGGATTACAGGCATGAGCCACTGTGCCCGGCCTATTTTATTTTTAAAAATAGTTAAGAGATGGGGTCTCACTGTGTTGCCCAGGCTGGTCTCAAACTCCTGGGCTCAAGTGATCCACATGCCTCAGCCTCCCAAAGAGCTGGGATTACGGGTGTGAGCCACCGTGCCTGGCCAAATCACTCTTTTAAAGTTCGATGTTGAAAAACAAATACACAATTTGAAACTAGTAGGCCTTACAAAACCTAAAAAGTTAACACCAGGTAGCCCTAGATAAGGTCACACCCTGCCTAGATAGGGTCCCACCCTGCCTCGATAGTGTTCCACCCTGATAGGGTCCCACCCTGCCAATTCCGGGAAACAACCTCATGAGGTCCCACCCTGCCAATTCCAGGGGTCTCACCCTGCCTCGAAGTTCCCGGAATTATCAACTCCAGGAAAGAGCCTCATAAGGTTCTGCTCTAACCAATTAAACCAAGACCCCTTGCTCAGGCTATAGCTAGACCCAATCATTTTACGCCTTAAGCTTTGTTTGAATTTCGTGCCATAAGCTGTGTTTGAACTTGTGTTAGCCTATATAAACAGCCTGTAACAAGCAGTCAGGGTCCCAGGACCAACTTAGAGCTTGGGACCCTAGCGCGCTAGTAATAAATAACTCTCCGCTGTGAACTTCGTGTCGGTGATCCTTCGCGACGACCCCTGCCCAGGAGGGAATCGAGAGTTCGGTTCCAACAAATTGTCTAGAAACAAAGCCATATTTCACTGTGCGGGTAATATACCAAAGGTACACAGACAAAGAAAGTTAAGGATCTACTTTAATACAAATGTTTATAATTAATAATAACTGAACTCAGTTTACATAGGGACTGGGCAAAGTTCTTTATATTCATTATCTTAATTCACATGACAATCTTAAGAGGTAGATTTTTGTTATCACCACAGTGGAACAAATGAAGAAGCAGATTTAACTTAGAAAAGCTGTCATTTGTCCAGGGTCCCACAGTAAAAGATCTAAGATTCTAATGCCAAAGAACCAGCATCATTACTTTGCTATGGTGTCTTTTAGGTTTGGTAGAATACCTTATTTATAGCCTGGGATCTCTGGCAATGGTATCAGGGAAGCAAAATGCATAGAAAGAGGGTCCTAGAGACCTCATTCTCATTCATATCCTGGGATTCATAGCCTGGGATCTCGTTCATAGCCTGGGATCTCTGGCAATGGATCTCAGGGAAGGAAAATGCATAGAAAGAGGGTCCTAGAGACTGCATTCTCATTCTTTCTCCACTTCATTTGTTCAATTCCAAAAACAGTTCAAGTCTACCAATAATCCAAGATAAAGGATTTAGTTTTTAAGTTTTTCTTCTCTATAATTCCCAAGCCTGATAATAGCCCCAATGAATGAGTCTGGAGAGCTATCTTTTACTTCTAAGGATACTGCTGATAAAACCTCTAGTCAATAAGTATACATTTCTGAGAAGCGGACATTGAAGGACATCAGGGAGCAGTTTAAGGACTACCATGCAAACATCAGAAAAGGTAAGAGGCCTTGGTCTTTCATTTGGCAGAGTAGGATGAGTTCTCTAAGCTGTAGGATTTCATGCAAATTCAACACTCTGACAAGACCAGAGGGGTGGAGGGAGATAGAAGACAGGATGAAAGGATGGATTGATGGATAGAAGGAAATAAAAATTATGAATTAATATACTACCTCTGATATCCAATGTGCCTTATCTGGCTTCCTGGCTTATAAGAAACATATCAAATAGCTTATATTAATTAAATCTAGAAAGTGCCGGGCGCGGTGGCTCAAGCCTGTAATCCCAGCACTTTGGGAGGCCGAGACGGGCGGATCACGAGGTCAGGAGATCCAGACCATCCTGGCTAACACGGAAACCCCGTCTCTACTAAAAAATACAAAAAAACTAGCCGGGCGAGGTGGCGGGTGCCTATAGTCCCAGCTACTTGGGAGGCTGAGGCAGGAGAATGGCGTAGACCCGGGAGGCGGAGCTTGTAGTGAGCTGAGATCCGGCCACTGCACTCCAGCCCGGGCGACAGAGCGAGACTCCGTCTCAAAGAGGAAAGCGCCTATTTTAATAGTCATTAGTATGACTTTTCATTGGTTTATCTCCTATGTTAGACCATAATCACTAAAAGTCAATAACGATGACTGAGGATGTGTGAGCTCTGTGAGGACAGGGTTATCTCACTCAATTCTGTAAACTTAGCACTAAGCAAAGTGTAGCCGTTGAGCAAACATATGCAACCTATCACAGAAGAGCCACATCCACCAAAGGCAAGCCTGGGAGCAACATCACAAGATTAAAACAACAGGCAGAAGTCTGTCATTGAGGATTGGGTCCAGGTGTGCTTATAAACCTTCCCAAGAGGTTCACCCTCATCATTACCTCGGCATTTTAAAAGGTCGATTTAAACACAATGGGATGTTAAGTGAGATCTCCCTCTGTGATCTCAGAAACCATCTGTCTTGGCTTTAGAGAAACTATTTATAGCAGAGAGGACTGATGTGGTGTCAAGACCAGGTCCCAGAGACTTAATTCCTCTAAAGACAGCAAAAATATCTCTTGGACACACAACAAAGAAGACACAGAAATCTTAATTGGGAGGGTTGGAGCAGATGTTAAGGGTCACCAGAACTCAGGATGTCCTCTTTCCCCATGCCAGAGCTGGAGTCAGGATGCATCACCTAACCAAATGTGCAAAGGTTCTTCTGTACTGAGTCTCAATGTTTTCCACCATTTCCCTTTGATATGCTCTCATCTTTCTAACTTTCTGCTAGCTGGATGCCATCCCAAGACCTGACTGGAAAATGTAACCTACAATATCAGTTAGGTTGCACATTCCATGTCAACATTTGGAAGGGGAAAAAAAGGAAAAATTAAAGATTTGCATTGTGGTAAATAATAGCTTTATTTGTTAAAGTGCTTTCCAACCCCTGCTGTTCAGCCTCACTGAAATGACAGACAGGCCTATATATTTCTCCTGAGTCTAACTTATGGCTTTTGATGAGGTATCTGAGGTTAGGAAATAAAAGCTGTGTCCCATCCCTCATTTTTAAGTGGTGCTTATTCTTCCAAGGACAATGGGATTTACAGTTTCAAAAGGCAGAACTATATATTATGAACCTCAAGAAGCTCTAGATTTTTTTTTTTTTTTTTTGGCTGCCTCATAGTGGCAGGGAAAGGAGAGTACAGTATTTAGCAAACAGCCTCACATTCAGGTTGCAGAAAGTGATGGAATTCAATGGAAACCCTCAAGCTATCAGCCAGCAGCACAAATGAATGCAATATTGAAGACCCAAGAGTAGCACAGACACATCTTGTTCAGGTATGCCAACCAACCCAGGTAAAACAAAGTCAGATTAACAGCAGCAAAAGCAAAACCACAACTCATTCAGCTAGGCTGGACGTGCTGATCAAACTCTTCCGATTTACTACAGGAAATCTATTCCCATATAAAAAGCAATGTAAGGACTTATATTTACAAAAATAATCAGAAGGTTAATTTTCTGTTATGAGGGAATTCACTACAGAATTTAAACTGTAATTTCCCAGGATTATTGTTTTTAATATTCAGGAACACCTCCTCGGGAAAGTGTGGAAACAGGCCTTGGGAAGGAGCCATCACCCAATGTTCAGGGTCAACCAGTAGTTTCTGAATACTAGGGGCCTTGGTTTGACGAATATATATATATATATGTACATATTATATATATATATATATTCCACTGTTTATAAGATGTCTGATCCTCACCATAACTCAACAAGTCAGGAATATTAAGGTCATTTTGCATATGTGAAAACAGAGAGTTGGAGAAGGTACGCGCCATGGGCAGTTGCTCACTGTGTGCTAAGCATCCTATGAAGGTCATCTCTTTGATCATCCTAGTAAGTCTACAAGGTATTATTATCTCGGTAAATACAGCACGGAATAGACTGAGAGGTTAAGAAATCTGCCCCAGCTAGTAAATGGTAGAGAGGGAATATGACTGAGAGCTAAAAGAGAGGAATGGTCAGCATCACCTCTGAGTTTGGCTGAGGACGGATCATGAAACCCAGGGAAGACTTTATGGAGAGGAGTGGCTTAGAGGAGGTAGAGAAGCTTGATGGGAGCGGGAGGAGGGCAGAAGACAGCAAATTCAGGGAAGCAGGGCAAAGTCCGAGATGCTGGAGGGCGCATGTAGGTTTGGGGAACGATGGTCTGGTCCGGTCCTATGTTGATGGTATGTGAGAGCTTCTACATAAAGTGGGAGCTAGCTGGGTGGCTGGTGCTAGTCAAAGTGTTTCTGTGAACTGCTGAGAGACCAGATGACATAAAATTACAAAGAATTATTAAAAATACTAATAGAAGATACAGCACAGAGCAAATTCCTGTATGTATGAAGCCACAAAGCAGCTCCTGCTTGCAAAGGCAAGAGGAGAATTCAAGGACATTTCAAATTATCATGAACTCCAGAGAAAACTTTTACCAGTACTTTTATCAAGCTGAAGGAGACAAAATTCTTTCAGGTTCAGGGGAGGTGGTTCACTAGCAGGGTGGGGCTCAAAGCCAGGATTTTCTAGACTCGGCCCAAAGGTAGGAAAGGGAAGGACCATGACCAGCAAACATGTAAAAGGCATTAATGATCGGGACAGGAGGCACAGAAATTCTAGGCAGACAGGGGCAGATCCCCGGCAAAACCCCACCTTTGAGCCTAGAAGCCTGAAACCCTTGGTCCAAAGTGATAACATCGATCCCTGTTTGTGTGCTCTCTCCTGAATGGTTCTTTCTGAATAATATCTTTTTACCAATCGAACGTTGCCTTTCCCAAAACTACCTACGGCCCTCCCAGCCCCACATCCTGTGCCTACAAAGACCTCAGAGACTCACTTGGTAGAGGAGAGAAGTGGCTTGACTGAGGAGAAGCAACTTCACTTTAGAGGGACGGCTGGGCTTTGGAGGAGAGACGGCTTAACTTCAGAGAACAGCCGGCTGGACTTCAGGGAAGACTCCGCCTATGCCGTCCCCTCTCCAGCTCCCCTCTCCACTGACAGCCACTTCCATTGCTACATAAAATTCTTCTTCTCCACCATCCTTCAAGTGTCTGTGCAACCTAATTCTTCTCGGACGCCGGACAAGAGCTTGGGACTCACCCAGTGTGGGTACCCAAAAAAGGCTCTCACACTGGCCCTTTGCCCTCGCTGGCGGGGAGCAGCTGCCCCATGCAACAGGCAAGGGGCCCACTGAACTGATAACGCACCGCTGTCCAGGTACGGCGGAGCTGAGCATTGTAACATACTCTCTGGGGCTTCAGGGGTCACAGGCACCCCCACCTGGTCTGGCCGAGGGGACCCCACAGAGCCTGCTCCTGCCAGCGCCCAAAGCGGTCAGCTGGGTCCCGCACTCGCTCTCTCATGCGCTCCCTCCCACACCAGGCTGAGTGCCGCGGTCCAAGTAAACGGAGTACCCCTGTGGCAAGTCTGATAAAGGGGTCAAGAGAAAACCCCTGCATCATCAAGACCCTAGTTTCAATCGCCTATGCTGTTCTCGAGTTTCCTAGTGCTTTAGGGGACTAATGTTTATTACACAAAAGTAGAATAGGATCTCCCCACCCCCAACAGTACCACCACAGAAATGTTATATTACTGCCCAATGCGGAAAAAAAATAGTTTTATAGACCCTGATATATTTGTGTTATCTGGCATGTACAATTAATTGCTTACTAAATAAAATGGGCAAAAGAAATACCAAAATATTCATTTAAAACATATTCATTAACAAGAGTGATTGTCTCTAGGGAGAGGCCCTGGTGTTTTAGGAAGGATTGGTAGTGAAGGGCAGAGCTAGGGCAAAAAGGTAGGCGGGAGATTTATTTTTTACTTTTTTCCTTTTATGGTAACTTAACTTTGTATAAGATGCAGGTATTAAATACACACACACACACAATTTTCCTTTTGTGTCAATTTAACTTTGTATAATATGCAGGTATTAAACACACACACACACTGACACACATGCATTGATTAATCATGTCTTGACTAAGTCAAAACCCAGGAAAAGTTTTCATTTTAATCGTGCTACTGAGTAGTGATAAACAAAAGGTACTGAATAATGAAAAATCAATCATCCTGGCTAGGCATAGTGGCTCATGCCTTTCATTGCAGCATTCTGGGAAGCTAAGGTAGGAGGATCGCTTGAGCCTAGGAGTTCAAAACCAGCTTGGGCAGCATAGCAAGAACCCATCTCTATTTATTAAAAAAAAAAAAAAAAAAAAACACAATAAAAAATCAATCATGCCAGGAAACAGTAACATTCTAGACCAACTTCTAAAAAAAAAAAAAAGCATGAGTAGATATGAAAATGGTCAGTGTAAAATGAATCCTAAATTGCTGGGCTGGAATAATTCATGTATACTTTTTTTTTTTTTTTAACAAAGACAGGGCCTTGCTCTGTTGCTCAGGCTGGAGTATAGTGGCATGATCATAGCTCACTGCAGCCTGAAACACCTGGGCTCAAGTCATCCTCCTTCCTCAGCCTCTTGAGTAGCTGGAAATACAGGTGTGTGCCACCACGCCTTGCTAATTAAAAAAAAAGTTATCTGTAGAGATGAGGTCTTGCCATGTTGCCCAGGCTATCTCAAACTCCTGGCCTCAAGCTATCCACCTGCCTTCGTTACCATGCCGGCCTGATGTATACTTTTTATCTACCATTCCATTAAATAATGATGACGAGAATAACAATAGTTCCTACTTACGGAACATTTACTATGTGCGAGGCATCCCCTTAAATAGAGGTGCATGCCACTTCACTCACCTAATTTTTGTGTGTGTATGACAGAGATGGAATCTTGCTCTGTTGCCCAGGCTGGAGTGCAGTAGCATGATCTCAGCTCACTGTAGCCTCCACTTCCTGGGTTCAAGTGATTCTCCTGCCTCAGACTCCAGAATGGCTGGGACTATAGGTGTGTGCCACCATGCCCAGCTAATTTTTGTATTTTTAGTAGAGACAGGGTTTCACCATGTTGGCCAAGCTGGTCTTGAACTCCTTACCTCAAGTAATCTGCCTGCCTCAGCCTCCCAAAGTGCTAGGATTACAGGTGTGAGCCACGGTACTCGGCCCACCCAGATAATTTTTGTACTTTTTGTAGAGATGGGGTTTCGTCATGTTGCCCAGGCTGGTCTCGAACACCTGAGTTTAAGCGATCCACTTGCCTTGGCCTCTCAAAGTGCTAGGAATACAAGTGTGAGCCACTGCGCCCAGCACTGATGAAAATTAAACACTGAGAAAAACTTGAAAACTAGCTAGACTATGGATGCACATCTACTTATAATCACGTTTTCTCCTCATACTATGAAAAAGGCAAGTCTTGCAGAGTCATGGTGCAGGGTCAAAATTAACCTCAACAACTAGTTCTATGACTGGATACATTTTACTTCTAGAAACTTACCAAGGGTGTGTCTTTTCCTCCCACAATGCTGAGACCAAGCCCTGAACGTCCCTTGGATATTTCTATAATCATTTCCTGTCCAGGGACAATGGGGCACGTTGCGGGGTCCACTGACAGAGGAGCCTGGAAACCACCTGGAAAAGAATTGAACACAGCATGACCAGCAAGTAAGAGTTGCAGCTCAGCCTGCACATTCCATCACGTGGGGAGTGTGGGGCTTGCACGTGACAAACACCATGAAGCAAAAAGCTGGGTCATTCCTGCCTATTCAGCCAGGGATGACACTGCTGAGATTAAAATGATAACTCGCACCCCTCAACCCATCAATTTTACTTGGAAGTTTTAAATCTTATTTTGTTCATTTATATTTTTGAGACAGAGTCTTACTGTGTCACCCAGGCTGGAATGCAGTGGTGCAATCTCAGCTCACTGCAACCTCCACCTCCTGGGTTCAAGCGATTCTCCTGCCTCAGCCTCCCAAGTAGCTGGGATCTACAAACAGGCACATGCCCCCATGCCTGGCTAATTTTTGTATTTTTAGTAGAGACAAGGTTTCGCCATGTTGGCCAGGCTGGTCTCGAACTCCTGGCCTCAGGTGATCTGCCCGCCTTGGCCTCCCAAAGTGCTAGGACTATAGGTGTGAGCCACTGCGCCTGGCTAAAAGTTTTAAAATCTAAAAATACATCATGAAAATCTGTATGGAAAAATTACAATGATTAAATGATTAGGTTCATGAAGGCCTATGTTACAACGAGAATAAAGGCTGGTATAACAGGAGATTCTGAGCTATAGAATACTAATTAAGAAACAGTGCCTAAATACTTTCAATTAGAGCATATCAGATGAATTAAATTATTAAGATGTATAAAGGATATAATTGATAAAGTATGAAATACCTGAAAATAACAATTACCTAAAATTTATCCCCAAATATATTACATAGTAAGGCAAAATGTATTATAAACACAGGACTCAAAAATTACTTGTGGGGTTCATAGAGGAAAAGTTTATTTAAAAGTTATTGCTTTTTTACAAAGTTTTATTTTTAAAAACAATTGTTTTAGGTCGGGTTTTTCCAAAGAGTGAGGGAAAAAAATGGTTATAGGCTAAGAAAAAAATGTTTAATAACACCTGTTTATCCAGCATAAAATCTACTTACATGCATTTTCCAGATAACTGAACCTAACCTATTAAAAACTCAAAACATTCGGCCAGGTGTGATGGCTCACGCCTGTAATCCCAGCACTTTGGGAGGCCGAGGTGGGAGGATCACCTGAGGTCAGGAGTTCGAGCACAGCCTGGTCAACATAGTGAAACTTCGTCTCTACTAAAAATACAAAAAATAGCTGGGCATGGTGGCTCATGCCTGTAATCCCAGCTACTCAGGAGACTGAGGCAGGAGAATCGCTTGAGCCCGGAAGGTTGCAGTGAGCTGAGACAGTGCCACTGCCCTCTAGCCTGGCCAAGAAGAGTGAAACTCTGTCTCAAAACGACAACAACAAAACCTCAAAACATTCAAAATGTTGAATAGTTTCAAGAGATGCTCATACAAATCATAATCTCCAGAGAATGTCATATTTTCTGATCACTGAGTTTGATCACCATGAGTATTGTTTCCTACGTTATGATACAATTCAGGCAAGGGCTGATGAGAGAGGGCCCCATCTGCTGGTCAGCTGCAGCTAATGCACAGAGCTGAGATGAGATCCCAATGCTCATCAAACCTATGCAAAAGCAGGGGTCAGCGGACTACAGCCCACGGATCAAGAATGGCTTTTACACTTTCAAAAGCTTGAAAAAAGATCAAAAGCAAAATAATGTCTCAAGGCATGTGAAAATGATATGAGTCTAAATCTCAGTGTCTGTAAATAAAGTCGTATTGGAACACAAACCCACTAATTCATTTATGCCTAGCCTACGGCTGTTAGCGTACTACAATGGCAGGGGTGAGTAACTGCAACAGAGGTACAGAGGTTGTGTGGTCCATAAGCCTAAAATATTTACTATCTACTTCTTTATAGAAAAAGCTTGTCAATCACTGGTATAAAACAAAAACAGGCTGTCGGTAAGCCTGTGGGGGTTCTGCTCTAACTAAGTGATAATCATGGTCTTTGGGATGGAAAGGTTTTGGAGTGGCAGAGAGCCACAGTTGAGTTCCTAAGCAGGAAGTTAACAGGAGGGTGAAAGTGGAGCTCACTTCTCATCAGAAAAATGTTATTTTTCTATTAAAGAGGCTGTTAGAGAAACTACATGAACAGTGTGTGTGAGGTGCCCAGCCCAGAGTCTGGCACATTGTGGATATTCACATATCTGCTGTTCCTGTCCATATGGGATTGATCAATCTAAAGGCCTCCTGGTTAACAGCAAGAAATTCAGTGACACAACCATAAAAAGTGCCATATTTAGAAGTAACCTATGGCCAGCCTACGGTGGCTAGCACACTACAATTGCAGGGGTGAGAAACTACAACAGAGGCTGTGTGGACCACATCCTAAAATATTTACTATCGACTTCTTTACAGAAAAAGCTTGCCAATAAAACAAAAAGAAACAGGCTCTAGGTAAGATAGAGGCAAGGCAGAATATTAAATTGTAAACCAAATTTGTCTCTAAATCTTTTTGCAGCATGTGTATTTTATACTACATTTCCCATTAATGTACAATAAAAACGACATATGATAGTGGCACACTTTCATGGGTGCTTTAAAAAGTTTATATGGCTTTTAGGCCAGGTGTGGTGGCTCACGCCTGTAATCACAGCATTTTGGGAGGCTGAGGTGGGCGGATCACCTGAGGTCAGGAGTTCGATATCAGCCTGACCAACATGGCGAAACCCCGTCTCTACTAAAAATACAAAATTAGCCAGGCATGGTGGCTCACGCCTGTAATCTCAACTACTAGGAAGGCTAAGGCAGGAGAACCACTTGAACCCGGGAGGCGGAGGTTGCAGTGAGCCGAGATCACACCACTGCACTCCAGCCCGGGCAACAAGAGCAAAACTCCGTGACTAGCATAGTCTCCTCAGCAAGAAGAGAGAAAAAACACCTGGTGAGACATCCTGGAGATGGAATTTCTTTTCCCTCCTCCACGTCTGCCTCACCCTAGCCAGTCCTGAGTCAGTCTTTTTATTTACTTCTCTCATGGAATCCAGCCCCAAACCTGGCTCATACCAAGTCCTCAATAAATGCGTGGTAAGTAGATGAGTAAATGAATAAAATTTCTTTTTTTTTTTTTTTTTTTTGAGACGGAGTCTCGCTCTGTCACCCAGGCTGGAGTGCAGTGGCCGGATCTCAGCTCACTGCAAGCCCCGCCTCCCGGGTTTACGCCATTCTCCTGCCTCAGCCTCCCGAGTAGCTGGGACTACAGGTGCCCGCCACCTCGCCCAGCTCATTTTTTTTGTATTTTTTTAGCAGAGACGGGGTTTCACTGTGTTAGCCAGGATGGTCTCGATCTCCTGACCTCGTGATCCGCCCGTCTCGGCCTCCCAAAGTGCTGGGATTACAGGCTTGAGCCACTGCGCCCGGCCATGAATAAAATTTCTATAGATTCAACTGTAGGATGATGAACTTCATTTATTTATTTATTTATTTAACCATGAGAATGAAAACCAGGAAGGATGCTGAATTTCTGTCATCTGAGTATAAATAAGTGATATATATTACCAAAACTCAGCTCGTCTACCTCCATGGTCAGCATGCATTGTTGGTAAAGTGCCAAGTATACATATTTAGGGCATTATAGGCCAGACTGTCTCTGTTGCAACCACTTAACGCGATCATTATAGTGTGAAAAAACCCACTGACAATACAGAAATAAATGAGTGTCTATAAACCTGCATTTGTGGAAACTGAAATATGAATTTCATAGAATTTTTGATAAAATGTTCTTTGGTGTTTTTTCAACCTTTAAAAAGTGAAAACCTTTTTTAGCCTGTAGACCATACACAGCTAGCTGGTAGGCCAGAATGTGACCCATGCGCCACAGTTTTCTGACCACATGTATCAAGTGTTTTAGTACAACTACAGTGCTTTAAAATGGTACCTGCCAGATGAACTTTTTTTTTTTTTTTTTTTGAGACGGAGTCTCGCTCTGTAGCCCGGGCTGGAGTGCAGTGGCCGGATCTCAGCTCACTGCAAGCTCCGCCTCCCGGGTTTACGCCATTCTCCTGCCTCAGCCTCCCGAGTAACTGGGACTACAGGCGCCCGCAACATCGCCCGGCTAGTTTTTTTGTTTTTCTTTTTTAGTAGAGACGGGGTTTCACTGTGTTAGCCAGGATGGTCTCGATCTCCTGACCTCGTGATCCACCCGTCTCGGCCTCCCAAAGTGCTGGGATTACAGGCTTGAGCCATCGCGCCCGGCCCAGATGAACTTTATGAAGTTAATATTTATGAAAAAATATATAAAAGACAAATACCACAAAGATTTCAGGACTGCTAAATTAATGTAGGGTTATGCTTTGCCGTTGGTGAGTACTGTCTTTTAAAGGGTTTTTTACTGATGTATACTGCACAAAAACAAAGTAGGGCTGGGCACAGTGGCTCACGTCTGTAATCCCAGCACTTTGGGAGCCTGAGGCAGGCAAATCACTTGAGGACAAGAGTTTGAGACCACCTTGGCCAACATGGTGAAACCCTGTCTCTACTAAAAATACAAAAATTAGCCGCGCATGGTGGTGGGCACCTGTAATCTCAGCTACTCAGGAGGCCAAGGCAGGAGAATCACTTGAACCTGGGAGGCAGAGGTTGCAGTGAGCTGAGATCACCCTCCTGCACCCCAGCCTGGGTGACAGAGTGAGACTCTTTCTCAAAAAAAAAAAAAAGCAAAGTAGAAATATCTATTATTCATTCTATTTTCAACCCCCAGTCAACATAATTCAAGCCAGGAATTTAAAGAGAGAATGTGAATACCAATTTGGTTAAGCATTGAAAATCAACATTCCTCAAACAGCTTATAGCAACATTTGCAGGACTAAAAATTGGGTTTGATAGGATTTTTAAAGAGATATTACTCAAGACCTAAATATGATCTCTTGTAGAGATCACAGAAGAATAATACAGAAGCCTCAGATTCAAATAACATTTACCAAGGTCCTTTTTTCTTCTTTTTTTTGAGACAGAGTCTCACTCTGTCACTCCAGGCTGGAGTGTGGTGGTGCGATCTCAGTTTACTGCAACTTGTGCCTCCTGGGTTCAAGCGATTCTCCTGCCTCAGCTTCCTGAGTAGCTGGGATTACAGGCATGCGCCACCATGCCCGGCTAATTTTTCGTATTTTTAGTGGAGATAGGGTTTCACCATGTTGGCCAGGCTGGTCTTGAACTCCTGACCTATTGAGGTCCTTTTCTGTTCTCGTGCTTTTATATTCAAAAAGCAATAGGCAATAGCGACGGCAGAGAGGAGGAAAATGGTGTAGGAAATGAAGTGGTCTATCCCAGCCCCAAAGCTAAGGAAGCAGAGGAAGCATCCAAAGTCAGGCTTCCGCCTCCTGGTCCAGTTCTCTTTTTAGGACATTATGATCCCTTGCCTTCTCTAAGGCTTAATGAGCCAGATCTGCTCAGGGAAAGAATCATACCATAGCCTGTGAAGTCTGCGTCTGTTGAGTGGTATGATGAATCTGGTGCTAACGGTATCTCTTGTGAACTGAAGGAGACTTTTGTTGGATATTTTTGCTGTTTCATCTGGCTGACAGCCTACAAAAGAAAGGAAAATTAGATGAATATCAAAAAAGAGAAAGGTAACAAGAAAATACCTTCAAACTGGTGTATTGTTGCCAAAACAATGGTGCACTCCAATGATGTTTTCTGAGAATATAAGGTTGGAGGGTGGCAAGAAGTTAGGATAATTTATGCTCATTCCTCATGCTTCCCTATTTAACTTTACAACTAAAATGCTTTGATGAAGGGCAGATCAAGGAAGGGAGGAAAGATAAAAGCTGAAGATACTCTGTCAGTGTGATCTGCACATGAAGCTGGGGGTGGGAGGCAAAACAAAAATTATTTTGCAATTTCTACTCATTCTGATGAAATCCACAAGAAGCCCCTTTATCTATGGACTTTGAAGTGACTTATCTGTCTTGTGTACATTGAAAAACAATCTACGCTGGGGATGTTTAGAGCATCAACATTCTCTATTTCTTCTGGACACACTAGAGTCAAAGACGCATTTGGTAGGTTAATTAAGCAAAATGAGGGGCAGACAAAGAAAACCAACATCTACTGAAAGCCTACTAAATGCCAGTTACATCAGTGACATTTAATTCACATAAAGGAACTGTGCTTTATTCACCTATGATACCCAGTGCTTGGAACATAGTAGGGACTCAATAAAGTGCTTGATGAATGAATGAACAAGTGAATGAGTGAAGAAAGAAAAGCAAAACTGAAGACATGAGAAACTCAGGGTAGAAAGTGAACTTGTAATTCAGTGAAGGTATGGGGCCTTTACTGTGTGAGTTTGGGAAAAATTAACTTGTAATTCTGGATTTTTGCTGACAGTACCTCCAATGAATATTAATATTAAAAAGCTAAGAGGCCAGGCACAGTGGCTCATGCCTGTAAACCCAGCACTTTGGGAGGCTGAGGCGGGCGGATCACCTGACGTCAGGAGTTCGAGACCAGCCTGGCTAACATGGTGAAACCCCATCTCTACTAAAAAAAAGACAAAAATTAGCCAGGCATGGTGGCTTATGCCTGTAATTCCAGCTACTCTGGAGGCTGAGGCAGGAGAATTGCTTGAACCCAGGAGGCAGAGGTTACAGTGAGCCGAGACTGTGCCGTTGCACTCCAGCCTGGGCAACAAGAATGAAACTCCGTCTCCAAAAACACATACATACATACATACATAAATGCATACATTCATAAACTAAGAAAAACTAAAAGGACTCCTTGCCTATTTAACAGGCAGTTAAGAAATATAGGTAGTAACCTGACCCGCCTTCTGGATCTGCAGTTGGCTAGGGAACCCATTCCCAGCTGGAAGAGTCGGGTAGTCAGGCTGCCCCTGGAGTCTAGAAATAGGACCCAGGTAACTGCTCCAGAACTGTAACTGTAACTGTAACACCTCAAGATTCTGTCAGTGGAAAGCTGTGCCTCAATATAGGGCATTGTGCAGTGTGCAGTAACAACAAAACAATACCACCCATTGTGCATATGCACTGGGCTTTCTAGTTTCCAAAACACTTTCACATCCATAAATTCATTCAATCACATGAACAACCCTGACAGTTAAATATTACTTTTTTTCTTTTTGCAGAAAACCAAGCATAAATGTCAAGTGACATATTTGAAGTCACGCGGCTAATTAGAGAAGGAGGTAGAATTGAAAGTCAATAGTTGAAGAATGCTACAAGCTTAAAGTGTTTATCAAACAGCTGATAGGCAATGATTCTATGGATGTTCTTTTGTTTTCTCCTGCAGTTTTTCTATCACTGTCTTCTTTTTTTTTTTTTTGGACAGGGTCTCACTCTGGCAACCAGGCTGGAACAGTTGCGTGATCTCGGCTCACTGACGCCTTGATTTTCCTGGGCTCAGGTGATTCTCCTACCTCAGCCTCCTGAGTACCTGGGATTACAGGTGCACACTACCACCCCTGGCTAATTTTTTGTATTTTTTAGTAAAGATGGGGTTTTGCTATGTTGCTCAGGCTGGTCTTGAACTCCTAGACTCAAGCAGTCCACCCACCTGAGCCTCTCAGAGTGCTGGGATTACAGGCATGAGCCACAGTGCCCAACCACTATCACCATCATTTAATACTGACTAAACAAAGACTTATTCAGTTACACATTTATCAGTGATTTTAAAAGGAAGGAAGTGGAAAAGGACAAATAAGGGGTTACTATAAGAAAACTGAACATTAAGAGGACTTAGATATCCAATTATTCTAAGGACCATATTTACTAGCCTCATTGAAGGTAGTGTGCCAATAGGCTAAGTCCTGGTCAATGGGATGTAAACAGAAGTGAATGTATAATTTTTAGGTCATTCTCCTAAGGAGAAAGATCCTGCCTTCCCCTTCCCACTGCTTGGAACGCAGATGTGTTTGTAATAACTGAAGCAGCCCTCTTAAACCAAAGAATGGGTGCCACCATTTGAGGATGCTAGAGTAATCAAATAAGAATAATATAGTAATCAGATAAGAGGTGCTTGGGTCTGTGACACTTTGGAGACACCATATCATCCCCCAACTGACGACACACAGATTCTTATGCTAAAGAGAACTTGCAGTAATTGAGCCTGTATCTTAACTCACACAGTACTTACATCCAACTTACATTTTGTATCACCTCGAGAAAGAACATGGATTCCCCACAAAGCTGGGTGCAAGCTGCAGAGTTCTTTTATGAAAAATCATGCGACTTTAAAAACAGGAAAGCACTAGAGAGGGCAGTCTAGATTACCAAATTATGACATTTCCATTGCACAAGATGATTGTTGCTTTTCTTTATATCCCAGTTTCATGTAGCATCTGGTGCATAATAGGTCCCTGATAGATATTCGTGGAATTGAATTCAATTTAACAATAAGGAAGCAGTCCATAGAATCCAAGTGAAATGTCCAAACATATATACATAGAGGCAGGCCTCCAGTTGTCAGTATGTACGGTGATGGATAAAGGAGTGTTCCCATGACTCATTCACTGGCACAAAACCAAACTACTATGTAAGAAAGATCAGAAAGAATGGATTTGCTGTTGTATGTTACCGTATTATAAGAACTGAGATGGACTTTATAGGTCATCCAACCTAACTAAACCTGTGATTTTCAACTCTGTTTCATAATACGAACACCTACAGAGCTTTTAAAAATTACAGATGCTAGGATCCCCATCACAGACAAAATAAATTAGCATCTAGGGGTGTGGAGCCCAGGCAAGTTTTTTATTTATTTATTTTTTTGATTGAGACTTACTGCTTAAGACTTAATCTTTTAAGAAACCCCGGCTTAATCCATGGTTTAACTTTAAACGATGTCTCAATTAAAAAAAAAACAAAAAACAAAAAACTTGCCTGGGATCCGCATCCCTAGATGCCAGTTTATTTGGTCTGGGATGAGGGTCTTAGCATTTGTGACTTTTTAAAAGCTCCCTAGGTGTTTCTATTATAAAACAGGATTAAGAACCACTGGTTTAGTTGTAAAACACCCTTGTAGTTGTATCAAAATTGTACTTGTTAGTGTTTTTCTAGAGAAAGGATTTACATTTCATCAGGGCCGCATGATAGGAAAATAAAAATCACTACTCAAAAGAAGGTATATGTTGCTAAGTTTGCTATCACTAATTAGCTGTGTGACCAGAGACAAGTCACTTGACTGCCCCATCTATAAACGGGTGATACATCTGTATATTGCAAGGTTGTTGTAAAGATTAAAGGTAAATAAATAAACCCATCACTGTGCCAGAAATAATTTAGGCTCAATTAATAACAGCTATTAATGCTTTTATGTCCTTTTAGAACATATCAATACATGATCGGCCAGCTTCTGATTGAAAACCTTCAGGGATGGAAAATTCCACTTTCCTGAAGAAGCTCATTCCATTTTGGAGCAACTCAGAGGGTGGGAAGGTTCTGTATAATGAGCTGCCAGCCTCACGGCACATGATGCCCACTGACCTCGGAGCCATTTCTCTTTGGAAGCCACAGAAAGGGCTTAAAATCACTTTCCCAAAGGAGAAAAATTTAGAGGTTTATGTGCTCATTGTTCTGCAAGAAGAAGAATGTAAGATGTTATTTAGGATTCGCCCTAGCTCTAAAATTCTATGGTTGTAATATTTTAGAGGTGTTTGTTATGTGCTTGAGGTAGGTGGGAGTATATAAAGTTTTGTTTGTTTGCTTGTTTGTTTTTGAGACAGAGTCTCGCTCTGTCGCCCAGGCTGGAGTGCAGTGCTATGATCTCAGCTCACTGCAACCTCTGCCTCCTGGGTTCAAGCCATTCTCCTGCCTCAGCCTCCTGAGTAGCTGGGATTACAGGTGGCTGCTACCACACCTGGCTAATTTTGGTATTTTTAGTAGAGATGAGGTTTTGCCATGTTGGCCAGGCTGGTCTTGAACTCCTGACCTCAGGTGATCCACCTTCCTCAGCCTCCCAAAGTGCTGGGATTACAGGCATGAGCCGCTGTGCCTTGCTGGGAGTATACAAAGTATTAACACCTTCATGGTATTTGCAAATACATTCAAGCAAAACCTGCTTTTAAATTAAAAAAATTATAATTGGCCAGATGCAGTAGCTCACACCTATAATCCCAACATTTTGGGAGGCTGAGGTGTGAGGACTGCTTGAGCCCAGGAGTTTGAGGGTACAGTGAGCTATGATTGCACTACTGTACTCCAGCCTGGGTGACAGAGTAAGACCCTGTCTCTTAAAAAAAAAAAAATTGCTTACAGGTTTTCAGTTGAACTGAATTTGGTTATTTTTAAGGTTCATTCTGTATCTATTTTTTTTACTTTGCGTTTTTAGCCTATAATTTAAAAGAATTTTCAAAGGCATTTTCTTTGGCAATGTTTGAAATATGTATTTCCTGTAAGCTCTAGTAATCTATAGTTTCTTAAATATAAAAATAGCTAACATAGTAACAATGTATACTTTTAGACACATAAAAGCGTAGATTAGTACATAGATATGAAAATCTGGACTTAAGAAAAGCAAGGAAAAAGCTCAGCAGTAACAAAAGTATAAAAATTTGATAAAAGTTTATAGTTCTTTAAGAGAAGTTCAATTCAAATGTAAGGAACATTAAAGTGGAATTATAGAAATTCTTCCATTTGTAATTTTTATTTCTAACATTGTATAAGACATGGTGCTCTCAGAAATTTTTTTGGAGATAGAGTCTCATTATGTCGCTTAGGCTGGTCTGGAATTCCTGGGCTCAAGCAATCCTTCTGCCTCAGCTACCTGAGTAGCTGGGACTACAGGTATGTACTACTGCACCTGGTTAGATAGAATTTATTTAAGTGCAAGGGTGTTTTCAGGGATACCACTTATTTATTTATTTAAAGACAGCATCTTGCTCTGTCACCCAGGCTGGAGTGCAGTGGCGCAATCTTGGCTCACTACAACCTCTGCCTCCCAGGTTCAAGTGACTCTTATGCCTCAGCTTCCTGAGTAGCTGGGACTACATGCATGCACCACATCTGGCTAATTTTTGTATTTTTGGAAGAGATTTTTGTATTTTTAGCAGACGTGCTATGTTGGCCAGTCTGATCTGGAACTCCTGACCTCAAGCAATCTGCCTGCCTTGGCCTCCCAAAGTCCTGGGATTACAAGCATGAGCCACCATGCCCAGCCAGGGATGCCCTTGTAAACATCTGCTTATGGGGTTGGGACAGAGAGGTGAACACAGGATATTTGCATACAACTTGCACAGAATCAATGATACAGTTGTGGCTTGATTTCAGGTTGCATGACACTCCACAACCTCGGTCAAGTAATAAAAGATCTGATCTCATTGCAATCACCTCCTTTTCTTTTGGAACCCAGTCTATAATGCATGCTACTCCAGTAGAGCAAAACCTGAAATACAAGTTGTGTACATTGTCAGGTGGGTATTCCAGTGCCTTCTGCTGATCTGCTACCATGCCCTGGCCAATCATCTGGGACATGTCTTCCCGAAATGTAAGACACAACTAATTAGCAGCACTGGAGGGCCCAACTGCACTTTCCAATTTCAGCAGTCAGTACATTTAACTGGGCTTCAGTCTACTACAAAAATGACCAAAACACTCGGCAAAAAAGTTTCATTCACCCACTGGACTGACTTAGAAATGAACGCAGCATTGTCATTTCCAAATGTCTTTTCAGCCCTTTCAGATCTGTGAGGCCTTAGACCTATCAGATTTCCCCTCCCCTCCCCTCCCCTCTTCTTTCTTTCTTTTCTTTTCTTTTCCTCTCCCTTTCTCTCCCTTTCTCTTTCTCTCTCTCTCTCTCTCTCTCTCTCTCTTTCTTTCCAGGGTCTTTTTATGTTGCTGCTGGAGCGCAGTGGGCTCTTCACAGGCATGATCTCACTACTCATCAGCACAGGGGTTTTGATCTGCCCTTTTTAGGTATCTTGGTGGTCCCTCCTCCCAGGAGGTTACCATACTGATGCCGAACTTACTGTGGACATCCAATTGGCAGAGCTTGTTATAGCCTCAAACTTCTGGGTTCAAGTGATCCTCCTGTCTCAGCCTCCTGGGTAGCTGGGACTACAGAAGCAACAACACACTCGGCCAGATATCCTTTGATGGTCATTCCAGCCAGAGTTTTTTCTTTTTCTGTCACACTAATATCCCTATAAAACTATCTATTCAGGGCTCAAATCCTGAATTACAGTTTTTTCCCCTTAAGACATTCAATTAGAATTAAAAAACGAACAAACAAACAAACAAACAAAAAAAAACAACAAAAAAAAACCCACGGCTACAGAAAATACTGTGAGATAAAGGTAAGTTAGTTCTAAACTCCACGGAGGAGTGCAGAATCCAGACTTGGGAGAATCCAAACTGCCTAAACATGTGGAAAGCTGAAGCATAGCGAAAGGGCAGTTTATTAACTGAAATAAATAACACCATCAATAAATTGACCAGAATGTTCATGTCCGCCTCCCATCATATCCTATCTTTTTTTTAGTAGGCACATTTTCAGGGGAAATTATCATATCACGGTTCACTTTAAGGCATAAACTCCTGCAACTGGGCTTGGACAAAGCAGGGAACAGGAGAGACTGGTTTGGATAGGAGAAAGCATGGGTTTCCTCTGTCTTCTTGGTAACATCTGAGAGACACCCAGGTTGGTGAGGTGTAGTACACAGAGAGCAGGTAGGTAAGCTGATCTGGAAGATAAGGATAACTTGTATAATGAATGGAATGCTAGGAGTTTGTGATCCTAGCTCTTCAACTTAAGAGTTCTGCAAACCTGGCCGGGCGCGGTGGCTCACGTCTGTCATCTCAGCACTTTGAGAGGCCAGTGGGGGCGGATCACCTAAGGTCAGGAGTTTGAGACCAGTCTGGCCAATACAGTAAAACCCTGTCTGTACTAAAAATACAAAAATTAGCTGGGTGTCTGTAATCCCAGCTACTCGGAAGTCTTAGACAAGAGAATCACTTGACCTAGGGAGGTGGAGGTTGCAGTGAGCTGAGATTGCGCCACTGCACTCCAGCCTGGGTGACAGAGCAAGATTCTGTCTCAAACAAACAAACAAACAAAGTGTTCTACAAACCTGTGAAATAGGCCATGGAATAAGAAAAACACCCAACACCAGGTGGCCATGGGTGATAGGTGGCCATGGGTAATTGAGAAAAACACCCAATGTTCCCGGAATTCAAACAGAAAAACAATTCCAGGAAAACCCCCCATGCGTACAAGCCCCAATCATCTCGCGCCCTAAAGCTTTGTTTGAATTTCGCACCTTGTTTGAATTTGTGGTGTTTTGCCTTTATAAGCAGCTTGTCACCAACGCTCGGGGTTCCCTTGGCCATCTTTGTGCACGGGGGACCCTAGCGCGCTAGAAATAAAAGTGTCTCTCTGCTGTGATTTCGGTGTCGAGTGGTCCCTCGCGGCGACCCCTGCCCAGAGCGGGACTCTTTCGGGGGTTCCAACATTTGGTGCGTTGGCCGGGAATCGGGATCGTTCGGGGACCCTCGTCCTGTCCGGCGGAGACCCACTCGGCCCGGGCCATCAACTGCTGACCGGACGGACAGACTCTATCAGGTACTTTTGTTTCATTCTGTAGTGCCGGCTAATTCTGGGGAGCGCTCCGCCTAAATTAAGTGGGGAAGGGGGACAGACGTGTCCGGCACCTTCCCACTTACACCCCGGGGGACGCCCTGGCGGTTGTCTGGAGGAAGGCTGACGCCTCCATCAGCCTCCTCGAATCCGTAGGCAGGTCTTCCCTGCCATCTGAATCTTTTGTAAAACTGTGGCGCCTTTCTCCAGCCGCGCGGCTCCTCTGTGTCTGTTTGGTCTCCATTTATATTGTTGTCCTTTTGTTCGTGTGTGTGTACGAGTCTCTGGACAGAGCTATGGGACAAACACTGACGACTCCTCTATCTTTGACTCTGACCGACTTTCCTGACGTTCGAACGCGAGCCCACAATCTCTCTGTAGAAGTCCGTAAGGGACAGTGGCAAACCTTCTGTACATCTGAATGGCCCACCCTCCACGGCGGGTGGCCCCG
>NW_012111142.1:3679748-3680068 GCF_000951035.1 Colobus angolensis palliatus
ACTAAGAACTGGGAAAAAGAAGGGAAGACGGTCCTCCTGCTAAAAGAGGCCATGGCTATGATTCAACAAATGCACGCCTGGACACATTTAAGCAGTCGAAAGCTGAGGTTGTTAATTGAAAAAACTGACTTTCTAATCCCTAGAGCGAACACTCTGACAGAACAGGTAACATCTGCCTGTAAGGTCTGCCACCAGGTAAACGCTGGAGCTGCTCGAGTGCCAGCAGGGATACGAGCCCGTGGCAGTCGCCCAGGGGCTTATTGGGAAGTAGACTTCACCAAAGTGGAACCTCACTATGCGGGGTATAAGTACTTACTAGT
>NW_012111142.1:3683284-3689795 GCF_000951035.1 Colobus angolensis palliatus
TGAAATAGGCCATGGAATAAGAAAAACACCCAACACCAGGTGGCCATGGGTGATAGGTGGCCATGGGTAATTGAGAAAAACACCCAATGTTCCCGGAATTCAAACAGAAAAACAATTCCAGGAAAACCCCCCATGCGTACAAGCCCCAATCATCTCGCGCCCTAAAGCTTTGTTTGAATTTCGCGCCTTGTTTGAATTTGCGGTGTTTTGCCTTTATAAGCAGCTTGTCACCAACGCTCGGTGTTCCCTTGGCCATCTTTGTGCACGGGGGACCCTAGTGCGCTAGAAAGAAAAGTGTCTCTCTGCTGTGATTTCGGTGTCGAGTGGTCCCTCGCGGCGACCCCTGCCCAGAGTGGGACTCTTTCGGGGGTTCCAACACCTGAACAGGTTATTTGCCCTCTTCAAGCCATGATTTCCCCACCTGTAAAATGGAAAAAAATAAAAGTAGCTATACTTTCAGGATGCTGAAAAGATTAAATGGAGTAATACATGAGCACCCTTAGCATCACACCTGGCAATTAATGATATTTACTAAAGATGCTAATGATGATAGTAAATGGAATTGGGCTATGGTTGCCCCATGTTCCTAAATGCATTATAGGGGACTAGTGCAGGGCCCAGAACAAGCACCCAGAACCACAGTGCTAAGAGTCTTAGAAGTGACCTAGGAAGGATACTTTTCTCCTGTAGGAAATGCTGGAGGCAATCTTTAGAGTAAATAGGACTAACTTACCTTTGTATCTCACAGTATTTTCTGTAACTGGTTTTTGTTTGTTTTTTTGCCTTTAATTGAATTTGACATCCCCTGCCTCAGGTTTCTTTCCTAGGCATGTTCACACAGCCTTTCTTCACCAGGCTCCCATTAGATGTACAATAATACAATAGATAATGATCAAGTTATGCCTAGCTGTTCAATATTATTAGATTCGGTTACAATCTCATCCTATGTCCTTAATTCCCCATTGGTTTACAACCTGAAAGATTTAACCCCAGTAAGCACTATCCTGACACTGGAGCCTCGGTCCCTGGATGACCATGCCTACACTTAGCTGCCTACTTTCTAACTGATTTTTTGGGGGCCAGACTTATCTCACTCATTCAGATTCTCTTTAATTTTCCCCTTCTAGGAGATAGATCCTAGGACTGCTCCCCTGCCCTTTATAAACTTTGCTCCTAAACAGATGATATGATATAAAATGAACTAAAAAAATCACCTCATCTTGTAATTCTTCCCTTAGCCCCTGGGTGGTGCCCCTTCCACAACATGAACCAATTAATTTTATCACTTATTTGCAAGACTATATTGTATTTTTTTATGTATATGTCTCCCATATCTTAATAAGATCGACTTTGTCTTATTTCTTTCTTCAATACATGGCAGAATAGAACACGGGCTTTATAAAGTGTTAGTGCTGAATGAATCAAAGTTTGGGAACTTAAATCTTAAATGCACCTGGGTGGATTTGAGAGCCAGCCATGAAAGGAAGGTCACACAGTGAAGGGCACTCTGTGGCCCTTACTTTAAAGGATCACTTGAAAGAGAGAAAAAAAGACATGGAAAGGTCAATAAGGCTCATAGGAATTTTTAGAGGAAAAACTCTAACCTGCCTCGTAAACGGAAACTATTGGTGTTATTCCTACCAATGTGTATCACATGGCCTTAGGAGGAGCAAAAGTAAGTGCCTCTGTTTGAAAATGATATTGCAGATCTGCAATTCGACCTTGGTTTCAACCCCAATTAACCAGCAGTGGGACAAAGGACCTAACTTCCTAACTACAGGTTTAAAAATCCAATTTGCGTATCACATAGAGGAAGTACTAATTTGGTTTTATTCTTCCTTATCATTTGCACTTTTTAGTAAAAGGAAATGGCACTGGAATAACAGCCAGAAAATCTGGATTCAGACTGGTTCTGCTACTTACTAGCAGTAACAGTGTTTGGAAAGCTTCATTTCTGGCAACATTAAAAATGCAGTAACAGCTACGTGAATAAGGGGCTGTGAGCAAAGTTGAATTCAATACATGCTTACTGAGCACCTACTACATGCCAGCAGATAGAAAAAGAAAAACAGAGGAGCCCTTGCCCTGAGCACATATACAGATCTAGTGAGACAGACGTTAAAGAAATAATCATAGAAATGATGAATACAACTGAATGGTAGATGCATGAAGGTGTGTGGTGGGGAGCAGGAGCCTGAAGTGTCAGTTTCCTTCCTTTTCTTTTGTCCTCAAAAATGTAGAAGGAGGAGGCCGGGTGCGGTGGCTCAAGCCTGTAATCCCAGCACTTTGGGAGGCCGAGACGGGTGGATCACGAGGTCAGGAGATCGAGACCATCCTGGTCTACACGGTGAAACCCCGTCTCTACTAAAAAATACAAAAAATTAGCCGGGCGAGATGGCGGGCGCCTGTAGTCCCAGCTACTCGGGAGGCTGAGGCAGGAGAATGGCGTAAACCCAGGAGGCGGAGCTTGCAGTGAGCCGAGATCGCGCCACTGCACTCCAGTCTGGGTGACAGAGCGAAAAAAAAAAAAAAAAAAAAAATGTAGAAGGAGGAGATGAGGAAATTGGATTTCTGAAAAGCATCTGGTCTAACACACTATCCCATTTCTTATATTGATTACCCTTAAACATCCCAGCCAAGGGACGGAGCTGGTACATGATGATGATGAAAATTATGAAATCTAAAATCTCCTGAGTATGACTGTGCCTGTTACTGAGCTAGGCATATTATACATTTGTTGTATACACAACAGACCTGTGTATTAGGGACAATTATTGCTCTTATTTAGAGCGGAGGTAACTGGGGCACAGAGAGGCTAAATTATTATTTGCCAAGCCAGAACTTAACCCAGACGCATCTTGCTGCAGAGCCCTTGCTCTTAACTGAGGAGTAAATCTCCAGGGAAAGGGAAAGTACTGTTTACCTCCTCCCAGCAACACACGCAAGATTCTTAGCCAGCAATGACATAGTGATTCCATTTTTAGATTCAATATCAGGTCAGAACAAGTCATGCCTGCTTATTTTAAACTTGGATTGGGAAAAAAATCATGGCACTAGCCACGGCAGTGACCTTGGGTCGCTTTCCTTCATGTTTTGTGCTTAAACATGAGTTTGCAATTTGCTAATTGCCCAATTATTACACCAAAGGAACTCTTAATGCCTTCAAAACTGAGGTTTGGGGACATTCTAATGTGTTTACTTTGCAAGGGACCTCTCCATAAGAAGACTAAGAAGGGTTGTAGGAAGGTCATCTCATTTCATGAAAGAAACTGATATGACACATTCTGTCAGCATGATGCTATAATCTTCAGCACAGCACTATGAGCTCTGAAAGAAAAGGCTCTGTGGGCCAGGAAAATTACTGTGATCAAGCGAAGGAGCTTCTGAAGGGTGAACATAAAAGGCAATACCAGCAATATCCCATATAACAGATGGGTGAGATGTCCAGCTGACAATCCCCAAAGCTGGTTGATCTCTGTCCCAAAGCTGGACAATCAAAATGCCCTGTCTCTCTGGCCACAGTAACTTGTCCAAGGGTGGACACTTGAACCACACAAGAACATTCTACGGATTTTCCAAAGTAGACCCAAGGGAAGAGTCAGTTTTTTTCTGGCAGAGAGGCTTAGGAGCTTCGGGCAGCCACACACACACCAGGCTGAAGAAACACATCTGCAGAAGAGTCAGATAACCAGAGAGAACCCTGGCAGCAGCAGGTCTCTGGTTCCAACCGCCTCTGAGGCTAAGTGTCAACCACACGCGCGGTCTGCAAGTATATGAAAAACAAACAAACAAACCTCTAGCCCTTGAGTAAATTTCTCCTTTTGTCTAAGTAATGTCAAATTGAGATTCTGTCACTTGCAACCAAGAGACTCCTAATTGAAACAGGGTGGAGCCCATCTCTCCCAGAAAATATCCACCAGGAAGCATCCAGGAATCAGGCTGCAAGGGAGCCAATTGAAGATGAACGACGCAAACTGAGTATAAGACAACAAATTAGGCCAGGCGCGGTGGCTCATGCCTGTAATCCCAGCACTTTGGGAGGCTGAGGTGGGTGGATCACTTGAGTTCAGGAGACCAGCCTAGGGAACATGGTGAAACCCCATCTCTACAAAAAATACAAAAATTAGCTAGGCATGGTGGTGCACATCTGTGGTCCCAGCTACTCAGGAGGCTGAGATGGGAGGATCGCTTGAGCCTGGGAGGCAGAAGTTGCAGTGAGCTGAGATCGTGCCACTGCACTCCAGCCGGGGTCATAGAGTGATACCCCATCTCAAAACAAACAAACAGAGATGGTGGTTTAGCCTAAAAGCATTCAAATTCAACAATTCTTAAAACATGCCCATCAGACAAACAACAAACACATACAAATGTTTACTACTACTTTTGGTCCCTGGGCTTCCACTTTGTAGCTGAAGCTGCCTTTGCAAAATTATGACAGTAAGAGAAATGTGACATAGTTGACTCAATCTAGCTTCTTAACCGCCTCGCCGTCCTTGATCATTCCTGTATGTAGGCCATAGTAACTGTGGGAGGAATTTAGTGGACAGTTTAACTTGAAAGCAAAGATGATAATAGTCCCCACCTAAAACTAACCCCTTCCTTGCTTAGGGATCAAAAGTTCCCTTTGTAAGAGTAATGAAAGGCCACAAAAATAGGATTACGGGGCCTGGGCATGGTGGCTCACATCAGTTCCAGGACTTTGGGAGGCCGAGGTGGGTGGATAATGAGGTCAGGAGATCGAGATCACTCTGGCTAACACGGTGAAACCCCATCTCTACTAAAAATACAAAAAATTAGCCGGGAGTGGTGGCATGTGCCTGTAGTCCCAGCTTCTCAGCCAGAAATGCTTGCACCTGGGAGGTGGAGGTTGCAGTGAGCCAAGATCGCACCACTGTACTCCAGCCTGGGTGACATGGTGAGACTCCATCTCAGAAAAAAAAAAAAAAGAATAGGAATTATGGGAGGCGTTTGGACTCTCTGCTAAGAGAGGCAGTTTCTATAATCCCTTGCTTCTCAGGGGTCATATAGCTAGAGGTCACAAGGTTTGTGATTTCCCCAATTGTAGATAATACCACTATTGTAGAACCTAAGCTTGGTTCTTTGAGATATCTTTCAAACTGACCCCATGTAGACTTGTGACTCATGATTCAACTGATCCTGTGGCTCCACCTAGAGGTGGATCAGTGCACAAGGACTGTTTCCACACCTCTATGAATTTACCCCCAACCAATCAGCAGCACCCATTCCCTAACCCCCTGCCCACCAAACTGTCCATAAAAACCCCAAGGTCTGAGCCTTCAGGGAGACTGAACTCCAGTTCTCCTGTGCGTGGGCTGGTCTTGCATCAATTAATGCAAGACCTGTGCGTGGGCTGGTCTTGCATCAATTCTCTACTGCAATGCTGTGGTCTCAGTAGGTTGATTTTGTCTGTGCAGTTGGCAGGAGGAATATACTTAAAAAGCCTTTTCCTGGGTCAGTTCCAGCCTACTTCCTACTCATCTAACCACGTGGATTAGGTGAAATCACATTAGCAAAGTTCCCACAGGCCAGGCTTGGTGTCTCCTGCCTGTAATCCCAACACTTCGGGAAGCTGTGGTGGGAAGACTGCTTGAGCCCAGGAGGTCAAAGCTGCAGTGAGCTGTGATCACACCTGGGTGCTGTGCTCCAACCTGGGTGACAGAGTGTGACCCTGTCTCACACAAAAAAAAGTTCCCACAGCACCTTGCTTTGTCCTTCAATAATACTTATTAACCTTAATAAGTACTTATTTAAAGTTGGATTCAAATCTTGGCTGTGACACTTATTAGTTGAGTGTCTCTGTGTCTCAATTTCCTTATTTATAAAATGGGAATAGTAATAGACCAATCTCATATAAAATACAAATTAATACACTTAGAATAATGCCTATAGAATGCATAGTAAATGCCATGAAATCTTTAGCTGCTGTTATCCTCAGCAGTTCTGAAAGCTCCCTGAAGGCAGGATTCTTCACTGTCACTACAGCTTGGTTAGTGCAGAGCCTGGGACATAACAGGCCCTCAATACAAACTTGCTTAATTTCTGAAAGAGAAGGTGGATTTATAGCTCTCTTTGAAAGAGAACAAAATCAACATACATTTTAGATTATAGGTTCTTATTATGTGGGCAAATAAGGCTTCCCAGAAATCTGAAAACTTTATATAGACTCAGAGAACAGTGCCCAAGCAGCACTTGTTTCTGAGGAGCAGTGGGATTCTGAAAAGAGGGGATGTGACCAGTGTGAGAAAGTCTGAGTTCTGGGTTCTGAGCCCTGTCATTTTACTTCTCTAAACCCTGAGTGCTAATAATTATGATTGTGAGATCACTTTCTCAATTTAGAAAAAAATCTGATAAGCAAGTAATTTCTTCTGGGCAAGTTAAATTTCAAGTTGAGTAAGTGTTCACATTGGACCAGTTATAGTGGTTGGGAATGAATGTAAGCTAGTAGACATCAAAGCTGTAATTTTTTTTTTTTTTTTTTTTTTTTTTTTTT
>NW_012111142.1:3689845-3693535 GCF_000951035.1 Colobus angolensis palliatus
TATTTGCTATAGGTTTCTAGTAGATAGTATTCACCTGGCATGGGAGTCCCATTCTAATATTATATTAGGTTGCTGATGTATTTCTGGGGTTTGTTTCTTTCTTTTGTGTGTGTGTGTGTGTGTGTGTGTGTGTGTGTGTTCTTTTGTTGTTGTTTTTTTTTTTAGACAGTCTTATTCTGTCACCCAGGCTGGAATGCAATGGTATGATCTTGGCTCACTGCAACCTCCGCCTCCTAGAATCAAGCGATTTGCCTCAGCCTCCCGAGTAGCTGGAATTACAGGCAAGCGCCACTATGCTGGGCTAATTTTTGTATTTTTAGTAGAGAAGGGGTTTTGCCATGTTGCCCAGGCTGGTCTAGAACTCCTGAAATCAGGTGAGCCGCCTGTCTCAGCCTCCCAAAGTGCTGGGATTACAGACACGAGCCACCGCGCCCAGCCTAAAGCTATGAATTTGTGTCAAAACTGTGTGCCTACATTTCTGCTGTCTTTGAGTTCATGAGGTTACTTTCTCTGTTACTCTGGTGTCTCTACATTATCTTCATTTACTACAGTGAGAGGAACAGAACAGAAGAAAAAACCAAAAGCTTTTCTCCAGAGACTTTCCTGAAGGAAATAGACCTGAATGTAAAATCTACAGCCTTTTTTATCACCAAGAAAAGGAAATTTATCATGTACGCAAATCTCAAGTGGTTTTCAGGAATACAAGATATAAAGAACAATGAGCTGTGAAAAATGCCACATATTTGAATGCACTTGAACTCTGCCATTGGCAATTTGCATACTGTCACAAAAGAGAAGCCAGTGCTGACTCAGTCACACTTTCCTGCTCCTTAGAGGGAATTCCTAGACTCTTGCTACAGATGCATTTTTTATGTTGCATCTGAAACAGAAAAAAAGATTTGCACAGTGACATCTGCTCCCAATAGCAAACCAGAAATCCAGCAGTTGATAGAGTGCAAATTGGGGGCAAAACTCGATTTTAAGCATACAGTTCAAGACCTCATTTTAAAAATGAGTAGGCTATAACACCTGGGAATTCTAGCCTGGAAGTAAGACCTAACAAGAAGCCCACAATCATTAGAAACACATTTTAAGCTATTTTTTCATACTTGGATACCAGCACTTTAAAAACACTTAAGAGGGCCCAGCGTGGTGGCTCATGCCTGTAATCCCAGCACTTTGGGAGGCCGAGGAGGGCAGATCACTTGAGCTCAGGAGTTCAAGACCAGCCCGGCCAATGTGGTGAAAGCTCATCTTTACTTAAAATACAAAAAAAAGTTAGCTGGGCATGGTGACGCACACCTGTAATCCCAGCTACTCATGTGGCTGAGGCAGGAGAATCATTTGAACGTGGGAGATGGAGGTTGCAGTGAGCTGAGATTGTGCCACTGCACTCCAGCCTGGGCAATAGAGTGAGACTTGGTCTAAAAAAAAAAAAAAAGCATTATGGTTCATACCCCAGTTATACTTCAAAAGTCATTAAGTCCGTAAGATTAAAAACAAAAACCATATTATCATCTTAGTAGACTCGGAAAAAGCTTTCAATAAAATCCAACATACCTTCATGATAAAAACCCTCAACAAACTAGGCATCGTAGGAATGTACCTCAAAATACTAACAGCCATCGTTGACAAACTCACAGCCAACATCATACTGATTGTGTAAAAGCTGGAAGCATTCCTCTTTAAGAACTCTTAAGAACTCTTATGTTCCAACAAGACAAGGATGCCCACTCTCACCAGTCCTATTCAACATAGTACTGGAAGGGCTAGCCAGAGCAATCAGGCAAGAGAAAGAAATAAAAGGCATTCGAATAGGAAAATAAAAAGCCAAATTCTCTCCCTTCACTGAAGATATGATTCTATAACTAAAACACTCTAAAGACTCTGCCAAAAGACTACCAGAACTGATAAATGACTTCAGTGAAATTTCAAGATACAAAATCAGTGAACAAAAATCAGTAGTAGTTCTATACACCAAATACATTCAAGCTGAGAGCCAAATCAGGAATGCAATCCCATTTACAATAGCCACACACAAAAAATACCTAGGGATACATTTAACCAAGGAGGTGAAAGAGCTCTATAAGGAGAACTACAAAACACAGCTGAAAGAAATCAGAGATGACACAAACAAATGGAAAAACATTCTATGCTCATGGACTGGATGAATCAATATTGTTAAAATGGCTATACTGCCCAAAGCAATCTACGCATTCGATGCTATTTCTGTTAAACTACCAATATCATTTTTCACAAAAGTAGGAAAAGCTATCCTAAAATCTGTATGGCACCAAAAAAGGGCCTGAAGAGCCAAAGCAATCTTAAGAAAAAAAAAAAATGAAGCCAGAAGCATCTCATTATCTGACTTCAAACTATACTATACAGCTATAATGACTAAAACAGCATGGTACTGGCACAAAAACAGACATTCAGGGCAATGGAACAGAATAGAGAATCCAGAAAAAAAGTTGCACACCTACAACCAACTGATCTTTGCCAAAGTCGACAAAAATAAGAAATGTGGAAAGGACCCCCATTCAATAAATTGTGCTGGGATAACCAGCTATCCATTTGTGAAGAATGAAACTGGATCCCCTCCTGGTACCATATATAAAAGTTAACTCAAGATGGATTAAAGACTTAAATTAAGACCTAAAAGTATAAAAATCCTAGAAGAAAACCTAGGAAATGTCCTTCTGTACATCAGCCTTCACAAAGAATTTATGACTAAGTGCTCAGAAACAATTGCAACCAAAACAAAAATTGACAAGTGGGACCTAATAATTAAAGAGTTTCTGCACAGCAAAAGTAACTATCAACAGGGTAAACAACCAACAGAATAGAAGAAAATATTCATAAACTACGCATCCAACAAAGGATTAATATCCAGAATCCACAAGGAACTTCAACAAATCAACAAGCAAAAAACAACCATATTAAATAGAAGGCAAAGGCAAAGGACAAGAACACACTCTTCTGGAAAGAAGACATACACCTGGACACAGTGTCTCACGCCTGTAATTTCTGCACTTTGGGAGGCCAAGCCAGGAGGATCACTTCAGGCTAGGAGTTCAAGATCAACCTGGACAATGAAGTGAGACCCCACCTCTACAAAAAATTTAAAAATTAGCCAAATGTGGTGGTGTGCCTATAGTTCCAACTACTTGGGAGGCTGATGTGGGAGGATTGCTTTTGCCCAGGAGTTCAAGGTTCCTATGAGCTATGACCACACCACTGCACTCCAGCCTGGGAAACAGAGTGAGACCCTGTTAAAAAAGAAAAAAAAGAAAAAAAAAAAAGAAGACGACATAGAAGCAGCCAACCAACATACGAAAAAATGCTCAACATTGATAATCACCAGAGAAACGCAAATCAAAACTATGAGATACCACCTCATACCAGTCTAAATGGCTACTATTAAAAAATCAAAAAATAACAGATGTTAGTGAGGCTATGGAGAAAAGGGAACTCTTATATGCTATTGGTGGGAATGTAAATTAGTTCAGCCACTGTGACAAGCACTTTGGAGATTTCTCAAAGAACTAAAAATAGAAGTATCATTCAACCCAGCAATCCCATTACTGGTTATATACCCAAAGGAAAATAAGTCATTCTACCAGAAAGACACCTGCATTCATATGTTAATTGCCACACTACTCACAATAGCAAAGACATGGAATCAACCTA
>NW_012111142.1:3693670-3694357 GCF_000951035.1 Colobus angolensis palliatus
CACCTGAGGTCAGGAGTTCGAGACCATCCTGGCCAACATAGTGAAACCCTATCTCTACTAAAAATATAAAAATTAGACGGATGTGGTGGCAGGTGCCTGTAATCCCAGCTACTCGGGAGGCTGAGGCAGGAGAATGGCGTGAACCTGGGAGGTAGAACTTGCAGTGAGCCGAGACCGCACCACTGCACTCCAGCCTGGGTGACAGGGCAAGACTCCGTCTCAAAAAAAAAAAAAAAAAAAAACCGGAAAGAAAATTGATGCATACACATCATGAAATACTACACAGCCATTATAAACACTCAACAAAATCATGTTCTTTGCCACAACATGGATGCAGCTGCAAATTAACACAGGAACAGAAAACGAAATGCTGCATGTTCTTACGTATAGGTGGGAGCTAAACATTGGGTACACATGAACATAAAGATGGGAAAAATGGACTGGGCACGGTGGCTCATGCCTGTAATCCCAGCACTCTGGGATGCTGA
Source organism: Colobus angolensis palliatus (assembly GCF_000951035.1). NCBI lineage: Eukaryota > Metazoa > Chordata > Mammalia > Primates > Cercopithecidae > Colobus > Colobus angolensis. The sequence continues at coordinate 3,694,159 of NW_012111142.1, forward strand.
GGTGGATGGATCACGAGGTCAGGAGTTCAAGACCAGCCTGGCCAAGATGGTGAAACCCTGTCTCTACTAAGAATACAAAAATTGGACTGGGCACGGTGGCTCATGCCTGTAATCCCAGCACTCTGGGATGCTGAGGTGGGTGGCTCACCTGAGATCAGGAGTTCGAGACCAGCCTGGCCAACATGGCAAAACCCCGTCT
>NW_012111142.1:3698678-3702987 GCF_000951035.1 Colobus angolensis palliatus
TTGAGATGGAGTCTTGCTCTCTCACCCAGGCTGGAGTGAAGTGGCACAATCTCAGCTCACTGCAACCTCCGTCTCCCGGGTTCAAATGATTCTCTTGCCTCAGCTGGGATTACAGATGTGTGCCACCACGCCTGGCTAATTTTTGTATTTTTAGTAGACATGGGGTTTCACTATGTTGGCCAGGCTGGTCACGAACTCCTGACCTCAAGTGATCTGCCCACCTCAGACTCCCAAAGTGCTGGGATTACAGGCATGAGCAACCATGCAAAGGGCACCCAGAAGCATCTTTTCAAAAGGTTAATCTCATCTTTATAATTCTCTGTTGAAAACCATTCCAAAGGCTTCCCTTGGTATAAAGTCCTTTCTCCTGGTCCACAAGGCCCTCTGCCAGCCAGCCCCTGCTGACTCAGTGGTTTTCACTTCCTGCTACTACATCTGCATGTCCATAGTTCTGTCTCTACGATTAGGCCAGGAATGCAGACGTGAGGACCTACAGGTGATGCCATTAGGGAAACAGGCTGCGTTAGAGAAGAATGAAAAGGCAGGGACTGAGATAAACTTGGAGTACATAATTGAAGGGCGGCTTGGAATGCTGGTCCATTTCTAGTGGAAAATGGGAACGGGATTTTTATGGAAAATCTCCTGATTCATAAAACTTAGCTCAAACATCTTAAGAATGTTGCACAGACTAAATGAAACACATTTGTGGGCTGAATCTGACTCCTAACAACCAGCTTGTGACTTCTGTGTTAGACCAAGTGTGGCATGCTCCTGGACATGAAAGCGGTCTTACTTATCTTTATATGCCTAGAGTTTGGCACGCTGCACAGATTCTAAGAAAATGTGTACTGAATAATGTTCTGTGCTCTGTGCTCTGGCATACCTACGTTTCATATAGGCAAAATCTGGTATTAATGATAGCTACCACTAACTGAGCTCTTACTGCATGCCACATGCTGTGTCAGAAATTTCACATGCAAAATCATACTTGATCCTTACAACAAAGAAGTGAGCACCATCTTCTCTAATTTTTGGATGAAGAAACATAGGCAGACAGGATAATCCCCTTTCCCACAGGCAGGATCTAAGTCTGTTCAGACTTCAGAGCCCACGATTTGTATCCGACAGCCTTTTTCATCTGGAAAAGCAAGTGTTCCCAAACCGTTTGGCTATACAGGTGGTAACACGTGACACTGTTTAATAAGTATGTTTAAATTTTTTATATGGATCAAATGTATCAAGGTGGAGAGTAAAGAATGCTTCTAAAATGTTGGTATTCTAGCTGACAAGATCCCTGAAATGGTAAAATGCACGGTCAGCTGCAGTGTGCATTTCCATGGCATAGCTCATTTAGGTTACTGATAAGTTACCTCTGAAAACAATTCATGCTTCCTCAGGCATCTTTCTACCCTGTAAATTCTAATATCTCCACAAAGAAACTCCAAGAAGAATGCTGCCCTGAGTAGACTGGAATACCCTCATATTTGTATTCTTGCCCTAACGGTCAGAAATTATATTTCACAATGAAAGACCACAGTAAAGACAAATACCAATGAAAATCTGAAAAATCACAACGTTCAGAAAATTGCTGAAAAATCTAAAATGCTCTTGAGGCAGCCATATATAAACTAGATCTGTAATGACAAGTGTCACTTGACATACAGAGTGCACTGCTGTTATGCAGTTGTACAAAATGAGGGAAGTACAGTAAGCACATCTGTTCAGGGCAATTCTAACACGGTTATCTTGGGCTCCTGGCCAAGCTTTGGGATTATGCTTGTTCTGAAGCCCCGGATGCTATGGCCATTGCCATTTAAATAGTTCTAAACCTGCAGTCAGAGGAAAGCTTTAAAGAACACTTACAGACACAAGGTCTACATACTGGGGGCAAGAAACGTCAATTATTTTATTGACAACTCTCTGTGAAACTTACCTAGTAAACCCATACATTAAGAGTCAAGCATGTTTATTTTATATGATTTTTGCAAAGACAAAACATGAGAATATATATTGTTTCTACCATCTCTTGTGGACTGCCAGAGCTGCAATCAACTCTCAACCAGGGCCTCAGTGCCCACGCTGGCCTGTTCTATCTGATGCAATACTGCAGCTACAGTGAACTTGAGAGTCATCTCCTGCAGACCTCTGTGGCCTCCCACTGCCATCAGCATGGAGATCACAATGTTTAACATGGCCTGGTTGCTGCTGACCACCCCAATTTTGCTTCCATCTCACCTATCTGGCAACCACAGACTTTCAGTTCATCAGACTCTCAGAGGCTCTAAGGTTGCCTAAAACCTTCCTTTGTTTTCTTCTTTGTCCTATTCCCAATTATTGTCAGCTTCTCCTTCAAATTCATCCCCAGGGTAGCCCTCCCTGTCAAGGTCAAATTCCCTTTTATATGCTCTCTTATCACCAAGCAACTCTAGTTCTTAGCTTTGATTAGAGTTGAGGTTTCAGGACGGGCACAGTGGCTCACGCCTGTGATCTCAGCACTTTGGGAGGCTGAGGTGGGCAGATCACCTGAGGTCAGGAGTTCGAGACCATCCTGGCCAACATAGTGAAACCCTATCTCTACTAAAAATATAAAAATTAGACGGATGTGGTGGCAGGTGTCTGTAATCCCAGCTACTCAGGAGGCTGAGGCAGGAGAATCGCTTGAACCTGGGAGGCAGAGATTGAAGAGAGCCAAGATCGCACTACTGCACTCCAGCCTGGGTGACAAGAGTGAAACTCAATCTTAAAAAAAAAAAAAAAAAAAAAAAAAAAGATGGGAAAAACAGACACTGGGAACTACAAGAGGAGGCAAGGACAGAAAGAGAGAGGCAAGGCTGAAAAACTACCTACTGGGGTCTGTACTCACACAGGTTCAATCACATCCCAAATCTCAGGATCACACAATGTGCCCTTGTAACAAACCTGCACATGTACCCCCTGTATCTAAAATAAAAGTTGAATGGCTGGGCCTGGTGGCTCACTCCTGTAATCCCAGCACTTTGGGAGGCCAAAGCAGTGGACCACCTGAGGTCAGGAGTTTGAGATCAGCCTGGCCAACATGGTGAAACCCTATCTCTACTAAAAGTACAAAAATAAAATAAAAGTTGAAAGGTCTGGCACAGTGGCTTATGCCTGTAATCCCAACACTTTGGGAGGCTGAGGTGGGAGGACCACTTGAGGCCAGGAGATCGAGGCTGCTGTAAGCTATGATCTTGCCACTGCACTGCAGCTTGGACAACAGAGCAAGACCCTGTCTCCAGGACTCTTCAGTTTATGGAGGGATTTACTTACATTATCTAATATGATCCTCACTCCTTCCCATCTACCACCACCGTTTTTTCACCCATCAAGTTATGTTAGTATAGAAATGCTGAACTGAACATGGTGAAACCCATCTCTATAAAAAATACAAAAAAATTAGCCAAGTATGGTACTGTGCGCCTGTAGTCCTAGTTACTTGGGAGGCTGAGGCAGGAGAATTGCTTGAGCCCTGGAGTTCGAGGTTGCAGTGAGCCATGTTTGCATCACCACACTCTGGCCTGGGTGACAGAGCAAGACCTTGTCTCAAAAAATAAATAAGAAATAAAATAAAAGTTGAAATTAAAAAGAAAAAAAGTCAGCCCAGTCAAATCCATAAGGCTCGGAATCCTTACCGTAGCACTCAACAGGCTCTAAGTCTTTGAGCACGTGCATTAACTTCTGGTCCCTCAGCTGCAAAATGGAGATGATGATAGTATTAATGCTTTCATTATGGGAAGGACAGAGATGGAGATCAATAGTTTCTGCTCAGTTCCTAACAAATAAGCATAGAATCCAGGTGGATGGTATTGCTATTATTATTGCTGTTTCTATCAGGATAAATGAGATCATATTTTAAAGTGCCCATTATAGTGACAGATGTTTCTTGTTTTACAGACACACCTAAAAACAGACAAGAATGAAGGTAATACTCTTTTCACACAAATCTGCTCTTCTTCCTGTTTCTTTTCTCAGTAAATAGCATCAACCAACCACCCAGTCAGCCATCCATGATGTATCTGAGAATCATTTTTGCCTCCTCCCTCTTCAGCTTTCATATCTACATAACCCTCAAGTCCTATCCATTCTGACTCTGTATATGTTGAAAATCTGTCTATATTTCTCTGTCCTCATGGCCAGATCCTTGGTTTCAGTCATTATTAACTTTCAGTTATTCTAATAGCTTTTCAATTCTCTTCCTGACTTCAGTTTTGACATTTTCTGATTCTTTGTATTTTTTATATATATAATTTTCTTTGCAAAATTGAAAATTGAACAAAGTATCTAATCGATT
>NW_012111142.1:3708944-3713226 GCF_000951035.1 Colobus angolensis palliatus
TAAGCAACCCAAGAGAAAGCAAACTTCTGTTTATTTTCAGGAGTATCTTCCAAGGACCTAGCATAAAGTGTAGTAACAAGCAGAATACAAGAATTTATAAGATAAAGTTAGGTTTTTATTTTGACGGACAAAGAAATTAGGCCTTATCTACTAGGGGGCAGATTATTAAACAGTTGAAAAATATTCCAAAAGGTGGATAGGATATATGTGAGTTACTTCATCATTTCTGATTAGATTTCAGTTTCCCCCTTTTCCTCTTTCTCCCAGTTGTTTGCATTTTTAGCACTGAGACACAACATACCGTAACATCCACTCATCCATGGTGCACAATCCAGTGCTTTTACTGTCTTCAGAGCTGTGCAAACATCATCACGATCGAACTTTATAATATTTTCATAATCTCAGACAGAAAGCTCACACCCTCTTACTCTCTCCACATCACAGTCCCAGGCAACCACTAATTTACTTTCTGTCTCTGTAGATTTGCCTTATTCTGGATATTTCATCTAAATAGACGCCGGGCGTGGTGGCTCATGCCTGTAATCCTAGCCCTTTGGGAGGCCGAGGTGGATGGAACACTTGAGGCCAGGAGTTCCAGACCAGCCCAGCCAAGATGGTGAAACCCTATCTCAACTAAAAATACAAAAGTTAGCCGGGCCTGGTGGTGCATGCCCGTATTCCCAGCTACTCAGGTGGCTAAGGCACGAGAATCGCTTGAACCCCAGAGGTGGAGTTTGCAGAGCAGGGAGCTAAGATAACGCCACTGCACTTCAGCCTGAGTGAGACTTAAAAAAAAAAAAAAAAAAAAAAAGTGTAGTAATCTCCAATTTGAGCCCTGGCTTCAATGGGTGATTTTTTTTTTTTTTTTTTTTGAGATGGAGTTTCGCTCTTGTTGCCCAGGCTGGAGTGCAATGGCACGATCTCAGCTCACTGCAACCTCCGTCTCCCAGGTTCAAGTGATTGTCCTGCCTCAGCCTCCCAGGTAGCTGGGATTACAGGCAAGCGCCACCATGCTTGGCAAATTTTGTATTTTTAGTAGAGATGGGGTTTCTCCATGTTGGTCAGGCTGGTCTTGAACTCCCGGCCTCAGGTGATCCTCCCATCTCGGCCTCCCAAAGTGCTGGGATTACAGGTGTGAGCCACTGTGCCTGGCCAGACACTCTTAAATAATACTTTATGCCAGGCCATTTATAGTTATGCCATAAAACTTGTTCAAATTCAGGCTATCTTTCCTTTCTGAACTAGAACATGCATAGATTCTACCGAAAACAGTGATTAAGAAACTCCAGGATGAGAAGGAGAGACAGTGGGTAAGGGAGGGAAAAAGAGTAGAAAAAGACAGACACTAGTCAATGGGTTTGGGAAAGCCTGCAATTGGTGAAGTGCAGTATGAAACATTGTCTAAAAAGGACCCTCAGGCCTCCAGACCCTCGGCCTCTTCAACCGTCTTGACACTTGCAACCCTATCACTGGTGTTGCTTACTTGGGAACTGGGAGTAGATGATGGATGACTTTTACCTTTGGCCTACACATGAGCCTGGCTGGGACTACCAGACTCTTCCAGGAAGCAAGAGAGTAGTCTCACTCTTTTTACCATTTCCTCTGTGGATGAAATCGGGGATCCCTACCTACAAAATTCTGTTGCTTTAAAAGACTTTCCCCTAACCTGACTATGGAGATACAGTGCCAAAAAGAACCAGTTAACATATTTTTAAGTAAAGGGGCTTTCAGTTTGAAATTTGTTGCTGTTCTTTATTTCCCTTTAGTGCAAAAATGCATTCTACCTTTTGGAAAGGGAAGTCGTAATTTTTTACTGCCATTATTCTTTTTTTTTTTTTTTTGAGATGGAGTTTTGCTCTCTCACCCAGGCTGGAGTAAAGTGGCGTGATCTTGGCTCACTGCAACCTCCGCCTCCGGGGTTCAAGTGATTTTCCTGCCTCAGCCTCCCAAGTAGCTGAGATTATAGGCACCCAACACCATGCCCAGCTAATTTTTGTATTTTTAGTAGGGATGGGGTTTCGCCATGTTGGCCAGGCTGGTCTCAAACTCCTGACCTCAGGTGATCCACCTGCCTCGGTCACAACTTTTTTTTTGAGATAAGGTCTTACTCTGTGACCCAGGCTGGGGTGCAGGGGCATTGTCATAGCTCACTGCGGCCTCAAACTCCTGGCCTCAATTAATTCTCCCACTTTAGCCTCCTAAGTAGCTGGGATTACAAACTGGAGCCACGGTGCTTGGCTCCAAGGCAATTTATTTAACGTTTCAGTGCTTCATCTCCTACATGGAGATGATACTATTATATAACTACTATTGTTATGTGAATAAGTTAGCATGTGTTCAAGAGTTTAGAATAATATATTAACTATGATGGTGAACTTTAGGTATCCATCTGAGTGGATTAAGGGATATCTAGCTAGCTGCTAAAACACTATTTCTGGGTGTGCCTGGAAGGGTGTTTCCAGAAATGACAGGCATTTGAAGCAGTGGACCAAGCAAGGAAGACCCACCCTCATCCAGTTTGGGCAGGCACCATCCAATTGGTGGAGGGCCAGGTAGAACAAAAAGGCACAGGAAAGCTGAATTCACTCTCTTTTCTGAAGCTGGAACACCATTTTCTCCTGCCCCTGGACATCAGAGCTCCATGTTCTCCAGTCTTTGGATTGGAGAGCTTCTACCAGCAGCCCCCTAGTTCTCAGGTCTTCAGACTTGAACTGAATCATGCTCCTGGATTCCCTGGTTCTCCAGTTTGCAGACAGCCTATTGTGGGACCTCTCAGGCTCCATAAACACGTGAGACGATTCCCTTAATAAATCTCTTCTCAGATATCCATATATCCTATCGGTTCTGTCTCTTCGGAGAACCCTAATACATTAGCAATTGTGCTTTTCAGGTTGAAAAATTCACTTCAGTTTTTCAAGTTATACCTTAATGTTTCACTTGGAATAGTTGTTCCTTCTATGGCTACCCCTTAATGCTTTCATCAGAATGATAGCGTCATCCTCATTAACAACAACTCACTCTTTGACAGTGACTACAGTGCACTCTGGTATGGTTCTAGGTAGTAGTTTTCCGTTATCAACTCCTTTAATTTTTCCTCCCATTTTACAGAGGCATAAACTGAACCACAGAGAGAGGTTAAGTCATTTCTCTAAGGTTATAATTGTTAGCAAATAGCAGAACCAGGATTTGAACCCACGTAGTCTAGCTCTAGTGATTGCACTCTTACTAATTATACTGCTTCAGAAGAGTATATTACATAAATATAGATATTCTGAATATTATAAACACATAAGTTTATATTAAAATCTTTCATTCAAGTTCTTTTCAAAAGGCTTCTAATAGGCTCTCATCTCGACTTCTGAAATAGATACCAGACACTTCCCTGCCTCCAGTCTCTCACAATCAGAATCTATGTTTCACAAACCATCACCTGATCTACAAAAAAGTTATTTCCCCCTTGAAAAATATTTTAGAGAAATGGAATACCTTCTGAAATTATTATAAACTCCTTGGCTATGCAACTGGGGCTACTGAGATACAGACAAAAGCCAACTAACTGAATATACTGAAAATAGCACTGGAGTATGCATAGGCCACGGCTTAGCCTCAGCTCTGAAAACAACTTTGTTTTTTGGCACAGGGTTTCATCTGTCACCCAGGCTGGAGTGCAGTGGCACAATCACAGCTTACTGCCACCTCAACCTCCCAGGTCCAAGTAATCCTCCCACTTCAGTCTCTTGAGTAGCTGAGACTACAGGTGCTTGCTACCACACTCAGCTAATTTTTTCTTCTTTTTTTTTTTTTTAAATAAAAACGGGGTCTCACAATGTTGCCTAGGCTGGCCTTGAACTAGGTTTCTCTTGAATTAATACTTCATTACAAGACAACAACATTTATGTATATGTTAGGTTGAACCATATGAAATTTTTACCTACAAAAATGGCAATTTCATACGATTCAATCCAACATTTTGCTAACTGATGTACTGTCTATCTTCCTTCCCCCTCCAACTGTGGAATGAGCCCGTGAGGGAAGGCATTTTTGTATGCTTTGTTCACTGTTGTATCTTCGGTACCTGGAACATAGTGGTATTTGGCAAATATTTGTTGGATGAATAACATGAATTTACTAAGCTCTATTTGCCCTATATTATTCTGTATGATTTATATTTTATAGCCTCTTTGTTTCCTAATAGCATCCTAATTACTGTCATTCCTCAACTGAGGAAACTGAGGTTTGGTAGGTCAAGTGACTTCTCCAAGACCTTTTTTTTTTTTTTTTT
>NW_012111142.1:3717096-3720883 GCF_000951035.1 Colobus angolensis palliatus
TTTTTGTATTTTTAGTAGAGACAGGGTTTCACCGTGTTAGCCAGGATGGTCTCGATCTCCTGACCTCGTGATCCGCCCGTCTCAGCCTCCCAAAGTGGTGGGATTACAGGCTTGAGCCACCGCGCCCGGCCTGCCATTATTCTTTTCTTTTTTTTTTTTGAGGCAGAGGTTCCCTCTTGTTGCCCAGACTGGAGTGCAATGGCGCGATCTTGGCTCCCCGCAATCTCCGCCTCCCAGGTTCAAGCGATTCTCCTGCCTCAGCCTCCCAAGTAGCTGGGATTAGAGTCATGTGCCACCGCGCCCGGCTAACTGTATTTTTAGCAGAGACGGGGTTTCTCCATGTTGGTCAGGCTGGTCTCCAACTCCCACCTCAGGTGATCTGCCCGCCTCGGCCTCCCAAAATGCTGGGATTACAGGCGTGAGCCACTGTGCCGGCCTTTTTTTTTAGTCAATCTCTGATAAATAAACTGCTGCTATGTTTAATGCCAGGGGTCTCAGGTCCCACGGAGGGTTTATTCATGAGTGGCCCATTACAATTTCCACTCCTGCTGAAACGTCCTTTCCGTTCCACCAGAATAAGCTCACTTTCTAGGACATACAATCTGTAGCAGTCGCAATATATATTTTCCAAAACCTGAAAGAGGATAAATGGATGATTTCTCAAATGCCCTGAAGCAAAATGAACAACTCTGGGCTGTCATAAAGTCAGAGTTAGATGACACTCCTAAGTGATTAATTCTTCGAGATTTGTAGGGCATTTTTAAACACAGAGGGAAAAAAGCCTACATTTCTTTCTAGAATGTGTAGTCTAACCCTGGAAGTGCTGGGCTACAAAACAGAAAAGCAGATGATGAGCCAAGGCATGGGAGTCAGAGGGTAGGGGAGCCATCTCCCAGCCTATTACATACTGGCTGGGGGCCTTTGGCAAGTTAGTTAACTTCCCTAACTCTCAGTTTCCTCATGTGTAGGAAAATCAAAGAACAGGAAATGCATGCAGAACACAGCACAGTGTCTGATATGCAACAAATGTTCAATAACTATTAAATAATAAAATATCAAAAATTAGGGTACATAAGGATATACCCCAGCCCCTGGGTAAGTTTAAGTATCTTTGCTTTGAATTGATGGAATAAATTTAACATTTTTTTCTTGTGCCTCCAGGACTAATTAAGCACAGCTCTGGCCTTATAAAAACCCAATATTAAGCCAGATATAAAGGAGAAATTGCAGGCCAGGCGCAGTGGCTCATACCTGTAATCCCAGTACTTTGGGAGGCTGAGGCAGGTGGATCATCTGAGGTCAAGAGTTTGAGACCAGCCTGGCCAACATGGCGAAACCCCATCTCTGCTAAAAATGTAAAAATTAGCTGGGTATGCTGGCGTGTACCTGTAGTCCCAGCTACTCAGGAGGCTGAGGCAAGAGAATCGCTTGAACCTGGGAGGCAGAGGTTGCAGTGAGCCGAGATCATCACACCACTGTGCTCCAGCCACTGTGCTCCAGCCTGGGCGACAGAGTGAGGCTCCAGCTCAAAAAAAAAAAAAAAAGGGAGAGCTTCCTTCCTTAATCTCAGACAGCACAATTCAGGTGTCAACAAGGTAAGAGAAGATGCTCTTTTTCAGAGTCAATGGGTCACTCACTACATAAAATAGCTTCTCGTCTCAGAGACGAAGATTCCCAGGAGAAGCAAACATGATAGGTGGTTCTTTCCAAGGTGGTACAAAACATAAGTGATACATTCCTAAACAGAACACAGGATGAAAAATACTCAAGATTCTCACCAGTTTGAAGCTTTCACTTTCAGGCAACTGTTTAATACCAACTTCGAGGCCATCTTCCTCACTACTAACAGGTTCAGTGCTGCTCTGATCCTATGGAATGTTAAAAAGAAAATGGCAAAGATGTCATTCTTCACTCACACTCCCTCGAATTGTACATATACTCACTGTCATTTGCTCATTGTATGGTTGTGGTGGACATTGTTTCCTCTGAGGAAGCCTTTTCTGTTTTCTCTCTCTCTAGCAGAAGACTGTTTTGCTGTTGTTTCAGGTATCTATCTCTGCTGCTCACACACAGGCCTTAGGGAAAGCCGGTCCCTACCCTCTGTTTCAGGTGTAGGCCTGACTGCCTAGGATAGTCTTATTCTTTTCCCAATGATTTTGTCAGGAATGGGCAGATCAGGAATAGATTTTGTCAGTTCTGGCCAATGAAATATAAGGAGAGGTTTGCTGGAGATGTGTGGAAAAGTTCTTCCTTAATCTTAAGAGAGCTGCCAAAAGTCCTTATACCTCCCAAATTAACAAGCGAGCATGAGCCCAAGTTTCCATGGACAGCTGTGCCATGATGACGAGGGAACCAGCCTTAGGATAAGGCTGACCCTGTGGGTTACAAAGCAAAGGTAGAGATAGAAAGAACTGGTTCTCTGATGGCAAAACTAGGTCACTGGACTGAGCAAACTTGGAGCCCAGCCTTATCCTTGACCACTGTCGGTGAGAGCTAATACATTTCTTATTGCTTCAGCCAGTTTGAGTTAGCCATTCTGTTACCTCCAGCCCAAGCTTTCTCACTGAGTCAGTTGACTGTATTTTGTATATGACTAAACTGCTTGAGATAAGAGACTGAGTTTATCTCGTTGATTTCTTTATTTTTTTTATTTAATAAAAAATAATGTTTCTTTAAAATTTAATAAACAATTTTTTGTTGTTGTTGTTGTTGTTGGGGGAGACAGTCTTGCTCTATCACCCAGGCTGAAGTGCAGTGGCATGACCTCCGCTCACTGCAACCTTCGCCTTCCAGGTTCAAGTGATTCTTGTGCCTCAGCCTCCTCAGTAGCTGGGACTACAGGTGCATGCCACCACACCAGCTAATTTTTGTATTTTTAGTAGATGGGGTTTTGCTATTTGGCCAGGCTGGTCTCAAACTCCTGACCTCAAGTGATCTGCCTGCCTCAGCCTCTCAAAGTGTGTCTTGTTGATTTCTGAAATCAAGTCCCATCACCGTGCCTGGCACGTGGAAACCACCTAACACTGATGGAACTAATGAATGCACTGAGTACTTGTTTTCTTTCGTGACTTTTTCCTGCAGAATCCTGAAAATATGTATTTACATAAATGAGACACCTGGCAATAATACATACCACTAAAAATCTAAAATATATTAGTTATCTCCTCAATTGAATTATGACATATTAAATGTTATAGTTAACTAACTAGAAGTTACTTTACTTTCTGGGGGTATATAAGGAAGGATAAGAATGTACCTGAACTTTTATTTTTAATCACCACCATCCTGGGATTACTACAAATTTGGCTGAAATAGTTTATAGGGAAAATAGTTTTGATTTTGAGACATTCAATCTCACTCATAATTTGATGCAATTAAAGCAAAGAGAGCAATCTTTCAACTATCAAATGGACAACAAAATAGGAAAAGAACATTCAATACTGGGTAATGTCAGGGAGAGAGGAATTTTTATACACCGCTGAGTGAATGTAAATTAAGATAATCTTTTCAGAAAAAAAACATATTCTGTGTGTGTGTGTGTGTGTGTGTGTGTGTATGTGTGTGTGATTGCTTACCAGGGGAGTGGAATTGGGGAATGGGTAATTTTGCACTAATTATTTTTATACTGTTTCATTAGAGAAGAATTATCACATACAATTGCATATTTAAACATAAAGTGGCTGGGCGTGGTGACTCAAGCCTGTAATCCCAGCACTTTGGGAGGCCGAGACGGGTGGATCACGAGGTCAGGAGATCGAGACCATCCTGGCTAACATGGTGAAACCCC
>NW_012111142.1:3722403-3724331 GCF_000951035.1 Colobus angolensis palliatus
TCCGCCTCCCGGGTTCACGCCATTCTCCTGCCTCAGCCTCCCGAGTGGCTGGGACTACAGGCACTCGCCACCTCGCCCGACTAGTTTTTTGTATTTTTTTAGTAGAGATGGGGTTTCACCGGGTTAGCCAGGATGGTCTCGATCTCCTGACTTCGTGATCCACCCACCTCGGCCTCCCAAAGCATGGATTTTTTAAAACATGTCTTAGCATTTTTTTAATCAGAAAATTGCATTAGATAGAACATCCTCTTCTCAGTGAATTTTGGATAATCAAGGAGTTACCATGTAAAATAAACATACCCAAGTTAATACATCTTGAAAACATACAGATTTTCAGCATTTTTGATAGTGGTAATGTAAGTTTTAGAAACAGAAATTCTGAACAAATGAATTACTCTTTAAAAATCAATATTTATGGAAAACTTGTAATGTCCAAATTCCTTAGTGTGTCTAGTTCTGCAAGCTGTGGGAGACCCTGAAGAAGGCCTGGCGAGGTTATGGTGGCCAAGTGGAGCTTTGAAATAGTCAACGTTGGGCCGGGTGTGGTGGCTCATGCCTATAATCCCAGCATTTTGGGAGGCTGAGGCAGGTGGATCACGAAGTCAGGAGTTCAAGTGACCAAGACGGTGAAACCCTGTCTCTACTAAAAATACAAAAAAATTAGCAGGCGAGGTGGTGCGTGCCTGTAACCCCAGCTACTCAGGAGGCTGAGGCAGGAGAATCACTTGAACCCCAGGAGGCGGAGGTTGCGGTGAGCCGATATCATGCCACTGCACTCCAGCCTGAGTGACAGAGAGAGACTTTGTCTCAAGAAAAAAAAAAAAATAGCCAATGTTTGTAACTGTAGCACATTAGACTGTAGAACAAGCCCACAGGTTCCGTTAGTAACCCTGCAAATGGCCACCACCTCTGGTCTCAGATGACAGAGATTCTCACATGAAGAGGGGTCAGCTGACACCATTCATCTAATTATGCACATGTCTTCTTAGGGAAAGGAAAGTGTTCCTTAAATAAATTAGAGGAATCTTTACTCTTATATTTCTCAGCAATATGCATATTGAAGATGAGATATTCTTGGTCTTTATAAAATGAATACTAAAGTAGAGGAGAAAACAGCTGTTTAAGGGATGCATCAACTTGTAAAATTTAAGAAAACATGGGCAAAGCAGTCTAGGTTCCAAATAGTCTATGCATCCTTTAAGATGTGAATAGAAACAAAAAAATGTCCTCTATGTTTACACCACATCCCACACTTAGAAACTAGAGGATCAAATGAAGCAGAATTTATCATTCAAAGCCAGGTCTCAAATGCCACTTGTTCCATTGTATCTTTTCCTTCTTAGCTGGGGGACATGTCTCCTTCCTCTAAATTCTAACATTCTACTTGAACCTCCTCTGTCACTTAACATTCATCTCTTTCGTATCCTAATTATGTATGTGCAGAACTGATCTCCCTGATGGGACTGAAAGGTCCTTGAATTGAGCATCTGGGCCTCATTCATTCCCATTGCCTGATTCATTTTTCACTATAGGTCTGTTTTACTTCAAATTCCATACTCCTTTTAACGGTACTACGCCTCCCCTCTTTTCTTCTTAGTCTGAGATGACTCTGTAGAAGAGGGTTTGAAGTCCAAATCTAGATGGAGTTGGGAGTCAGGCAAAAAGGAAGTTGGAATTGAGGGAGGATAGCAATAAAGCATTTACTTTCTAGGAGAGCTAAAGTTTGTAACAGTTTCATGTTTACATTAATGTTACATCACAAGGAGAGCTAAAGTTGTAATGTTTATGCTAAAATGAGGTACAGAACACAACAATGTGGATCTCTTCCTTCCTCCCTCCTTCTTTTCTTTTCTCTTTTTTCTTTTCTTTCTCTTCTCTCTCCTTCCTTCCTTCCTCTCTTCTCTTTTCCTTTTCCTCCTTCCTCTCTT
>NW_012111142.1:3725966-3730824 GCF_000951035.1 Colobus angolensis palliatus
ACTGTGTTAGCCAGGATGGTCTCGATCTCCTGACCTTGTGATCCGCCCGTCTCGGCCTCCCAAAGTGCTGGGATTACAGGCTTGAGCCACCGCGCCGGCGAAAGTTTTTTTAAAAGTAAAACTTATGTTTAGTGCAAATTTTGTCATTCTCATATTTTCTTCCTTTTTTTTTTGAGACTGAGTGTCACTCTGTTGCCCAGACTGGTGTACAGTGGTATGATCTCGGCTCACTGCAACCTCCGTCTCCTGGGTTCAAGCGATTCTCTAGCCTTAGCCTCCCGAGTAGCTGAGATTACAGGTACATGCCACCACATCCAGCTAATTTTTATATTTTTTTAGTAGAGATGAGGTTTTGCCATGTTGGCCAGACTGGTCTTGAACTCCTGACCTCAGATGATCCGCCCGCCTTGGCCTCCCAGAGTGTTGGGATTACAGGCGTGAGCCACCATGCCTGGCCCATTCCCATAATTTCTAAATCCAATGTTCTTTTAGAAAACACACAAAATAATTTTAGTCTCATTGCCAACCTAAATTCAGAAATATTTCTTTCTGCAAAGCCTTGTTTACCAGATGGGACAAACTGAATTTCTTTCTTCTAACCCCAAACATGAGCTTATTCACTAGGCTGCTCAGAATTCTAGAAAAGCATGGCAAAATTAAAATAAAATGGAAATTATGCTAATGGAACTCCCTATGTGATCAACCTCCATGATCTTCATGAGGCCTGTTGCATCTCAGTTAGTACTTAAAAAAGCACAACTTCTAAGAAAGCAAAAAGGAGGTCCTTGTTTGTATGAAGATATTCTAAAAGATTTAGGCTGTCCTGTCAATAAATGGAATAAATATGTTAGAACACAAGTTATTTGAGCCCTCAGTACCTCTTACTAGACGACAGCAATGGCTTCTTAATTGGGTTTCCCTCTTCAAGACGTCTTTAACATTGCTATTAGACTAATCTTCCTGGAGTACAGCCTTGATCAAATTGTTTCATTGTTCAAAACGCCTTCAACGGTCCCAAAACCAAAGAATGAAATTCAGACCCTCTGGGATTTAAATGTGGAATCTAAAAAGTTGAACTCATAGAAACAGAGAGTAGTGGTGGTGACCAGGGGCTGGTGGAAGTGGAGGTGGAAGAGATGTTGGTCAGAGGATGCAAAATTTCAGTTAGAGTTCTAGACATCTAGTGTACAACAGGGTGACCAGAGTTAATAACAATGTATAACAATGTATTGTATTCTTGAAAATCTCTAAGAAAGTAGATTTCAACTGTTCTCACCACAAAAATAAGTATGTGAGGAAATACATATGTTAATTATCTCAATTTAGCCATTGTACAACATATACATATTTCAAAACATCATGTTGGCCAGGTGCAGTGGCTCAATCCTATAATTCCAGCACTTTTGAGGGGCTGAGGTGGAAGGATCTCTCGAGCCCAGCAGATGGGGCATAGGCAACATAGTGAGATTCTGTCTCTGCAAAAAATTTTATAATAGCCAGGCACGGTGGTGCGTGCCTATAATCCTAGCTGTTCAGGAGGCTGAGGCAGGAAGATTGTTTGAGCCTGGGGGTCGAGGATGCAGTGAGCTGAGATCATGCCACTGCACTCCAGCTTGGCAACAGAGCCAGATCCTGTCTCAAAAATTAACCCCCCACAAACCAAAACCAAACAAAAAAAGCCATCACGTTGTATATGATATATACAATTTTTATGTATCCATTTAGTTTTCAAAAGGAAAAAAATCCTGTTTTGTAAGTAACTATTAAAAATGGAAGATGCTGGAGCCTGGGAGTTCAACTAGAGGGCTGTGATAATATAAGTGCAATCACAACAAAAATGAGGTCTTACCATGTGCCAGGAATAGTGCTAAGCCTTTTAAAAACATTACTTAATACTTCTAACAAGTGCATAGAATTAATTATTATTATCAAACCCATTTTAAACGTGAGGAATTGAAGTTTATAAAGCGTAACTGGCTCAAGTTCACTCTGCTAGTAAATGGTAGAATACTGATTAAGACTTGGCTCTGTCTGACATCCAAGCTTATGTTCACATCGCTATGCTGTAGAATTGCACCAATGGTATTATAATTATCACAAGTACTGCATCATAATCCCTTATAAATATATATAGCTGTAGGGATAAAATATTTTTACACCTGGCCCTCATAACTACCCTTTGACATAGGCAGGGGAGGCTATTAACCTGGCTTTACAGAAAAAGACAGACTTTGGGAGGTTAAACGCCTCTACCAAGGTTATATGCCCACAGGTAATTAGTAGAGCCAAAACCAAAATCGTCAGACTTCTTGCTCAATGGCTAAATCGTCAGACTTCTTGCTCAATATTTTATTAGCACTCTTGCTTAGTCTACTAGCGCAGAACTGCATGAAACAATTTTGTTCTCTGCGATACCCTTCGGGTCTAGAGCACTGGCACATAATAAGAGCTCAATGACCCCAGGCTCAGGAGCTCACACCTGTAATCCCAGCACTTTGGGAGGCTGAGGTGGGAGGACTGCTTGAAGTCAGGAGTTCAAGATCAGCCTAGGTAACATGGTGAGATCCTGTCTCTACAAAAAATTTAAAAATTAGCCAAGCATGATGGTATGTGCCTATAGTCCCAGCTACTTGGGAGGCTGAGGCAGGAGGAGTGGTTGAGCTCAGAAGTTTGAGGCTGCAGTGAGCCATGATAGCACCACAGAACTCTAGCCTGGGCTACAGAACAAGATCTTGTCTTTTTTTAAAAAAATAGCTCAATAAGCATTTGCTGAATAAAGAAATACATATGAGATACCATTAGCATATAATAAAACTGTTACTTAATAATGCTGAATTATTATTACCAGGTCTAATTTCATAACGATATGAACGATATGGCTCTATTTTATCTATCTGGTTATGATTTAAATGGGCTGTCTCTTTTAGCCATATGCTGGATACAAGTTATGCTTTAGTACTCACGAGAAACATCTAAGGGGGAAAAAAGATATATACTAAGAGGGTCCACATAGGCAAACGGGAAAGAAAGAGAAAGTGGTCAGGAAACAAAGAATATGTGTACTCTTCACACACCACCCACAGGAGGGGTGGCATTCATCATTTGGTAGCAGTTACTAGAGCCAATAGTCCAGAGCAGAACTAAAAAGCCCTCTCCAGAATATAATCGAATTGTGATGGTTCAATAGAAACATAACCTGCATAGCATATGCTGTTAGAGAAAGGGATTTATTATTTATTTATACATTTAAATGCCTAATGTGATTTCATTTTTTTTGAAAATGAAATACAAATAATGGCACACAAATTTGATTAAGATATGTGATAATGTTCTTGAAACTTAAGGCTGGCATTATTTATACTTTACATATTTTTTACATACTAGCCTGCTTTATTTTACATACTAGCTTGTACTTTTTATTTTACATACTAGCCTGCTTGTTTTAAAAATAAAATCAGTCTTCTAAATTTTCAGAACAGCTATTCTTTGAAAGACTCTAGTAAATAGTACCACTAGCTATCCAGTTGCTCAAGCCAAAAACCTAGGTTTATCCATGATTCTCTACTTCCCCTCAGCTCCCTTGTTTAATTAATCAAGTTTGACTCAACCTCCAAAACATCAAGAATGTGCTCACTTTTCATTGCTTCCAATACCAACACTTCATCCAAGCCACATTAGGGCCTCACTGGGGCTTTTGCCTTTTAGCATATTACTTTTACCTTCCTACCAACCCATTCCCTACCTAACCGCTGTGGGAGATGAGAATATGCCAGTCTAAAAAGGAAGGATCATTGAGCTGAAGGCAATTAGGAAGAAGCAGATGCAGGAAAACCTTCTGCTCTCCCTCTATTTGTCTAAAAGCAGGACATAGATATATAAAGACAAAAGATATCTGCCTCCCTCTGAATCGGGGAGAACAAAGGTTAAACCCTGAAGACAAACGGAATGCTTATCCCTGGAGATGGCACCAGGGGAATCTACATAAGCAAGCTATACCAATTAGCCTTTATCTGCCAGTTGTTTGCCTTCCCTCAAGTTGCCACCCCTAGAGACAAAGTCCTCTTCCTTTGTCTTGTCACTTCTCTAAACATTTACCATTTTTGTTGAAGATGCTATTTAAGCTAGAATTTAAATCTATCTCATTGAGAACTACTCATTCCCTGGGTGTTTGCCATGTATATAGGAAATAAGAAACACATATGTCATTAAACTGCTGTTTGTTTTGCTCTTGTTAATCTATCTTTTGTTACAAGGGTCCATTCCAACTGAGAACCTATGAGGGTTGAAGAAAAAAGTTATTTTTCTTCCCCTAAATAGCCAAGTGGTTCCTTTAAAACTATGTATCAGGTCACATCACTCCCCTGTTTAAATCCTTCCAGTGCCTTCTTCTGCATATAGAATAAAACCCAAACTTCTAACTCTGACTTACACAGCCTTTCTCTCCCTCTTGTCTCATATTCCACTGCTCTCCCAGCTCCTAATATGCTTCCAGCCATATTCCTCAAACATGCCCCAGCTCATTCTCACCTGAGAGCTATTTCTGTCCACTCAGCAGGGAAGGCTCCTCCCTCTTATTTTTGAATGTCTGGCTTTTTCTTTTAATTTTTATCTTATTTAAATTTTACCTTGCCCAAGTGTAACTAAGTACTCCCATTTTTCTAAGAGATAATTCTTTTTTTCTCTCTCTTTTTTCCTCATTCCCCCAGTTTCCCATTTCCTACTTAGCCCTTTAGAAATGCAAACAGAGGGTCATGCCTGTAATCCCAGCACTTTTGGGAGGCCCAGGCAGGGGGATCATCTGAGGTCAGGAGTTCGAGACCAGCCTGGCCAACATGGTGAAACCCCGTCTCTACTAAAA
>NW_012111142.1:3731569-3755615 GCF_000951035.1 Colobus angolensis palliatus
CTCTGCCTTTTAAAAGTGCCAGCTTTCTGCTCCAAAAGCGAAGCAGTTACCCTTAAAGGAGGAAGCCTGTACTCCTTCCCCAAAGCTAGCTTTGGAATAAATCACCTTCCTTATACCAGACTCCCTTCTTGATAACCTGTGTTTCGGCTGCACAAGTGGCCTTCTCTGTAACTCAGCAAAGTGGTCACATTCCCCACTTTAATTCTCTCCAAGGCACTGACTACTATATGATAATTCTTTTGGTTTATTTATTTCTTAATTTGTATCTTTGTGTCTTCAATCATGAAGAAAGAAAGATAACAAATTGGTAGGAAGCCTCATCTGTTTTATTCACACCTAGACCTCTAATGCCCAAAAGAGTGCTTAACAAATAATACGCACTCATTGAACACTTGTTTTTCGTGTGTTTTTTCCCCCTCCAAATAGATTTATTGAATACAGCAAACTTCTATATACAAAGTGACCTGGACCGGCTGCTTCAAAACATGATCCTTTCTTTTTTTTTTTTTTTGAGACGGAGTCTCGCTCTGTCGCCCGGGCTGGAGTGCAGTGGCCGGATCTCAGCTCACTGCAAGCTCCGCCTCCCAGATTCACGCCATTCTCCTGCCTCAGCCTCCCTAGTAACTGGGACTACAGGCGCCCGCTACCTCGCCCGGCTAGTTTAGTAGAGACGGGGTTTCACCGTGTTAGCCAGGATGGTCTCGATGTCCTGACCTCGTGATCCGCTCGTCTCGGCCTCCCAAAGTGCTGGGATTACAGGCTTGAGCCACCGCGCCCGGCCGATCCTTTCTTACTAATAGCTTGATAGGTCAGTCCATAGTGTTAAAAAGCAATTTACTCTTATGTAAATAGAAAAGTGCCCATTGCACATTAAATGAATGGCCTAACTACTGGAACTTTAGTAGTTCTACAAGATAATTCATATAGGTGGGATGGAGTTCCTATGACAGGCTGCTGAACAACAGATAGGAGCCATCAAAGGGCCATTTTGTGTACCGCCACTGTGAAGCCATCATGCTTCTGGATCATAATGTTCCATTATCTGATGCTGGACACACCAAAGGAATATCAGTGGGGTCAGAGGTTAGCTTCGCTGCTTGCTGGGCTAGAATAGATATCACTCCAGCATGCTCATCGGACAGGGTCCCATGGCAACCCAGATTAAGTCCTTGTGAATCTGGGCACAGGACTCCAACAATGGAGGGAGTCTTCATTATATCTTCTAAGCGCTGCTCCAAGGTCGCCTCCATCCCACCCACGGTCCACCCCAGCCCAGAACCCTGAACACTTGTTGAAAGAATAAAAATAATGTGTATTGCACAATCACATTTTTATTAAAAGGGACACTATATATAGCTATTTATGGTTACTGTAGAAACAAAGGAAAAAGTATGAAAAGATACTGAATAGTGAACATTAACTTCCTTAGGGAGGTAGTGAAAGAAAAATTAAGATTTCTTTGAATAACCCTGCACTATTTAATTAGTAACAATAAGTATGTATTTCTTCTTGGAGTTAAAAAATAATTCAATAAATATAAAATGAGAAGAGAAGGAATATTCCCTCAGCTGGGGAGACAAACTGATTACACAGTTCTATCTACTCCAGAAGCTGACCAGTATTACAGTAATCTTGTTATACTAGTAATTTCTCCATTCACAGATGAAAGTAATTATTTAAAGGCACCTTGGTCACAGGTATTAAAGTATTTCAAAACCATAAAGAAAGGGGTACAATTCAGTCATAAACAAAGAGAATTTTCTTGTAAATTCTGAAATGCCCAGTTAGAACAAAATTATATATTTAGAGGAGACCTTGAGCAACTCTGAGGAAGGTAATACTTATATGGTTAGGTTCTAATATATTTACTAAAAAATTACTTTATAATCAATACCTCAATACTTTCTACTTTGGTCAGGGAAATTTTCCATGAGTTTGGAATATCAAATAATGAATATCAAAAATGTCAGATTTGGGGAAAATGCTAATGACAAACCCATCTAATATACTAAGAGCTAATTAGAAACAACCTTACCTCAATAGAAGATGGAGAACTTGATGGCACTGGAAAGGGAGTAACGGCCATCTGATTGACTGCATCCTCGTTTCTGTGAAATATTAAAATAGGCAGAATCAGTACACAGTAAATGCTAAGTTCCTGGCTCAAATTATAAATACTTCCTAAGTTCTCAGTTGAAAATGCACACACAGCATCATAGAATTAAATAAATATATATATAAATATATATAGCTTCCATATATATAGCTTCCAACCATGCAAAGTTACTATGCACAAAAAAAGATGTACTGCTCAAGGGATACTAAGATGCAATTATTAGTGGCAAAGAGTGATGATGCTAGGAGTTACTCAAATCCCATTTAGTAAGTCAGGTGCTGCAGAGGATAAGTTTGGAAAGGCTTTGGCTCTTTCAGCACTGTGGAGTATAAATTTTTCAAATGGCCATGTGCAACCTTTAGGCCCCATTAATGTCTGCAGCATTTTGTTCTTTGAACTGGAAAGGATCCCAGCCTCCTCACTTGGCTTCTAACTTTGTTTTGCATATGAAGGATGATGGGGTGTCTACAATAGGCCTGCAAGGTGGAGTATGAGGAGGAGTGATTGATGGGGAGGGCAGAGCTCCAAACAGAAAATGCTTTGTGGTTAGGTGAATTCTCCTCCTCCTCATCCCAATGGAGTAGAGTAGATGGCAGCTGAAACCTCATCACCAGGGTGACAGGCATACAACTCCTACAATACTGGTTCTGATTATTTGGACCTATTTCCACCACATTACTAGCAAATGGTTGGCAGTGGTCTGTGGGAGATAATGACTATCCTTTATAGTCATTATATCCATTATGATGCACAACCAACATAATTATCTCAAGATTTATGTGAAGTTTGCTTTTATGTTTCACAATATAAACCAAGGAAGCTCACAAAAAACACTTCCTGCTGATATGTAAAGTTCTTAGACTGTTCACAGATTTCTCTCCATATGACCCATGTATATAGAACAGCTACTGCCTGACTTGGGAGGGCATTCAAAATCCAATCCCCACTGTATGCTTTAGTTTTCACCAATTGGATTATGAGACCATTCTTCCCTTGGTGATTTAATTATGTCACTGCCTTTTCTTGAAATGCCTTTCTTTCTCTTTTTTCTTCCCTTTCCTCCCTCCCTCCCTTCCTTCCTTTCTTCTTCTTTTTTTTTTTGAGATGGAGTCTTACTCTGTCACCTAGGCTGGAGTGCAACGGCACAATCTCGGCTCACTCAGCCTCCACCTCCTGGGTTCAGTCGATTCTCCTGCCTCAGCCTCTGGAGTAGCTGGGATTACAGGCATGCACCACCACACCCGGCTAATTTTTGCATTCTTTATTTAATTTATACCCCACCCATCCTTCCCCTCCAATGTGAGTTCAATGACCTCTAACTAGGTGAATTATTCCCTTCCCTTAAATTCAAAGACTATTCTATATATCGTTGTCTTCCAAATTCACATATTTAGCCCAAATCTTTTGAGCTTAGGACTAGGACCTGTGTACCCAACTCTTGCTTTATATCTCCACTAGATGTCTTACAAGCATCTCAAATAAAATAGAGCTTTTTTTTTTTTTTTTTTTTTTTTTGGCTCCCTCTGGCGACCGGACTGGAGTTCAGTGGCCAGATCTCAGCTCACTGCAAGCTCCGCCTCCCGGGTTTACGCCATTCTCCTGCCTCAGCCTCCCGAGTAGCTGGGACTACAGGCGCCCGCCACCTCGCCCGGCTAGATTTTTGTGTTTTTTTAGTAGAGACGGGGTTTCACCGTGTTAGCCAGGATGGTCTCGATCTCCTGACCTCGTGATCCGCCCGTCTCGGCCTCCCAAAGTGCTGGGATTACAGGCTTGAGCCACCGCGCCCGGCCAAGCTTTTTTATCTCACTTAGTCACCATATGGTTCCACAGCCAATTCTCTTCACCAGAGTAAATGTCAACAACATCTGTCCAGTTGTTCAACCAGGAACCAGGGGTCATTCTTGAAAATTCTCTTCCCTCAACTGTACTTCCAACCAGCAAGTCTCATGGATTTTACCTTCAACACGTATCTTGGATCTCTCCACTTCTTTCCATCCTATCCTATCTATAAGCCATCATCATTTCTCACCTGCATGTAAGAGCGACTCAGTTATATCCTCTCTCCAACCCATTCTCCACTCTGCAAAGTTATTATGATTCTAACACATAAAACTGATCACATTTCTAACCCCTTCTTATGGCTTCTTAATGCACTTAGGATCAAGCTCAAAGTCGATAAGGAAGCTCAGAGGTCCCAGCCCCCATCTCTGGCCCCCTCTAGTGCTTCTTCCCCTTGCTCACTTATGCCCCAGTCCAGCTGCACAGACTTTCTTTCCACTTCTTAGCTGAGCCAAGATCTACCCACCTCAGGGTCTTCTCTTACCCTACTATCTTCTGCTCTGCTTGACAAATACTTTGGCTGATTTACTCCTATTTCTTCTTCATAGCTCATCATAAATGTCATTTCCTAAAACAAGCGTTCCAGGCTTCTTTTTTTTTTTAATTTTTTTATTTTTTTATTTTTTTATTTTTTTTGAGACAGAGTCTGGCTCTGTCGCCCAGGCTGAAGTGCAGTGGCGGGATCTCAGCTCACTGCAAGCTCCGCCTCCCGGGTTTACGCCATTCTCCTGCCTCAGCCTTCCTAGTAGCTGGGACTACAGGCGCCCGCCACCTCGCCCGGCTAGATTTTTGTGTTTTTTTAGTAGAGACGGGGTTTCACCGTGTTAGCCAGGATGGTCTCGATCTCCTGACCTTGTGATCCGCCCGTCTCGGCCTCCCAAAGTGCTGGGATTACAGGCTTGAGCCACCACGCCCGGCCCCAGGCTTCTTAATATGCTCATAGCACCCTCGACAATGATTGCTGTTATAGGTCTGTTTCTTTTGTATTTTACCTAACTGATTTGTGTGCACATTTGCTCCAAATCTGAATTTCTCTCTGGATGGGAAACATTCCAAGGACAGGACTCATGTCCATCCTGCTCCCTACGACACTATCTAGGGGTAACATAGTGCCTGGCAAGTGTTTGTGCTTAACACAGTCATTGAAAAAAAAAAATGAATGAATGGTGGGATGGGTTGGGGTGGGATGTAAGGACAACTCTCTTCAACAAGGAGACAGAAAGGTAGGAGTCTTAGTTCCAGCCCAGTCACTAACTAACAGAGGGACTTTGGGGAAATCACTTCTCAGAGTCTAAGTTTCTAGATCCCTTAAGTAAGTAGCTTAACTATAAGAATGCTAAATTGGTTAAATTTTTTGTGGAATGAAACACAGCAGAAATAAAAACATGAAGTCTAGGTGCCATTTCAAGCTCTATGCTTCTTGGATTCTTAGACTATCTAGGCATGAACCAAACCAAAGCAAATGGGAGAAAAACTACAACTATAAAGTGACATAGCATATCAAGCACATCTCTGTTTTTTCTGACTGCATTTCAGGTGTCTTGAGCAAACACTATTATGTTAAGAGATGGCTTGGCTATTGTTTTTCAGCGAGTACAATCCATTCCTCAGCAGTTTGCTCACATATAGAAAAAGTAATCCGTCACTTGTGGGTAAAGAACAACATTTTCCCAGTGGTAATTCTGTTTCCCACTCAATCTCTCCCATTGAACAACACAATAAAGCTCAGCTTAGGGCCGAAAGCTAACAGGCCATGTCTGCTCTAGATCTGGAACTCACAGTGCAGAGTATACTTGGCAGTAATTAAATAGATGACTTTTCATATCTCTTTCAAAGGTTACCAGCATTAAAAATATGGCTGTACATGAATTCTTATTGAGAGATCATGATGAACTGAACCAAGTTAGCTCAAATTGGCCAAGTTATCCCTTTACAATTTAATGATTTTTTCACAAATTAGTATGACTTTAATGGCCTTTAAAGTCCATATTAAATATTTTTAACCTTACATAATAGAAAACCAACAATTACTCTCACTGAAAAGAAGAAAGCTGCTATAAGAAGTTACAGTTCATAATCCTTTATAATCCGCTTAATAAAGTGGTCACATCCCTTAGCATCAAGCCATGGAGAGCTGACATAGCTGCAATTTTCAAGAGAAAAGTAGGAAAAGGGCAACCAAAGGAGAGAAGGCATTTATACTTCAGACAAGCAGTGGGGCCTGAATGACATCTGGAGAACCTTTGAGCCCTCATATCCTATGATTCTCATAAGTAATGAAATCTGTTTGCTTTATAATTAAACTTCTTTTTTTTTTTTTTGAGACAGAGTCTCTCTCTCGCCCAGGCTGGAGTGCAGCAGCGCAATCTCGGCTCACTGCAGCCTCCACCTCCCAGGTTCAAGCAACTGTCATGCCTCAGCCACCGGAGTAGCTGGGACTACAGGCGTGTGCCACCATGTGCAGCTAATTTTGGTATTTTCAGTAGAGCTGGAGTATCACCATGTTGGCCAGGCTGGTCGAGCTCCTGGGCTCAAGTGATCTGCCTGCCTCGGCCTCCCAAAGTGCTGGGATTACAAGTGTGAGCCATCAAGCCGGGTGAAACTTTCCTTTCCATATAATTAGCCTAAGTTTCTTAGGCCCCAGTGCCTCAAAGAGAACACAGTCAGGAACTGTAATTGTTTGTGGGTGTTTTTATAATTATCTTTAAGAGCTGCTGGGAGAGAGATAATGGACTTCTTCCACAGATAAGGGTGAGACCTGTTTTCCGGAGCACGGAACACTGCATGTGTGTCCTCATTGCTGTACTTGCTATGCTCTGTTCAAATTACTTGTGCTGGTTTTTCTCCCACTCTGAGCACAAGGATGAGATCTTATTACTTCATATCCTCAGCTTGTAGTGTGGCACCTGGCAGGCAGTAGGTGTACTGTGATGTAAATGTCTGTTGAACAAAAGTGATCTTAATAAGACAGGGAAAAGAAACCAGAATTACTGAAACCACCCTGTACTTTCTGAGCTGTTTCCATGAGTTAGTGAGGCCGTGCTGCCTGTAGTCAGCCAGCCATCAGTATTTACCACATGTAAGGGCCATTTCTTGGGGTGTCCACCCAGCTCACAGTGATTCCTTGGATGGGCCATAATGTCTACACTAGGTACTAATAGCCCTGCCCTCAACCAGACTGGATAAAGGGGGCAGACATCTGCCTCAGTTTGGGGCAATCAGATTCTCTCTCCCAGAGGCTTAACATTTGGAAGAGACATATAAAGATCAGGAGTGCAATGTCAATACTACCAATGGAAATGCTCAAGGAAAAACAGGGGTTCAGAACTCCCTTTTGCCGATATCTCTACAGCTTCCCTGGGTCCATCTCTGGAGCCTTATTGTATGGATCTTTTTCTAAGAGTCCATGAGGCATCTGGACTCTCACAATACATTCTCCTTTTAGTTTAAGCTGGCTGGTGGTTACTTTGATTGGTTGAAAGTCAACTATATAGCTTTGATTTTATTTTGAATATATACGTGTCTTTATTTAACAAATATTTATGCTATGTACACAAAAATGGATAAAATAGATTAAAAATGGATAAAAGACGATTCTTGCCTTTGATGATATTAGCATCATTTACTTAGTTGTGAACAAACAACTAAGTAAACAAACAACTGCAATTGTGGCATTAATACGTGATCTGGTTTGGCTGTGTCCCCACCCGAAATCTCATCTTGAATTGTAGTCCCCAAAATCCCCACATGTCAAAGGACAGACCAGGTGGAGGTAATTGAATCATGGGGCAATTTCCCCCATGCTGTTCTTGTAATAGTGAGTGAGTTCTTAGGAGAGCTGACGGTTTTATAAAAAGTGTGTGGTAGTTCCTCCTGCATTCATTCTCCCTCCTGCTGCCTTGTGAAGAAGGTGCTTTGCTTCCCCTTGCACCGTGATTATAAGTTTCTTGAGGCCTCCCCAACCACGCTGAACTGTAAGTCAGTTAAATCTCTTTCCTTTATAAATTATCCAATCTCAGATAGTATTTTCATAGCAGACTAATACACTACTCAAGGGATCTCAATTTAGTTTTACTCCAAAAGGATGCTAAGAATACCTCTAATTCAGCTTCTTGTTTGTAGAATATATTTGTATTTGTGGAAAACGCACATTCTGGATCCTGATTTGAATTGTTTTGTTATAAAAATGAAACTCACATTGGTAAAAATCATGTAACTTGTGTTAGACAAAAAGCTAAGTCTCCCAAGATTCCTGCCCCCAGTTTACAGACAAATTTCACTTCCATAATGAGATTATATGATAAGTCATAGCTGACTATAAGATAAAGGGAGATTATTAGTTTGGGCCTGATCTAATCATACAAGCAAAGCCCTTCAAATCTGGAGATTTCACTTAGAACCTCAGTATCCTAAAGCCTTAAATTAGTAGGTTGACTTAAATGAATTCTAAACTGATTAAACTCTTTGTGGAATGCCCAGAGGTCACAGACAGGAAGTCAGAGATTGGAAGCACCATTGCTTGCTTCAGGATGGAGGGGGCTTCCTGACAAGGACTGTGGGGGACCTCTAGGAGCTGACAGCTGCCCCCACCTGAGAACCAGCAAGAAAATAGAGAATGAGCCTGGAAGCGACTTTCTCCCCAAAGCCTCCAGACAAGACCTCAGCCTGGCCAATGCCTGACTTGAGCTTAGTAATACCCTGGGCAGAGAACTGAGCCACGGCTTGTCATGCCAGCATTCTGACCTACACAACTGTGAGCCAATAAACGGGTATTGTTTTCTGCCATTCAATTTGGGTGATTTGTTACATGGCAAGAGAAAATTAATACATGACACAAATTTTGATTTGGAAAACATGGTCACCGGAAATATAACTGGAAACATAACATTTGACTGCTTACCAGATACCACTGTTCAAAATGCTTTACATACATTAACTCATTTAACCTTCATAACAAGTCTACATCTTAGTTAGAATTATTTTTTTCATTTTCTCTTGGTTTTACAGAAAGGTTAAGCAACCTGACCAAAGTCACACAGCTTATAAATCACAAAGCTGATAAATAGCAGAGCTGAGGTTCAAAAACAGCAGTCTGGTTTCAAAACCTACTCTTAAATACTATACTACAGTGTTTCCCATTTTAATAGTCTATCCAGAGCCACAGATGTCTCCTTCTCTCATATACGCAAGTTAAGATCCCTAGGTGGGTCTAGGCTATTAAATTTTGGGCTATTACTTTTTAAATTATTTAATACATTTCCTTGGGGTAAAAATACATGCACAGTTCTAAGTCTGCTCACTGTATCAACTGCAGTCTGTCCACATTTCAT
Organism: Colobus angolensis palliatus; assembly: GCF_000951035.1. Taxonomy (NCBI): domain Eukaryota; kingdom Metazoa; phylum Chordata; class Mammalia; order Primates; family Cercopithecidae; genus Colobus; species Colobus angolensis. Next base: position 3,740,855 of record NW_012111142.1, read on the forward strand.
ATGTAGGTTCTGGGTGTTTTATCTATTAACATATTACCCATCCCTTATAGAGATATAATGACTATAAAAGGCTTTAAAATTTCATTTTGTGTGATGGGGCAGGTATAGTGGTGAATATTACAGTGGAGTGTAATTTCCTCAGTACTATTCTGGGATAGTTATTAGGGCTGTTCATAAATCCTCTAGCTTCAGCTTTTCTTCCTCTTTAAAGGTGAACCAGTGCTTGATTAGCTACATTTCCTTTTTCTGCATTGGTGATCATGGAAACAAATGGTGAGAAGGCACCTCTGCTGCCTGGCTACGTGAATGACCATGGTGAACAGAGGGCTCCTTACTGGGCCCTGATGGGTATGTAACATGAGAAAGAAATAAACCTTTGTTTATTTCTTTGTTGTCTGAAGCCATGAGTTTTGGGGCTGTTTGTTACTGAAGCATAACTGTGTCTACCCTGGGTCTAACATGCTCTATACAAGTTTATTCTATAATACTTTTTTAAAAAGTCACATTTATACCTTATTCATAGTAACCAAAAACTGGAAACAACCCAAATGTTCACCAACAGGAGAATGATCATCAAATTTTTATATATTCATAGAATGAAGTATTACTCTGTGATTAAAGGAATAAACATAACATGGATAAATCTCAAAAATGTTATGTTAATGAAAGAAACCAGACACAAAAGAATAAATGCTGTTTGATTCTATTTACATTAAGTTTAAGAACAGTTGAAACTAACCTATAGTGACAGAAATCAGGAAGCAGATGGCTCTTGGGGGAAGGAGAGATTGACTGTAAAGGGACACCAGCAATCTTTCAGAGGTGAATGAATAGTCTATATTTTTGTTTTGTGTGGAGGTTACACAGGTGTATGCAATTATCAAAACTCAACAGACTTAAGACATACAATCTATTGCACTGAGTATAAATTATACTCCAACAAAAAAATAAATCCATGATAATGTGTAGTACAAGACAACTACGTTAGCTTGGAAATGAATATAAGCAAAGGCACAGACAGACCAAAGCAAAGGTATGGATTCGATCACTGATAAGATAAAAGTAAGATACGAAACAACATAAAACCCTGGTTTCTCAAGCTTTAAAACTGGGATAATGTCTAATATTAATAGAACTGTTAGGAGATAATGTAAATGTCAAAGCACCAAAGCACACTAATAGAAGTAAATATTTAATGTTTTATGGCTTTGTCATGTTAAATCTCAAATGCTTAAACTTCCAGGTGCTACGTCCTCGGTTACTATTAATTCACTGAGCCATCAATCAAAAAATTTAAAACATCACTGAGTCTAATGCTTTGACTCTAAAGGCTTTATTCTTCTTTTTTCTTTTAATCCCATAGTTTCCATCCTAATTCATGTCCTTTTCATGTTGCCTGGTCTATGACAACAGTATCCCTACTTGTTTTCTTGTTCTGCTTTCTCTGCATCTGAATCCATCCAAATTGCTCCCTCTCAACTGTGAAAACTACCCCCTGGAACCGAGCCTGAAAATAACCCAACATCAATGAGTTCCCTCTATGGATGTTTGTTTTGCCTGATGTATAGTTACTTATTTGCATGTCTTTGTAGTTGCTGGAGAACTCCTTACTTAACTGTATGACTTTATACAGTATATGACATACAGGAGATGCTCAGTAAATCGTGAATTGCTGATGCCATTTGGACTCAGTTCTTTCCTATGTAAGTCTACCTAGCTAGCATTAAATATTAACTAACTCTGGCTATACCCACTTCTCCAACAGCAATCGCTTGCTACTTTGAATCTCTAAACTGCTTATGTGGCTTGTCTCAGTAACTTCATTCTATTCTTCTAAGAGCATTTCACTGTATTTTTGGATGCACATATATGTCATATACAGCAATTTGTTGATATAACATATTTATTCTTTGTGCCTCAAAGGTGTAACCATAATTCAAACTATAATAAGGGATTTCATTAACATGTTATTTGATAGCCCTCGACTAATTCCTTAGGATAAATATGAGATACTCTAATATAAACTCGAAAAGAATACTGTAAATTGTTGCCAAAATAAAAATTAGTGGTCATGAGGAGAACATACTTATGCTTCAGGGAAACACAACAAGTCCATGGTGACAATTTATGAATGATGAAAAATAAGACATCTAATGTAACGGGCAGTGTGTGTATATTTGTAGAACGCCATAACTTTATCAGGATATGAGATATTCCTAAGAAGCATTTCTACCTCTTCTAAAAGCAAGAAAGTGTGTTTCATCTTAAAATTCATAGGGAATTTCAAGGGACCCCAAATAGCCAAAACAATCTTGAAAAAGAAAAAGTTGAAGGTCTTACCTTTCCTTGATGTTCAAACCTACTGCAAAGCTACGGTAATCAAAATAGGGTGGTACTGGCATAAAGATAGACATATTAACCTATAGAATAGGACAGACAGCCAAGAAATAAATGCTTGTATACATGTATGTATATATGTATTTTGAGACAGGATCTCACTCTGTCACCCAGGCTGGAGTGCAGTGACATGATCATAGCTCATTGAACACTTGAAGCCTCAAATTCCCAGGCTCAAGCGAACCTCCTACCTCAGCCTTCTGAGTAGCTGGGACTACAGGTGCAGGCTAAGATTTCTGGTTTTTTTTTTTTTTTCAAACAGTCTCCCTCTGTTGTCCAGGCAGCAGTATGGGTGACGTGATCATGGCTCACTGCAGCCTCGACCTTCCAGGCTAGAGCAATCCTCACACCTCAGATTCCCAAGTAGCTGGGACCACAGGTGGGTGCCACCACACCGGGCTAATTTTCTTTTTGAATTTTAGTAGAGATGAGGTCTCGCTATGTTGCCCAGTCTGGTCTTGAATTCCTGAGCTCAAGCAATCCTCCGACCTCAGCCTCCCAAAGTGCTGGGATGACAGGCATGAGCCACCACACCCACCCTGTATATAATTCAGTGATTTTCAACTAGAACACCAAGACCATTCAGTGGGGGAATGGATGATCTTTTCAACAAATGGTGCTGGAAAAACTGGATATCTACATGTAAAAGAATGAAGTCTTCTGGGTGAAGGTTACACAGATGGGGTGCATCTGTAATCCTAGCTATTCAAAAGGCTGAGATGGGAGGATGGCTTAAGCCCAGGAGTTTGAGGCTAAATTGCATTATGATCATGCCTGTGAAGAGCCACTACTCTCCAGCCTGAGCAACATAGATCCTCAACTCTAAGAGAGGGGAAAAAAAGAATGAAGTCATAGCCTTCCTTTACACCATATATGAAAATAAACTCAAAATGAATCAAGGGCTTAATATAAGAGCTAAAAGTATAAGACTCTTAGATGAAAACATACGGATGAAATGCTTTGTGACACTGGATTTGACAATAATTTCTTGAATACAACACCAAAAGCGCAGGCAACAACAAAAATAGACAAATTGGACATCAAAATAAAAGCCTTATGTATATCAAAGGACACAATCAACAGAGTGAAAAGGCAACTTACGAAATAGGAGAAAATATTTGCAAATCATATATCTGACAAGTGGTTAATATCTAGAATATGTAAAGACTCCCATAATTCAACAAGAGCAAAACAAACAACCTCATTAAAAAAATGGGCAAGGGACTTGAATAGACATTTCTATAAAGAAAACACGCAAAAAGTCAGTAAGCACATGAAAAGATAATATCACTAATTCATCAGGGAAGTGCAAATCAGGCACATCAAAATCACAATGAGATACCACCTCATACTTATTAGGATGGATACCATCCAAAAAAACAAACAAAAAAAAGGAATGTTGGCCGGGCGCGGTGGCTCAACCCTGTAATCCCAGCACTTTGGGAGGCCGAGACGGGCGGATCACGAGGTCAGGAGCTCGAGACCATCCTGGCTAACACGGTGAAACCCCGTCTCTACTGAAAATACAAAAAACTAGCCGGGCGAGGTGGCAGGCGCCTGTAGTCCAGCTACTCTGGAGGCTGAGGCAGGAGAATGGCGGGAACCCGGGAGGCGGAGCTTGCAGTGAGCTGAGATCCGGCCACTGCACTCCAGCAAAAAAAAGGAATGTTGGCAAGGTTATGAAGAAATTAAAACCTGTGTACGTTGTTGGTAGGGATGTAAAATGGTACAGCAACTATGGAAAACAGTATGGAGATTCCTCAGAAAATTAAAAATAGATTAACTGTAGGACTCAGGAATTCCATTTGTGTGGTATATATCCAAAATAATTGAAAGCAGGGTCTGGAAGAGATATCTGTATATCCGTGTTCATAGCAGCATTATTTACAGCCACCAAAAGGTGGAAGCAACCCAAGTACCTATCAATGGATGCGTGGACAAATAAACATGGCACAGACATAAAATGGAACATTATTCAGCCTTAAAAAGGTAAGAAATTCTAGCACATGCTGTGACATGAATGAACATCGAAAATACATGCTAAGTGAAATATACCAGTCACATAAGGACAAACACTGCATGAGTCCACTTATGTGAGGTACCTAGGACAGTCAAATTCAGAGACAGACAGTAGAATGGTGGCTGCCAGGGGCTGAGAGGAGGGAAGAATGGGGAGTTATTGTTGAATGTATACAGAGTTTCAGTTTGGGAAGATGAAATAATTCTGGAGATGGATGGTGATGATGGTTGCCCAACAATGTGAATGTACTTCAAGCCACTGAACTGTGCATTTAAAATGGTAAAGATGGTACCTTTTGAATTATATGTTATACTCAGTTGCTTCCACCTTTTGGCTACAGTAAATAATATTGCTACGAACACGGATATAGAAATATCTCTTCCGGATCCAGCTTTCAATTATTTTGGATGCATACTCCACAAGTAGAATTGCTGGGTCCTGTGGTCAAATTTTGTGTTGTTTATTTCATCACAATTTAAATTACTGAGCAAGAAAAAGAGTGAAAGTGTGATGAAAATACGTTTGAATTATTTAGAATGTCACTTAAAATCATGATTGTCTTCAGGGTACTCTGGGCCTGCCTCTTGGAAACGTCCTTTCACCAAATCCATAGGATCTCATTTTATGCCAACAAAATATCATTTTATCAAAAGCAGAAGTTATGTGCCTGAATTCAGCCTGGATGTTGAGCAGGCTGACTTTATTTATTGCAACTCGTTCTGAAATGATTACAACTACAATCTAGTGCCTGGCACATCATTTAGGTGCATGTGCACGTACACACACACACGAATGTTGAATAAATGAACACATCAACACAACTAACAAGGCCTGGATATTGCTTTCTGATTGGACTAAATCTAGTGGTCTAAGCCATCTCAGGATAGTGAAAAATAATCTCTATACTTCCTGTATTGGAACACGACACTGAATTAACGTTCAGCCAGGAAAGCTCCATGTAAATGAGCCAGAAGTCATGTACAAAACAAAGCAAATCATTCTATCTCAACAGGAAAATTCCTTTCCAAAAAGATTCCAGGAGATACTCCTAACTGTATGAACAGAGGAAACAGTTCCAATTCACAATTAGAAGAAACTACCAAAATAGCTGAGTATGCTGAATCGGAAATAAAAGTCCAATGACAGTGGAATAATGAGTTCTATTTACTTGGCACTTCAAACAATGTCAATCACTAAGGAGGGCTGCCGGGTGAAAGCAGTATCTAGACCCACATTTTACACAGGAGGCCCCAGGCATGTTCTAAATAATTGTTGCCAGTTGCGCAGAGGAAAAGGTGGGTCATAAAATACTTGGCAGTGCAGGCTGGCAGGAGAGTTGATGTGGGGAACTTAGGACTGGATGAAACGGATGACTTAGCCTAATAAGTTTATCAAAGAGAGTCCTTTTCTTTTCTTTTTTTTTTTTTTGAGACAGAGTCTCTCTCTGTCACCCGGGCTGGAGTACAGTGGCACTATCTCAGCTCACTGCAACCTCTGCCTCCTGGGTTGAAGTGATTCTCTTGCCTCCGTCTCTTGAGTAGCTGGCATTACAGACGCATGCCACCATGTCCAGTTAATTTTTTGGCATTTTTAGTAAAGACAGGGTTTTGTCATGTTGGCCAAGCCAGTCTCGAACTCCTGGCCTCAAGTGATCAGCCCGTCTTGGCCTCTCAAAGTACTGGGATTACAGGTGTGAGCCACTGCGCCCAGCCTTCCAAGACAGTCTTTCTAAAAGGTAGTACAGTAGATACTCTCACCCATTCCCCTCTTATTCCTGGCTGGCAAATTCCAAACATTCAGACACACAGACCTTAATATGCAGCCCTCACCATAAGGCCATGTGCTGGGATCCCCACCCTCAGGGACAAACTGGGACAAATCCTGCCTGATTGCTCTTTGATAATCATGGTAATCTCATTTCAAGAGGCAGCAATGGTTTGGCAATGGTAATGAGTCATACTGGAGATCCTCAGTAGAGACTTGTTCAGAGGCCTTATGCTTTGCTAAAGTCATCTGAAGGATGAAAAACTCAGAATTCTAAGGCTAAAAGTTTACAAGTGGCAGGAATATGCACAGAGGAAACCAAACGTCTCACTCTGGTTGCCATAATTTGTTCAGATAGCACTATTTCTTATCTGTTCATTAAGATTCCTTGATAGTAAGCAATAAAAATAAATTTGGGCCAACTTAAGCAAAAGAGAATTTACTGGAGGGATACTGAGCTCTCACAAAATTGACAGGCTATAGGATCAGGCTTGGGACAGTCGGGAACTAAGAGACCTCCAGAGGACAAAGAAGTAGGAAACAGAACAATGTAGCAGGAGTGTCTGGCCAGGGCACTGTGGCTCTATGAATAAACATCATTCATATCAAATCACTCACATTGCTTGCTTCCAATTCTATGCCTAAAGTATCATATTACCCAAGTGTGAGACACATTGACCACCTGCTGGCCACACTTTGGCAGTGAGAGAAAAAACTGGCTCCTTCAGCTTCCACAGAGGGAGACAGGTATCTAGATGTACTGTTTCACTGTGTGTGTGTGTGTGTGTGTGTGTGTGTGTGTGTATTGGGAGGTGGGAAGTGGGGAAGTGGGGGTCTACCCAAGGAAACAGGAATTCCACTGGGCAAATAGTATAAATATTGACCAGCAAGAAAGAAAAAAAGCAAGCTCACATCATCCCTGATGACCATCCCAATTAGTTGTCTCTGAGTGCCAAAAGAGGTGAAACAAATAAAGGCATAATTCCCATAAGCGAATATATGCAGGTATTATATTAAGGAATGGAAGTAGCAAAGAAAAAATTACCAATTCTGCCCACGAAAGAGTAAAACTGAGTAGACCAATATCAACTTCTGAAATTGGATTGGTAATTAAAAAAAAAAAACCTGCCAACCAAAAAAAGCCCTGGACCAGATGGATTCACAACTGAATTCTACCAGACATACAAAGAAGAACTGATACCAATCCTACTGAAACTATTCCAAAAAAATCAAGGAGGAGGGGCACCTCCCTAACTCATTCTATGAAGCCAGCATCAGCTGACACCAAAATCTGGCAGAGACGCAACAAAAAAAGAAAACTTCAAGCCAGTATCCCTCATGAACATAGAAGCAAAAATCATCAACAAAATATTAGCAAACCAAATTCAGCAGCACATCAAAAAGCTTACCACCACCAAGTAGGCTTTATTCCTGAGATGCAAGTCTGGTTCAACATACACACATCAGTAAATGTGATTCACCACATAAACAGAATCAAAAGCAAAAATCATATGATGATCATCTCAATAGATGCAGAAAAAGCTTTTGATAAAATCCAACATACCTTCATAATAAAAACCCTCAACAGACTACACACTGAAGGAACACCTCAAAATGATAAAAGCCATCTCTGAAAAACCTGCAGCTGACATCATGCTACCTTACAGAATTCAAAACAATTGACATACACAGCTATACTTACCCAATGATACCTTCCTAAAGAAGGATTGCTTCTCTCCTAGAAGCACATGTCCAGGTATTCTGATTGGGTACCCAGTTGTGGAACCTTTGGGTTTCTACACATCCTATGACTTTGCTTACTTATCCTTCGAGTCTTAGCCTAAGCATCTTTCTCTGTGACATCTTCCCACAGACCCCAAAGACTACATCAGATGCATCTCCTATATGTCCCTACAGCATCACAGTACTTTTATCACTGGATATGTACTAGACTATTGTTTATTCTCTGTTTCCTCCTTTCAGACAGAAATTGTGCTCTTTCCATCACCAACCCCACCGCAATAACACACATAGGTGTTCTGTAAACACCTGCTGAAAAGATGAATGAATGTTTCTTTTCTTTTTTTTTTTTTTTTGACACGGAGTCTCGCTCTGTCGCCCAGGCTGGAGTGCAGTGGCCGGATCTCAGCTCACTGCAAGCTCCGCCTCCCGGGTTCACGCCATTCTCCTGCCTCAGCCTCCCGAGTAGCTGGAACTACAGGCGCCCGCCACCTCGCCCGGCTAGTTCTTTGTAATTTTTAGTAGAGACGGGGTTTCACCGTGTTAGCCAGGATGGTCTTGATCTCCTAACCTCGTGATCCGCCCGTCTCGGCCTCCCAAAGTGCTGGGATTACAGGCTTGAGCCACCGCGCCCGGCTGAATGTTTCTTTACAAAAGTTAAACTCATGCTTATGCATGCATTCTTTTTTCCTATTTATCAAAACTAGATCTAATGAATCAAGAGCACAAGAAGGATTTTTATTTTTATGATTTTTGAGATGGAGATTCACTCTTTTTGCCCAGGCTGGAATGCAATGCGTGATCTCAGCTCACTGCAACCTCCACCTCCTGGGTTCAAGTGATTCTCCTGTCTCAGCCTCCCAAATACCTGTGATTACTGGCACCCACCACCATGCCCAGCTAATTTTTGTATTTTTAGTAGAGACGGGGTTTCACCATGTTGGCCAGGCTGGTCTGGAACTCCTGACCTCAGATGATCCGCCCGCCTGGGCCTCCCTAAGTGCTGGGATTACAGGTGTGAGCCACCATGCCCGGGCAAGAAGGATTTTTAAAATAGGCATCCAAGTTGTTTCTTCGGATGGTCATCTCCTTAAGATGACTCTGGCATTCACATTAACTTCAAGCAATATTGTCTTTCAGGGAGATGGCCAGAGGACAACGAGCCACACTATATTTTTAATTACAAAAGCAAGACATATGTTCAATCGATACAGGAAGGTGGAGCCCATGGTGAGTCCACTTTTACTCAGTGGGGCTTGACAGCTAGCACTAAATCTTTCCAAGGATTTCAGTTTCATCTCATTTCCTTTAGCCCCAGGAGTTTTTACACAGTACACATTTTCCACATGTAATTAAGTAAGGGAGAGTGAGTTGTTATACATGACATTCAAGTTTTGATAGTGGGGGAAGGTATGACAAGAGCTGCAGGCAAGATCATTAATCTTTTTGGATCCCTGCACTGCCAAATACAGCAATTAATTCATTGTGTTAATACGGTTCTCCTCCTGTACTTAAATTGGTGTGCTCACATGAAGGGGAGAATGCCAAACACGAACACCCACAGAACTGAATGTAGAGTGCACAGCAAGCACCCAGATTGTAATACGCATCTGGATGATACAGAGTTGAATAATTTAGTGTATCAGAGACCATATGTTTAGAGTACAATTTCCAGGATTGTCCAAAATCTAATGATGTGAAAAGGAAAAGGGAAAAAGTGATTATGTAAGTCATGTATAAAGAGCTGCAACTTGCTAATTTGTGCTAATGACCCACAGAGCCCTTGCCAATTACAGATGAATTAGTATATGAATAAATACAAGTGTTAAAAGAATATGACAAGGACCTGATCACAAAATGTACATTACTATAGACTAAAGGCCTTAGTTAATTAAAATGTTGCTTGCAGCATATTTTAATAGCTTTCTGTGATTACTGCTAATCATTCTCTAAAACCTGTGGCCAGTTCCCATTTTCATCTCAATTGTCAATAAATTTGAAAAACAGTTGCCAAGGTATAAAAGCCAAAATTTTCTGTATAATGGAAAAGCACAGAGAATAATTTCAACTAAGGAAGGAAATTTTGCCAAATAGAAGTGCAAATTGTAAAGAAATACAATTTATAAAAACTAGTTTTCAAAGTTACATTATAACACAGTACAAGCTATGCAGAGTTCAAAAGACAAGCAAAATCGCATCTGTGGTGCTGAGATGATTTAAGTGTTAACTTTTGGAAATTTGATAATGAAGCGAATTTTAACTTCTTCAGGATTTGATTCTAAAACAGGCAAAATCAGGACTCTTATAATAAATAATTATTCAGAATCACTCCTATACATTTTTTCTCCCTATTAAAGAAGACATAAAAAAACTTAGCTAATTTGGGAAAGTACTGGGAAGAGGGGCTGAGGTATGAGGAATTTTGTAAAATACTGAGTTACAGAAATATAGATTTTTTAATCCACAAAATAACAACAATGAACTTACTGTAATTGTTGCCTTTGGACAATAAGTAACCTAGAACTGCTTAGTAGGAGCAAAAAGGAAATTCATTCAACAAAGCTTTCTGAACACTGGTTATATGCTACACACTGTAATTGAAAGACCATGCAGGAAAGGTTCATGCTACAGTCTGAATGTTTGTGTCCCCTCAAAATTCATATGTTGAAACTGAATCACCAGCATGAAGGTATTAATAGGCAGGGCCTTTTAGAAGGTGTTTACGTCATGAGAGTGGGGCCCTCATGGTGGGATTACTGCCTTACAAAGTAGGCTCAAGGGAGCCCCTCCTGTTACGTGAGGATACACGGAATAGATCTATGAAAGAGGAAGTGGGCCCTCTCCCAGACACCAAATCTGCTAGAGCCGTGATCTCGCACGTTGTAGCCCCCAAAACCGTGAGAAATAAACTTCTGGGCCAGGCCCAGTGGCTCACATCTGTGATGCCAGCACTTTGGGAGGTTGAGGTGGGCAGACCATTGAGGCCAGGAGTTTGAGACCAGCCTGGCCAACACAGTGAAACCCCATCTCTACTAAAATACAAAAAAAATTAGCCGGGCCTGGTGGTACACACCTGTAGTCCCAGCTACTCGGGAGACTGAGGCATGAGAACTGTTTGAGCCTGGGAGGCAGTGGCTGCAGTGTGCCAAGATCGCACCACTGCACTCCAGCCTGGGTGACAAAGCAAGACTCTGTCTCAAAATAAATAAATAAATAAATGAATTTCTGTTCTTTATAAGACACTCGGGTATTTTGTTATAGCAGCCCGAATGGACTAAGAATTAGATTACAGATTTTAAATGTACATTGATACTTCTAAATTGCTTAAAATCACTTCCAGTAAATAAGCATTCACTAGCATCCTTAATTTTGTGTATACCATTGATTTACTCAACAAATTCTTTTCTTGATTTTGTTCTGTTCAATGATCAAAATTGAAATAATCAGACTCTACATTGATGGAGCTTTACTACTATGATTAAAATTCTATTCAGGTTTCTCTTCTGTCTTCTAAATTATTTCAAATCATTTAACCTTTCTTTATTGAAGGAGGAGGGTTTTATTTCCCAACTACATAATTGCATTAAACTATTTCCTTTGGACTCTATTCAATTTTCTTTTTGCTCTTTTTAAAATTGCACAGCCCATGTGGGTAATAAAAGCCCCACATGTGCTGAAGAGGTAAGTAATGTTGATAACAGCTCTTGTGGTAGCAGCCATCACTATGTACTAAATACCATGTGCAGATGCTAACCCTGTTAAGTGCTACATACATCTTCTCATGTACTAGCCACATAGTGTGGTGTTTTTTTTTTTAGTTTTTTTTTTTTTTGAGACAAGGTCTTGCTGTCACCCAAGCTGAAGTGCAGTGGCGTGATCATGGCTCACTGCAGTCTCAACCTCCTTGGCTCAAGCGATGCTCCTGCCTCAGCCTCCCAAGTAGCCGGGACTACAGGCCACATGCCACCACACGTGGCTAATTTTTTTACTTTTGCACAGATTGGGTCTCACTATGTTGCCCAGGCCAGTCTTAAACTCCTGAACTCAAGCCATCCTACTGCCTTGGCCTCCCAAAGTGGTGGGATTACAGGTGTGAGTCACTGCACCCGGCCCCCACACAACTTTATGCAAAGTTTTCAAGTCTAAACACACTACTTTTGTGGACTTCTCTTAATGAACAACATCTGAATCTCTTGAGTGCTGACCTCTCTTCAAAGTCTACTCAAATTTTTTTAAAATCAAGTAACTCTAATTTTATAACCTTTGCCAAAAGAAAGGACAAGAAAACCAAAAAGGAGACTGGTGTCTAACAGAGGATGTCAAAGGAGAGTAAGGATAAAGGGCTCATCTTAACATACAAAGATATACGTGATGGAGGAAGCTTTCACTCTCTGAAAATAGAGTAAAAAACTAGAAAGCCAGAAAGTGCCACTAGATGGGAGAAAAGGATGCTAATAGAGGATTTCCTTTTTTTTTTTTGAGACAGAGTCTCGCTCTGTCAACCAGGTGGGAGTGCAGTGGTGTGATCTCGGCTCACTGAAACCTCTGCCTCCTGAGTTCAAGAAGGAATTCTCCTGCCTCAGCCTCCTGAGTAGCTGGGATTACAGATGTGCGCCACCACGCCCGGCTAATTTTTGTATTTTTAGTAGAGACAGGGTTTCACCATGTTGGCTTGGCCAGGCTGATCTCGAACTCCTGACATCGTGATCTGCCCGCCTCAGCCTCCCAAAGTGCTGGGATTACAGACATGAGCCACCATGCCTGATCTTTTTTATTTGAGATAGAGTCTTTCTCTGTCGTCCAGGCTGGAGTGCATGGTGCGATCTCAGCTCATTGAAGCCTCTGCCTCCTGGGTTCAAGCAATTCTCCTGCCTTAGCCTCCCGAGTAGCTGGGAGTAGAGCTGTGTGCCATCACACCTGGCTAATTTTTTGTATTTTTCAGTAGAGACAGGTTTCACTGTGTTGGCCAGTCTGGTCTCAAACTCCTAACCTCAGGTGATCCTCCCAAAGTGCTGGGATTACAGATGTGAGCCACCGTGCCTGGTCCTAATGCAGGATTTCCTTAGGAGCAAAGTGGAAGTGGAAAGGAATATTTCAATCACATTAGTGCCCATGCTGAGAATAAAACCACCTCCTAATCCCAATGGTCCCTGGGAACGGACAGATCTTACTGCTGGTAACTAACAAGAAAGGGAAGAATAATAATGATTGTCATCATCCTAAAATAGCAGCTAACATTCTTTCACCCCTTACTCTATGCTAGATATTGTATTGAGCATTTTCAATTTCTGAAATATCACAATGAATGCGGGAGGTGCTGTATTATCCCATTTTACAGATGATACCTGAGTCTCAGAAGGAAAAAGAAGCAGAGCTACAGTGAACATAGAGGGTTAGGTACATGACCTAAAAATAATTCAGATTTACTTGTCATTTCAGTCCAATAAAGAGAATCAAACAACCTCATTTCTACTGCTGATGTGGCAATGTTGGCTACAAACAGTCAGATCCCTAATTCTGATTTACTTGTACCATGAGGGCTCAATCAGCTTGCAGGGAAGGTGTGAGTAAATGTGAAGCCCCAAACACACAATACAACTCTAGGCAGCAGTGCTGACATCTTCTCTATTCTGGGCTTCTCACCAGCACTCTTACAAGGAAGCTCCTAAAAATGTCCTCAGTTCTATTTTCTTGTTTATTCTTCAATGAAGACATTAATGATTCAGCAAATGTACCAAATAATAGTGACAGGAAGAGAAGTTAGCATGTCTCATTATATTTATATACAGGATAAATGGATCCAGAAAGGGAAGAATGTTTTATAACTGAAATATAAATACTAGCCTCAGCTACCGATTCTATCCTGTGAAATATAAGCAAGTAAGAAAACTTCATAATCAAAACAATCAGTACTTTTCTTTTCTTTTTTATTTTTTTGAGACAAGAGTCTCACTGTCACCCAGGCTGGAGTGCAGTGGCGCAGTCTTGGCTCACTGCAAGCTCTGCCTCCCGGGCTCACGCCATTCTCCTGCCTCAGCCTCCCGAGTAGCGGGGACTACAGGTGCCCGCTACCACCACGCCCGGCTAATTTTTTGTATTTTCAGTAGAGACGGGGTTCCACTACATTAGCCAGGATGGTCTCGATCTCCTGACCTTGTGATCCGCCCGCCTCGGCCTCCCAAAGTGCTGGGATTACAGGCGTGAGCCACCGTGCCCTGCAATACTTTTCTTGAAGTGACAGTTACAAAAGGAATATATGTTTTTAGAAGGAACAGTGATTTCACTAGACAAATCAAAGATGACACAGTCTTACATTAATAACATCTTCAGAAGAGGTCTTTGATTTTGCAAAACCAGATCTAGCAATCTTACCTGATGAAAACCAGCTTGACCTTTGACGGGGCAGTCTTAATAATGGCAGATGCATTTTGGTGACTTCTTCCATACAGAATCTGATTGTTTATCTGTTTGGGAAAAAATACAATGTACTAAATTATACATGTCTACAAGTATATACGTATATACTTGGAATTAAATGATAAAGTCTACTGATTTTTTTGTTTTTTTTGAGACACTCTCACTCTGTCATCCAGGCCGGAGTGCAGTGGTGCGATCTTGGCTCACTGCAACCTCTGCCTTCTGGGTCCAAGTGATTCTCATGCCTCAGCCTCCTGGGTAGCTGGAATTACCAGCATGCACCACCATGCCTGGCTAATTTTTGTATTTTTAGTAGAGACGGGGTTTCTCCATGTTGGTCAGGCTAGTCTTGAACTCCTGAACTCAAGCCATCCTACTGCCTTGGCCTCCCAAAGTGGTGGGATTACAGGTGTGAGTCACTGC
>NW_012111142.1:3756070-3764505 GCF_000951035.1 Colobus angolensis palliatus
ACAGTCCTTTATCCTTTTGCTAAACTTCAAGAAAGCAGTAGTTAAGCCTGATACAAAAAGTTTACGACAGATATTTCATTTCCTACAGCTTTCCCAGATTATTTAGAAATGTTGAAAACAGACCAAATTGTGGTATTCACTGGAGCTCTGGAGAGCCCATTAAATATGATTTTGTAAACATGTCAAAGTTATTACATAACATAAATTTTGTTACTTTAGAGAAGGTAAATATTATGTCCCTGTTTTAAGTCAAATTTTAAACCAACTACACAGAAAGATTTTACTGAATGCCATCAATGAGCCGTCTGCTCATATCCAAGACATGGTAGAATTTTAAACTTGATTGAATCTACCAAAAGATGATCTAAACAACACTTAAATTCTAAATTTCTTTATTCCAAATTTTCCCACTGATAAATTATGATGATAGCTGGAAACCCTCTTACTTTATTTCACCCAGTTGGTAACAGCTTGTAGTTTTGACTTTTTTCCTTCCATCTCTTTAAAACGTAGTTAATGATCGATACCTATACTATCCCTATTCAAGCATGACCTTGACAATCTCTACTGTTTAAGAGATAGTATAGTGTGCCATATAAGGGATAGTAAAAGGAGTTGTAATTAGCATCTGATTTGTTCTTGCTGTCTCTGTAATTTTGCATTTTAAGACACACCTGATGTTCAAGACATCTAAAAACATTATTTTTTTTTTTTGGGTCAAAATAGTTATAATGAGAAAGCATATGGAAATGAACAATTTAAAATATGAAATGAAAATGTAGTATTTTCAACTGTCTGAAAAGCGGCCCTTCCGTCACCTTTCCTAAGTGGTAAAGCTGGGATTCATATCCAAGGCTGATGGAAAGACCAAACTTGAGCTACCTCCTCACTCTGCCTCTTATTTGATCAGCTTTCATTCTGCAGCAAGATCATCAATCTCACTGGGCACAGTGGCTTACGCCTGTAATCCCAGCACTTTTGGAGGCCAAGGGAGGCAGATCACTTGAGGTCAGGAGTGTGACAACAGCCTGGCCAACATGGTGAAACCCCGTCTCTACTAAAATTACAAAAATTAGGCTGGGCGCCTATAATCCCAGCACATTGGGAGAACTAGGCGGATGGATCACTTGAGGCCAGGAGTTCGACACCAGCCTGGTCAACATGGCGAAACCCCATCTCTACTAAAAAATACAAAAATTAGCTGGGCGTGGTAGTGCATGTCTATCGTCCCAGCTACTTGGAAGATGAGATGGCGCCACTGCACTCCAGCGTGGGTGACAGACTGAGACTCTGTTTCCAAACAAAAATAAAAACAAAAACAAAAAACAAAAATTAGCCAGACATGGTGGTGCGCACCTTTAGTCCCAGCTACTGGGGAGGCTGAGACAGGAGAATAGCTTGAACCTGGGAGGTGGAGGTTGCAGCAAGCTGAGATTGCGCCACTGCACTCCAGCCTAGGTGACAGAGTGAGACTCAGTCACACACACACACACACAATCATCAATCTCATAGAAAGCACTGATTTCCACACTGTCAGTTCTGTGTGCCTCAGTTTCCCCTTCTCTAAAAGAAATCTAAGTACCTACTTCACAAAGCTATTGTGAGAATTAAACAAGATAATGTCTTTACATTTTATTTAGAGTACTCTTCATACCCAAAGGATTTTTAAAACTACTCATCTTTGCTATTACGTTTCTTTCTTTCTTTTTTTTTTTTTTTGAGACAGAGTCTTGCTCTGTTGCCAAGGCTGGAGTGCAGTGGCATGATCTCAGCTCAATGCAACCTCTGCCTCTGAGGTTCAAGCAATTCTCCTGCCTCAGCCTCCTGAGTTGCTGGGATTACAGGTGCCTGCCACCAAGCCTGGCTAATTTTTTTTTGTATTTTTAGTAGAGACGGGTTTTCACCATGTTGGCCACGTTGGTCTTGACCTCCTGACCTCAGGTGATCTGCCCTCCTCGGCCTCCCAAAGTGCTGAGATTACAGGTATGAGCCACTGTGCCCGGCATACGTTTCTATCCTTAGTATCATGCATTGAAAAATAAGTCCACTGTCTATATATTTTCTCCTAACACTTTCAGAATTTAACTTTTCTTATATTTGTATCTTCTTACCCACTTAGCTACAAGGGAAATGGTTAAAGAAATCATGCAGTGGCCAGGTGCAGAGGCTCACAGCTGTAATCCCAGCACTTTGTGAGGCTGAAGCCGTAGGGTCACCTGAGGTCAGGAGTTCAAGACCAGCCTGAGCAACATGGTGAAACCCTGTCTTGACAAACAATATAAAAATCAGCCAAGTGCGGTGGTATGCACTTGTAGTTGCAGCTACTTGGGAGGCTGACGTGGGAGGTTCACTTGAGCATGTAAGGTTGAGGCTGCAGTGAGGCAAGATTATGCCATTGCACTCTAGCCCAGGCAACACAGTAAGACCCTGTCTCAAAAAAAAAAAAAAAAAAAGACAGAAAAGACAAGGAAAGAAATCATCTTTAAGAGATGTGAAAAAGCATACTTAATGACATAGAAAATGTCCAAAATGGTACTAAATGGTAAAACCAAGTTTTAAAATAGTATGTTTAGTATGATCATGTATTTTGCTGACCATATTTTCCAATCTCTTTAATTTATAATTAACGACAAACAAGGTACTTTAAATCATATTTGAAAATTAGATTAGGACAGGTGTGGTGGCTCATGCCTGTAATCCCAGAGCTTTGGGAGGCTGAGACAGGAAGATCACTTGAGGAGTCTGAGACCAGCCTGGGAAACATAGAAAGACCCTGTCTGTACAAAAAAACAATAAAAAATTAACCAGGTATGGTGGCGTGTGCCTGTAATTCCAGCTACTCAGGGGAAGCTGAGGTGGGAGGATCGCTTCAGTCCAGGAGTTCAAGACTATAGTGAGCTAGGACTCTACTACACCACTCCAGCCTGATCGGCAGAGTGAGAAGAATGGGGGGGGCGGGTGCGGTTGCCCAGCACTTTGGGAGGTTGTAATCCCAGCACTTTGGGAGGTTGAGGCAGGCAGATCACTTGAGGTCAGGAACTCAAGACTGGCCTGGCCAACATGGCGAAACCTCATCTCTACTAAAAAAACAAAAATTAGCTGGGCATCGTGTCATGTGCCTGTGGTCCCAGCTACTTGGGAAGCTGAGGCATGAGAATCACTTGAACCCAGGAGGCGGAGGCTGCAGTGAACCAAAATCGCGTCACTGTACTCCAGCCTGGGCTACAGAGCAAGACTCTGTCTCAAAAAAGATGAATGACATTTGGAATGAGCCTGATTCAAGGCCTGGCATTCAGTTAAGCATTTGTGAATGTCTCTGTCTTTCCCACTGCATTCAGCCTCTGCTTCCAGAAACTTTTTCTAAACCACCTATCCTACCCTCCTGTCTTTGAATCCTGTGGCACTAGATTTTAAAAAATTTCCCTTCTTGCACTTATACCGCAACACAACATGGTAAAGTCAATCCTTGTTGGGCAGTAAGCATCAGTGCAGGCACACAACACCTACTGAACTGGGCTGAGCTCCTTAGGGCAGGAGCCAACATCCTCCTCTAGGTGGTTCCCAGCTTTTCATGCAGAGCTTGCGCACAGTAGCCCTCAATGAGGGTGTGCTGAACTGCAGTCCTGAATAGAAGTGGTACTTAATCAACTGTAAGTAGGCTTTCACTAACACAGGCTCCGGCCTTCAAAATGACTAAGGTTAAAAAAAAAAAATGGTTTTGATCAGCAAAACGCTTGAGCATGTAGGAAATCTAACTTTCATGTTTATGGATATGTCTGCTTCTTTAGTGGTGATCCTCCATTTTGGTAGAATAGAATCTATGGTACTGTTATTTCCGAGAGGGAAAAATGAGATCCCAAATGAAGAAAGCAGTTCATTAATTTTAATTTACGTAAGAGGAAATCTAAAGTTATGCCTTTCATGGTGCTGTTTCTACATGTGCAGAGCCTCTGGCAGTAGAAAGGCAAAGCAGCTTGCTTGCTGTTGATGTTTTTTCCAGTGCCAATCGGGGTGTTTACAGCTAAGGCAGCTGCTCCCGGCAACATGCCGAGGCCCCTGGAGAAACTCTGCTATGCAGTGGAAAACTGGGAACAGAGCAAGAAACCCAAGAAAGAGTGAACCTGATTTAACTGGATTAAATCTAGAAGAAAAATGCTGACCTCTGGATAAAAAAATAAATCCAAGACAAAGACTCTTTTATGGCCTTAAAAAGAACACATTTAGGGTTAGGGCTAGGGAAAAAAAATAACCCATTTGTAGCCATTCAGTTTTAGGAGAGGTCTCTCTTTTGTTTTCTTCTTATTTAATATAAAACAACTTCACTATTTAAATAAAAGTTATATAGCTTCCAACTATTCAAGCAGTTTTCATATTTTTTCATCACTAAAGGAAACATACTCCATTGAAAATTCAATAACAAGTTGGAAAGAATGATATATTTTATGCACAATTAGCTTTAGATGATCATCTATTGTATTACTGAGAAGCTGTTCTCTGAGGGCATTATTCTTTAAACAACAGATGTAGAAAGTCTTCCAAATAATATAGGCAAAAAAAGAAAAAAAAAAGCATTCTTTTTTGGAAGTCTATTAGGTTAACTACAGTTAATAAAGGCTACCATTTACTGAGTTCTTACTCAGTGCAGAACGCTATGCTAAACTCATTATGCACAGTATCTCATTTAAATCTCAGAATAACTGGGGTAGGATTTACTTTCACTAGATTAGGAAACTATAATTTGCCCAAGGTGCTTTAACAATTAGTTAATAATCTAGGGCATACCCAGAGGTCCCATTATCTGGATGGTACACATAAAACATGAGATAATTTCTAACAGCCATCTCTATAAAAGATGAGCAAGAACAGAAAAGTGAGCTGGTCACCCTACCATCTTAGGTCTTGGACTTTTGAGATAAAAAAGTCAGTATCAACCAAAAACCAGGTCACTACAACACATGGGGAAAATGCCCAATAGTTGACTTTTAAGCTATATTTTGTTTTTTGCTTGCTTTTTTTTTTTTTTTTGAGAAAGGGTCTCACTTTCACTCAGGCTGGAGTGAAGTAGTATGCACGTGGCTCGCTACAGCCTCAATCTCCTGGGATAAAGAGATCCTCCTGCTTCTTCCTCCCAAGTAGCTGGGACCACAGGCATGTGCCACCATACCCATCTAAGACTTTTAGGCTTTTTAAAGTCCCGAATGCAATATGGAGTCCCATAAAACTGTACCTTTCTCTTCATGCAAACACACTGCACCTTGAATAATAACATACCCTTATGACACTTTTTTCAGTATATAGGTATATCTCATTTTATAGTCTTTTTTTTTTTTTTTCAAATGGAAAGTTTGTGGCAACCCTGCATTGTGCAAGTCTACTGGCACCATTTCTACAGCAGCATGTGCTGACTTCCTGTCTGTGTCACATTTGGGTAATTCTCTCCATATTTCAAACTTTTACATTATTATTATATCTGTTATAGCGATATGTGATCCATGACCTTCAATCTTATTATAATTGTTTTGGGGCACCATAAACTGTGCCCATATAAAATGACAAACTTAATTAATCAATTAACACACAATTGTGTGTTCTGATTACTCCACTGACCAGCTGCTCCCCATCTCTTTTTCTCTCCTCCAAGGACTTCCTATTCCAAGACACAACAATATTGAAGTTAGGCCAATTAATACCCCACAATGATCTTTAAGTGTTCAAGTAAAAGAAAGAGTCCCACATCTCTCATTTTAAACCAAAAGCTAGAAATACCTCTTAGTGAGGAAGGCATGTCAAAAGCTGAGATAAGCTGAAAGCTAGGCCTCTTGCATCAGTTAGCCAAGTTGTGAATGCAAAGGAAAAGTTCTTGAAGGAAATTAAAAGTGCCACTGCAGTGAACACAGGAATGATAAGAAAGCGAAACAGCCTAATTGCTAATATGGAGAAAGTTTAAGTGGTCTGGATAGAAGTTCGAATCGGCCATAACATTCCCTTAAGCAAAAGCCCAATCCAAAGCAAGGCCCTAACTCTCTTCAATTCTGTCAAGGCTGGGAAAGGTGAGGAAGTTGCACAAGTTGTTTGAAGCTAGTAGAGGTTTATGGTGAGAAGTCTCAATCTCATAAAAGTGCAAGGAGAAGCAGCAAGTGCTAATGTAGAAACTTCAGCAAGTTGTTCAGAAGATCTAGCTAAGCTCAATAACAAAGATAGCTACACTAAACAATAAATTTTCAACAATAGTCTTTCATGTGAAGAAGGATGTATTTGCTTCCTTCCCCTTCAGTCATGATTGTAAGTTTCCTGAAGCCTCCCCAACCATGTGGAACTATGAGTCAATTAAACTCCTTTCCTTATATGGAATCAACCTAAGTGCTCATCAACAGGTGAATGGATAATGAAAATGTGGTATATATACACAATGGAATAATATTCAGCCATAACAAAGAATGAAATCCTGTCATTTTCTATAACATGGATGAAACTGGAGGCCATTATGTTAAGTGAAATATACCAAGCACAGAAAGACAAATGTCACATGTTCTCACTCATATGTGGGAGCTAAAAAAGTAGATTTCATGAAGATAGAGAGTAGACTGGTGATTATCGGAGGCTGGGGTGGGGTGGGGTGGGGGTTTGTGGGGGAGTTGGGAGAGAGGAAGGAAAAAAAAGAATATACCTGTATTTATTACCACTGAGCTGTACACTTAAATAAATGTGGCTACAAAAAAAATCAACATTAACAGGAATTTGGGAGAAGCTGATTACAACTCTCATGAATGGCTTCAAGGGGTTCAAGATTTCAGTGAAGAAAAAGTCACTGCAGATGTGGTGGAAATGGCCAGAGAACTAGAATCAGAAGTGGAGCCTGAAGATGGGACTGGATTGCTGCAATCTCATGATCAAACTTGAACAGATGAGGAGCTGCTTCCTATGGATGAGCAAAGAAACTGGTTTCTTCTTCTTCTTCTTCTTCTTCTTTTTTTTTTTTTTTTTTTTTTTGAGACAGGGTCTCACTCTGTAACCCAGGTTGGAATGCAGTGAAATGATCTCGGCTCACTGCAACCTCTGCCTCTCAGGTTCAAGCAATTCTCCTGCCTCAGCTTCCTCAGTAGCTGGGATTACAGGCGCCCACCACCACGCTCGGCTAATTTTTGTATTTTTAGTAGAGACAGGGTTTCACCATATTGGCCAGGCTGGTCTCGAACTCCTGACCTTGTGATCTGCCCACCTTGGCCTCCCAAAGTGCTGGGATTACAGGCATGAGCCACCAGGCCTGGCCAAAAGTGGTTTCTTGACATGAAATCTACTCCTGGTGAAGATGCTTTGAACATTGTTGAAATGACAATGAATCCAGACTATTACATAAATTTCATTGATAAAGCAGTCCTAGGGTTTGAGAGGACTGACTCCAATTTTGAAAGAAATTCTACTGTGGGTAAAATGCTATTAAACAGCATCCGATGTTACTGAGAAATCTTTCATGAAAGGAGTCAATCGATTGGCAAATGTCATTATCTTATTTTACAAAGTTGTCACAGCCACCCCAACCTTCCTTCAGCAACCACCACCCTGATCAGTCAGCAACCATCAACACGGAGGAGACTCTCCACCAGCAAAAAGATGACAACAGGCTTAGATGATTGTTAGCAGCTTTTAGAAATAAATTATTTTAAAATTAATGTGTGTACTTGTTTAGACATCATGCTAATGCACACTTTATAGACCATAGTGTAAACAAAACTTTCACATATGCTGGGAAACAAACAAACACACATGACTTACTTTATTCTGATACTTGCTTTATTGTGGTAGTCTAGAATGGAACCCATAATCTATCTGAAGGATGCCTGTAAACAAATAGGTTCAATATATATAGGTTGACTATCCCTTTAGCTTTTTCTGACCCAGCCTCAAGAAAAACAATTAAGATATTTCATTTTGGATCAAATATTGCTCCCCACCTTTCATGACCTGGAGTGCTCATTCAGATTATGTTGAAATTGGAAAAATATTATTTTCCATTTACTTCCAGTAAACTGTGAAGTAGAGAAACTAAGTGTCTTTCTCAAAGTTTCTTCTTTCAAAGGTGACTGAATGATATAAGGGAAGAATAATAAATTATTTAGACATGTCTTTATCTTTGATATCATCCCACAATGGTGGGAAGAACTATCTTTAGTCCTGATTTGATGCTTCCCAATTTACCCAAATAATCTATTTATTATTTTAAAACCTGAGATCTATGACTCTTTCATTCAAGGGTAATCATATATCCTGATTTTCCTGAGACAACCTAGTTTATTTACGTTGTTCCCATTATTTATTTATTTATTTATTTTTATTTTTATTCCACAATGGTGGGAAGAACTATCTTTAGTCCTGATTTGATGCTTCCCAATTTACCCAAATAATCTATTTATTATTTTAAAACCTGAGATCTATGA
>NW_012111142.1:3764582-3772179 GCF_000951035.1 Colobus angolensis palliatus
TCTCGGCCTCCCAAAGTGCTGGGATTACAGGCTTGAGCCACCGCACCCGGCCTATTTATTAATTTTTGAGTCAGGGTCTTGCTCTGTCACCCAGGCTGGAGTGCAACGGTGTGATCATGGCTCACTGCAGACTTGACCTCCCAGATTCAAACAATCCTCCCACCTCAGCTTCCTGAGTAGCTGGGACTACAGGTGCACACTACACACCAGGCTCATTTTTCATAAAGACGGGGTCTTGCCATGTTACCCAGGCTGGTCTTGAACTCCTGGACTCAAGCGATCCACTTGCCCTGGCCTCCCAAAGTGCTGGGATTACAGGCATGAGCCACTGTGCCTACTAATAGTTACCCAGTTTGGATGATAAATTATATCTTTTTCTCACATTCATCAAGCCATGACTATGGGAAGTAATTTAATGGCATTCTATCTCAATTTCTACATCACTAAGATGAGAAAGCCAGACCAGATGAGGGATACAGTAGATATCTAGGGGGATTGTCGCCAGCACACAATTGCTTCTCTTTGTGAGGGACTGTCCTTCAAATCCTCTCATCACAAATACCATCCTTTATGGTGAGCAGCCAAGTTTGTGTTGCTTGTCATGCCACTCTGGGCCACGGCTGAGGAGATTCTCTCTTTAGAGGGTTTTTAATTGGAGCTGAGACACAGCTCTTTTTTACATGTTCATTAAGCTTCTGCGAGATGTCCATATTCTGCCACACAGATGAAGGGACTGGAAAAGCCATCATTTCCCGAGGCCCTGGTGCATCCTCATCTTCAGGTTCCAGGAAGGATTCACATGATTGCAATAGATTCTACTTTTTTGGTGAAGCTGTTGCTATGGGCTGAATTTTTATGTCCCTCTGCAAATTCATATGTTGAAACCTTAATTCCCAATACAATAGTATTTGGATGTGGGGTCTTTGGGAAGTAACAAGGTCATGAGAATGGAGCCCTCATAGAGGAAATTAGTGCCCTTACAATAAGAGACATAATCTCTCCCTTCACCATGTGTGTGCATACAGCAGGAACACTGTCTGCAAACCAGGAAGACAGCCCTCACCAGGAACCAAATTATCTCAGCATCTAGATGTTGGGCTTCTCAGCCTCCAGAACTGTGAGAAATAGATGTCTATGGTCAGCGCAAGTTGACTGGGACAATTATTTGAACTAATTTCTGTTCTTTGCAACCAAAAAGTATTCATTGATATGGTTTCTTAGGCTCCTGCTAATTCTAAATATTAATTTGTAAATCTAACTGACATACCACTTTCAATCTCCTAGTCTTGTGCTCTTTCAGATGTTCAGTAATTTGCCTTGGCATCTAAAAAGATACAAGAAGAAAAAGAAAAAGGGAAAAAGCTTTCTGTCCAAAGGAGCTTTCTATGCTCTTGACCTACAATTCTGGTTTTCTTATCTGCTTTTAGCTTCCTCATCTGATTACTGACAAAGTGGGCCTTCTGAGGTCTTCCAGAGAGTTCTAGTAACTTCTGTCTCAGCTTCATGATGCCCAGTCCCAGAAAGACAGTAATATTTTACCTTAGGGGTAAGTGAATTCATTTTTTTCCCAGATTCTGAATTTCCAACTCAATAAAATGTCATTCAGTAGCAAATTATAGTAGCTCTGGATACTGAAGATAACAACCTCAAATGAGAAATACCTCTATAGTCATGTGCCACATAATAATGCCTCAGTCAAGGATGGACCACATATATGATGGTGGTCCCATACGATTATAATGCCATACTTTTATTGTACCTTTTCTATGTTCAGATATAAAAATATTTACCATTGTGTTACAATTGCCTACAGTCTTCAGTACAGTAACATGCTGCCCAGGTTTACAGCCTGGGAACAATAGCCTTATACCATATAGCCTAGATGTGGAGTGGGCCAGATCATCTAGATTGTACACTTTATGACATTAATACAACAAAATCACTCAGTGATGCATTTCTCAGAAATGTATCCCTGCCATTAAGGCCTGACTGTATTTGCAAAGCTTCTAAGCCATATTATAATGGATTTTCATTGTGTTTGACTTTTCCCCTTATAGACTGGTTTCAACTACTGTAGTGGGGGAAGACAATCTGATATAAGGTAAGTCTTTTTATATTTATGTATCAGAGATGGGATACTTAATTATAACATTAACCTAGCAGAAGTAGAATTAGGGTTAATCCAATGAAAATTCAGCAAAAGTAAATGAATACAAATCCTTTTGTTATACTATACAAACTTTCACTTTAGAGATCTTTAATGAGATTTGTTTCAATAAAATTAATTATTCAAAAATACGAAGTGATAGGTTTTCAACTACTTTTAATTTTTTATAGCTCAACTAACACGAATAGAAATTTATACTGGGCCGGACACACTGGCTCATGCCTGTACTCCTAGCACTTCGGGAGGCTGAGGTGGGTGGATTGCCTGAGCTCAGGAGTTCGAGACCAGCCTGGGGAACATGGTGAAACCCTATCTCTACTAAAAATACAAAATATTAGCCGGGTGTGGCGGCATGCACCTGTAATTCCAGCTACTTGGGAGGCAGAGACAGGAGAATAGCTTGACCCTGGGAGATGGAGGTTGCAGAGAGCCAAGATCACGCCACTGCACTCCAGCCTGGAGTGACAGAGTGAGACTGCGTCTCAAAAAAAAAACAAAAAGAAATTCATACCGAAGAGCAGCTCAATTAAATCTACTAAAAAAAACTGCCAAATTGCAAGTAAAAGTTAATTAACTTAAGTTAGGAATGGAAATATTAATTATATAAAAATTAAAGTTTAGCTCAAGTAACAGATTTGCCTGAGGTGTGAACATCATGTCGTATTATACCTAACAATACCCCACCCACAGTTTTACTAAAGCAGAAGGATTATGAAAAGTGACAAATTATTATTAAAGAACTGAGTTGAAATTCATGTAATTTGAATTGGTGATAATTAAATCTGAGAGTCCTTCTCTGTAATTTACTTTTTTTTTAAGAGGCAGGGTCTTGCTCTGTTGTCCAGGCTGGAGTGCAGTGGCACAATCATAGCTCACTGTAGCCTCGAAGCCTCTAACTCCCAGGTTCAAGGAATCTCCCACCTCAGCCTCCCAAGCAGTTAGGACTACAGGTATGTACCACCATGCCTGGCTAATTTTTTTGGTAGAGACAAGGTCTTGCTATCTTGCCCAGGGTGGTCCTGAACTCCTGGGATCAGGCAATCCTCTCATCTCAGCATCCCAAAGTGCTGGGCTACAGATATGAGCCACTGTCCCTGGTCCAATTTTTTTTCTTTAATAAACTCTTTTATTGAATGTAACACACAGACCAAAAAAAAAAAAAAAAAAAAAAAGCAAATCATAGGTTAACTTTTAATCTAATAATTCCACTTCTAAGAATGTATCCTAGGCTGGGCACCTGTAATCCTAGTACTTTGGGAAACCAAGGTGGGTGGATCACTTGAGGTCAGGAGTTCGAGACCAGTCTGGCCACTCAGGAAGCTGAGGCATGAAAACAGCTTGAACCCAGGAGGTGGAGGCTGCAGTAAGCTGAGATCACGCCACTGCCCTCAAGCCTGGGTGACAGAGTGAAACTATGCCAAAACAAACAAACAAACAAACAAAAAAAAAACCTTATCCTAAAAAATTAAAAAACCCAGTCATCCCTCTCATGGCTATTCTTTTAAAAGAGAAAAAGGGAAAAAAACTACATATTAACCAACAAACGATTATACTAATGATCATAAATCAATAAATGGAAAACTGTGGTACTAAACAGAGATAGGGGAGGATGATACAGATGTAAATGCATTGTCGTAGAAAGAAAACACTGCATGCAGAGTGAAGAAAATAACAAATTTCATGCAACCTATTTATTTACCACATTATTTTCATTTATGTAAAAGTTTCTGTGTGGGTTTAAAGAAAGCTCTGTGAGTATCTCTACTAAATGTCAGCAATGATCATATCTGTGGTGGGATTTAAGGTGATTTTCAGTTTGTTTTTCTATATTGACATTTTATAACTCTAACAGTACCATTTAATAAACGCTAACAACATAGAGGGCACACACACATACATGTGCACACAAACCTAATACATTACTTGTCTCACTCAAACCAGTAGAGAACTGCATGGTTACCTCATTAAATAAACGGAGAAACTGAGGCACAGTGAGTTTAACAAATTTGACCAACATAACACATCTAGAATCAGAATTTATAGCCAAAATCTCTTTTAGTTTAAAAGCTTAGTAATTAAAAAACATTCCCTAAGGGTATTTACCTGGGGTGAAAAAAAAGCCATAGGATAAGTAAGTCATTTTTTAATTCTCTGAAATTGGAATTCCACTTTATAGGGCTCACAAAGTAGAAACCTTAGACCAAGAAATGCTCCAATAAAAGTATAATAGATATGTTGAATATTCACCCATTTATTCACTTACTCAATCATTGCATAAGTGATGAGGATACAGGAATTTTCATTACCATTGTCATCATAGCTGCCATGTATTAAACACTAAGTGTGTTCCAGGTACCAGATTCTCTGAAAGCCACTTTGGAGAAGTGACTTTGTCAGATGCGGCTGCTACCCTCAAGGACCTGGTGCTCTGTAAGTGACATGGTTTTGGAAACAAATAATTGCATTGCCATATGATGTATGCAGGCATAAAACAAGAAGCAATTGTCTCATCTTGGAGGTGGGTGTTTGCCCTTAAGAAGGAGTAGACAAATGTTTAGAGAGAAGCTTAGCAGGCACAGGGGAAGTAAGTGGCAAGAGGACTCCATGACTGGGGAAAAGCATATGAAAGGCATGCAGGTGTGAAACCCAAGGTCTCTCTGTAGGAACCACAGGTACCTTTTCAGTGTAGCTTTCAGGCTGGGGAGGAGGGAAGTAGACTGACAGAGATAATAGAGGTAGTTTCTTCTTTCCAAAAATCTTGGGCACCGGCCCCCATTTGAAGAGGATGCCCACTTTCCAAACCACTGCTCCCACTTTGCAGATGGGAGAACCGAAGGGAGGGAAGGGGTGTCAGGTTAGAGATGGGACAGGGCAGATGCCTGAAACTCAGGTGAAACACAATTTCACAATAATGAAAAAAGACTTCTGAATAAATTATCACATTAATTTTTTCCTTGGAAAAGACAAAATAGTGTACAAGAAGCAGCCACTTCTTAATACCTTGGGCAAAGGAGCAGGTTTCAAGGACTCAGTTTAATGGAAATTGCAGTGCTGAAGTAAGATCTTCCACAGCTGCAATTTAATCTATTTCTTGTGAAGTATAATGTTTCCAAAGGATCACATTCATTTAAAAGGCTTAAAGATGAGAGATTTATTTTCTCTCAAACAAAACTAATTAAATTGAAATACATTCTATAGGCAGCATATAGTAATATGCAGCTCACGTCTGTCTAAATTTGTTATATGGGGAAAATAGTAAGACATCCTTTTGAATTCTAAACCCTGACATGTTTTTGAAAAATACTGACTTCAAGAAAATTGAGAAATGTGTTTCTGTGTTGTTCTAATTTTGAATACTCCTGTGGAAGTTGCTCCAATTGCCACAAGCTGTTTCACTTGGTCAAATGAAGTAGGTGACTACAGGTAATTTCCTATTAGCTGCATGGCAAAGGAAAGAATACATGAATGAAGGCCACCTCTTACATTGCACAGGAATCATGGTTTCCTAGGACATGGAGATATTACAGCCTAACTCTATCAATAGTATCGTTAGCCACAAAAGCAGACAGAACTCAGGTGAAAAATGACCTGGAATTTCTTCTTCCAAGAATATCGCTATATGCCACCAGTCAAGACTTTCCCTAAACTAGTAATGCTTAATGTTTCCTCCTTTTCATAAAAACAGCTGATCTAATTAGAACCCCACCTCAATTCTCTCTGTTGCTAGAAATCTTTTCTCTTGCCTTCAAAATATTTTACTTGTCCCTTGTATAGACATAGTCAAAAACCCATTCAGTCATCAAAGGACTCTATCAATAAACTCCCTAACTGTGCCCCCTTCCAACTCCAGTTTCTCTCTCTCTTTTTTTTTTTTGAGACGGAGTTTTGCTCTTGTCGCCTAGGCTGGAGTACAGTGGCACGATCTTGGCTCACTACAACCTCTGCCTCCGGGGATCAAGCGATTCTCCTGCCTCAGCCTCCCAAGTAGCTGGGATTACAGGCATGCACTACCATACCCAGATAACTTTTTTGTATTTCTGGTAGAGACGGGGTTCCACTATGTTGGCCAGGCTGGCCTTGAACTCCTGACCTCAAATGATGAACTTGCCTCAGCCTCCCAAAGCGCTGGGATTACAGGCATGAGCCACTGTGCCCTGCTCTCTTTTTCTTTCTTTTAAACAGTAATCTTGTTAGTGAATCAGTCCTGCAGGGGCAGGATTACATCATATACAGTTGATAGTTTTTAAAGTATAACTCAGAGAGTCCAGCACTGCCACACTGCTCACCATGACAGAGAAGGTTGGTGTTCCTGTACTTTTGTAATGACGACACTGAGACTCACAAACTCAGTGACTTATAAAGGGGTTCTAGGTAAGGAGGTGGCAGAGCCAGAATCCAAGCTCAAGTCTCCTGATCTCAAAGCCTCTACGTAGGTTGGGGCCTCTGGAATGGGTAACAAGAAGACAGAACTTGGTACCATGGGACTCCTGCTACCTCTGTAATACTCATCCCAATCACCTGCATCCCCAGCTTCCTGTCACCACTAAAACAACAAAACAAAACCCAGCACCCAATTCTCATTCTATTATTTTTGTACAGTGGTAAAGACAGAGAAAAACCCAACTCAAGTGTCAACTTTAAAAACTCCGGGCTGGGCGTGATGGCTCACACCTGTAATCCCAGCACGTTGGGAGGCTGAGGTGGGAGGATCACCTGAGGTCAGAAGTTTGAGACCAGCCTGGTGAAACCCCATCTCTACTAAAAATACAAAAATTAGCTGGGCATGGTGGCAGGCGTCTGTAATCCCAGCTACTCGGGAGGCTGAGGCAGGAGAATTGCTTGAACTTGGGAGGCAGAGGTTGCAGCAAGCCGAGATGGTACCACTGAACTCCAGCCTGGGCGACAGAACAAGACTCTGCCTAAAAGAAAACCAAAAAAAACAACAAAAACAAAAACCACAACTCTGCCTCATCTCAGCACAGTACTACTTTCTTCCTTACCTCTGTATGTAGAGAAAAACTTGCTCTAATGACAAAATTTTCACCTATCAGTTTGCCTAAGGTCTTATAATATCCAGTATTTGCTAGCTTTTGGGGTGGAAGGAGTGGAACGGCTTCTCTTATATACTGTTTTTTTGTTTTGTTTTGAGATAGAGTCTCACTCTGCCACCGAGGCTGGAGTGCAGTGGTGTGATCTCAGCTCACTGTAACCTCCACCTCCCAGGTTCAAGCAATTCTGTGGCTCAGCCTCCCAAGTAGCTGAGATTACAGCTGTGTAGCACCATTTCTGGCAATTTTTGTATTTTTAGTAGACATGCGTTTCACCATGTTGGCCAGGCTGGTCTTGAACTCCTGACCTCAGGTGATCTGCCCGCCTCAGCCTCCCAAAGTGCTGGGATTACAGGCATGAGCCACTGTGCCCTGCTCTCTT
>NW_012111142.1:3773630-3778884 GCF_000951035.1 Colobus angolensis palliatus
ACTGGCATGCACCTATAGTCCTAGCTACTCAGGAAGCTGAGGAGGGAGGATCACTGGAGCCCAGGAGTTTCAAGTTACAGTGAGCTATGATCATTCCATTGCACCCCCAGCCTGGGTGACAGAGCGAGACCCTGTCTTTAAACACACACACACAAAACTAAGAAGATAAGAATAGCATGGAATTGTATTGTGAGAAACTACCTTGGGTGTTTTAAACTAGTACTAGATAAATTGCATTAATCTGTATCTACCAAAAGTATTAATACAAAATGGTAATGAATTCACTTCTTACCTTCTAGAATCATTATTAATCCAGAACTCAGATAACTTAAAAACACAGCCTTTGAGTCAGAAAAGCCAGTGTCTGCATATTTATCCCAACCCTTAATGTCACAGTTTCCTTACCTATAAAATGGGAATTTAAGCACCTACTTCATAGGGTTATGGTAAAAGTTAAGAGAGAGAATGCGTGTAAAGAATTTAGCACTGCCAGGCAAATAGTAAATACTCAATGTCAGCTCAATTCCCTATTCAGCACCAACCTCACTCCCAATTTCTTTTAATGAGCAAGTCTTTTGTAACTGAAACTGAGTATAACATAATTGATTACTTAGGGAACATGATTAGCAAGACACAGATAGCTATTGGTGACAATGCTGTAATGACCTGAGGACTGCACTTAGTGTGTGAGGATGACCACTCAGCCAGCACCACAGTCTTCTGGCGACTTTTAGAGTTGTGAACCGGGTTGCAGATCATCTTATGAATAACAAAATGAGGTGACTTTGGCTCTGCATATGGGAAGCTCATATTCAGGGCTTGCTTACAAAATGTTTTTGCGTCAGGTTTAATCACCCATTTCTTAATAGCTTTGAGATACAATATTGACATACAAAAAATCACATACTAAAATGTAATATTTTAGTATTAGTGAATAGTATTTAGTATTAGTGAAACCATAGCTACAATCGAACACTTGATCAATTTATTTTTACACTTTCAGCTATTTAGAACCTATCTCTGGCCAGGCGCAGTAGCTCACCCTTGTAATCCCAGCACTTTGGGAGGCCAAGGCAGGCAGATCACTTGAGGTCAGGAGTTTGAGACTAGCCTGGCCAACATGGTGACACTGCATCTCCACTAAAATACAAAAATTAGCTGGGCATGGTGGTGTGCACCTGTAATCCCAAGTACTCAGGAGGCTGAGGCACAAGAATCACTTGAACCCAGGAGGCAGAGTTTGCTGTGAGCCAAGATTGTGTCACTGCACTTCAGCCTGGGCGATAGAGCAAGACTCCATCTCAAAAAAAAGAGAGAAAAGAAAACAAAGAACCTATCTCTATTAATAAAGCTACAGGAAAAGTTATTTTCTTGTAATTTTTAATTCTTTGTCCTTCTTCCTATTCCTCAAACTACTGTTTCTGTAATGGGATATTTTATTACAAGAGGTCTCTGAGGGCATAGTTATTTCATTAAGAAACACACTTCATAAAATTGCATCCATGTATGGTAATCTAAAAGTGCCAATCTAGATGACAGAAGCTTCTGACTATAAATTATAAGCAATCTTATCCATACATACGCAGAAGCTAGTGATTTATTAACTACTCTACTGTACTTCCAAACATATCTAAGTTTTCCAAAAGATTTCAAAAACAGTTCACTGGCAGCAAGCAGAGAGTCACGGATAAACTGCTGAGACAGTGGTGCTGGTAAGGGCTCCTGGCAGGAGTTCTGCATAAAGCAGCTGCATGTATACTTGGGCAAGTCATTTAACTTTTATGGTTTCAGTTTTTTTCTCTTATAAAATAAATATTACTGGGCCGGGCGTGGTGGCTCAAGCCTGTAATCCCAGCACTTTGGGAGGCCGAGATGGGCGGATCACGAGGTCAGGAGATCAAGACCATCCTGGCTAACATGGTGAAACCCCGTCTCTACTAAAAATTACAAAAAACTAGCCAGGCGAGATGGCGGGCGCCTGTAGTCCCAGCTACTCGGGAGGCTGAGGCAGGAGAATGGCGTAAACCCGGCAGGCGGAGCTTGCAGTGAGCTGAGATCCGGCCACTGCACTCCAGCCTGGGCGACAGAGCGAGACTCCGCCTCAAAAACAAAAAAACAAAACAATATAACCTTGGTACAGGGAAAAGCCTTTCAAATTATTACCAAAACAATAATGGAAAATAATCATGTGTTTTTTTACATAAAAATTAAAAACTTTGTGTTCACACACACACACAGAGTCAGAAGAAAGACACACATACACACACACATATATATACAGTCAGAGGACAGAGCGAGACTCCGTCTCAAAAAAAAATTAAAAAAAAAAATATTGCTGGACACTGAGATCTGAGATTACCTGTAGCTCTGTCTTTTATCTGTGACAAATATGGGACACATTCATGCTTTTGATTTTTTCATGGTTCTTAAATATCATTTTATACATGTGCAAAATAACAGGATTTTTTTGGGTTATCCTTCAGGTAAATGATACAAAGGGAATGTACTGCACACTTCTTCTATCTCAAAAGGCTTGGCAGCCAGACGAAACACAGCTCAACACACTAGCCCAATCAATTGTGCACTTCTTCTGTCACCCACTTTGTTCCTTCTGGCTGCTTCTGGAACCTGACAGATCACTCCAATTCCCTGCACATCCCCATCAACTCTTTTTTCCCACATTTGCACTAAAGGGAAGATTATAAATGAATCTTATATTCATATGACAGCCCCATGCCCAGGCCTGTGCATTTTCCGGGACTAATTGCTTTGGGAAAGCCAATACTCTAGTGTAAGTCTCATTCCAGTCTACATGGTGATTATATGTTAATGCCTTTTGAAATTAATTCAGTAACCTTCTTACTAGCGTGGAAGTAAAGGGTAAAGAGGCTGAGATTTAATCATATTGTCTTTCAGGGGCTTAATGTAAAATTTCTTTTGTATGTGAACTGAGCCACTGATGGGACAGAATTTGCTGACTGCTCTTCCACTGTAATGGTGCAGTCCCGCAGCAACAAAACTGCTAGCAAATGTCACACCAAAAGTCTATCACGGACAGGGCTCTCAGAGAGAAGCTGAGTTTCTGGCTTCAAAGAAGCCACAATGTATGCTTGACCTCTCTTTTTGCTATTTTCTATAAATTAGCCTCATCTAAGGGTCTGAAGGAATTAAGATCAAGTATAAATAAAAGGAGACTGTGAGCAAAGCCATACCATGGAGACAAAACAGTAATGATAAATAATATGTGCAAACAATGAAGTTATAAAAATAATCAAGACACTGAGGATTTTACTTCAATTGAGGGAGGGACTATACAAACAAACACAGTGTCAGGGGGTAAAGCAACCACTCATGATTGCTCTCAGAAACCCAATAGGTATAATCTAAAAGCCCACTTGCAAATACTTCCTATATAATTCAGTATAATTCTACAATCTACTACACTGCAATATCCAAAGAACAGCTATTATAACACTGGCTTTAGCTTTCTTGGTAGTCATCATTAAATCAATTTCCTACACTCAACTCAAAAGCACATTAGATTCGGGATTATACTGCATACAAATTCTTCACATATCATAGAATAATAATTGAAAATTTTTTTTGTTGGGCACAGTGGCTCACACCTATAATCCCAGCACTTTGGGAGACTGAGGCGGGCAGATTACAAGGTCAGGAGATCGAGATCATCTGGCTAACATGGTGAAACCCCGTCTCTACTAAAAATACAAAAAAATTAGCCGGATGTGGTGGCGGGCGCCTATAGTCCCAGGTACTTGGGAGGCTGAGGCAGGAGAATGGTGTGAACCCGGGAGGCGGAACTTGCAGTGAGCCAACATGGCGCCACTGCACTCCAGTCTGGGCAACAGAGCAAGACTCTGTCTCAAAAAAAAAAAAAAAGAAGAAAGAAAATTTTTCTGAGTTCTAAAAAGAAATCAGGGAAATGGTTCTTACATTAATTTAATTCTCTATCATCCCTGACCTAAAGCCCAATGAGAAGATGGGTTATAAATGCTTAAGAATCCTGTATATGGGCTGGGCACAGTGGCTCACTCCTGTAATCCCAACACTTTGGGAGGCTGAGGCAGGTGGATCACCTGAGGTCAGGAGTTTGAGACCAGCCTGACCAATATGGTGAAACCCTGTCTCTACTAAATACAAAGAATTAGCCAGGCGTGGTGGCATGCACCTGTAATCCCAGCTACTTGGGAGGCTGAGGTAGGAGAATTGCTTGAACCTGGGAGGTGGCGGTTGCAGTGAGCCAAGATGGCGCCATTGCACTCCAGCCTGGGCAACAAGAGCGAAACTTGTCTTGGGAACAACAACAACAAAAAGTATCTTGTATATGCATTTTTCCATTCTCCCAGCTCTTCAGGATGTTGCATGGGGCCATCAAGGAATAAAAAGACGAATTCTCTATGGGACATACTTTCAGAGACAAAGGCATTAATATAAATGAACTAAAAAGAACGGAGCTAAACAACTCTGAACAAAATATGAATAAAATCAAAATCATCTGAAATGTATTAAGGTATTGCTATGTACCAGATACTCTTATTAATTCCCACAGTATCCTCTGAGGTTGATGCTGTACAATCACTAGACTGGAAGCTCTGTGAGGGCAGGTGTTATGTATTTTGTTCACCAATAGAGAATCAATACTTTGTTCATACAGTGCCTGCTATATGACAGATGCACAGTAAGATATTTGCTGAATGAATTAATAATCTCCATTTGAAAAAGGAGGTAGCTGAGGCTTAGAGAAGATAAACAATTATCCAAAGATACATGATGCCAGAATCTGTATTCCAACATATTTGTATTCGTTATCTTTTTTTTTTAACTACAGAATCTTTGTGGAGTGATGGGGAGTTAAGTTATTGGTATGTTTAATCTTTCTGCTCATTGCGTCTCTGAATGAAGATGAAGTTGCTGAATTGCAATGAAAGGGCCAAATTCAGAAAGTCTAATGAAAGAATAGAAGGAGTCCAATAAAGCAAAATGTTCTTATTTTTTATCCAGCAGAGTTCTTCCAGACTCCAGCTTAGCAAACAGATACCTGAAGTTTCTAAGGGGGTGGAAGTCTGTTTTAATTAACAGTTAACTATTCACCATGCTGTGCTATTGTGATATAATCAGAAATACATACTTGTTCTCTGCTTGCAGTTTCTGGCACAGAGCTCCTAAAACCCTTGTAATTTCCTGAGCAACAGGGGTGCTAGGTGCTAGGTACATCTTTTTTTTTTTTTTTTTT
>NW_012111142.1:3784557-3803451 GCF_000951035.1 Colobus angolensis palliatus
TAAAACAAAAAAATTATAAATTAACAATAAAAAGATAACTTTAAAAATCTTACGTGTTTAGAAATAATATTAGTAAAAAACCCAAGATTTTAAACAGAAAATTAAGAAATACAGCATTCACAATTGAATAAAAATTATAATTCTAGATGTCAAACTCGGGAGACACAGCTAAAGAAGAATTTAGAAGGTAATTTATAATTTTGAAGAATTTACCAGAAAACAAGTTAAAAAAAAAAAGCATTATAACCAAGAAATTGGAAAAATAGCTACATAGCAAATGCAAAGAAATAAGAAGACACAAAATAGCAAAGATAAGGGCATCTGCTAATGAATGAATATAGAACTGTCACCAACAAACACATCAAAATAAAAATACATTCTGAAGTTCAATGAAATTAAAACCTACTTCTTGGAAAACATTAATAAGATAGGCTCTTTAAAAACTTAATGAGAAAAAAATAGATGATAAAAATAAATTACAAAGCTGGATACAGTGACTCATGCTTGTAATCCCAGCATTTTGGGAGGACTGCTTCAGCCCAGGAGTCTGAGACAAGCCTGGGCAACATAGCGAGACCCTGTCTGTACAAAAAGTTTGAAAAGTTAGCCTGGCATAGCGGCACGCACTTATAATTTTGGCTACTCCGGAGGTTGAGGCGGGAGGATCATTAAGTCCAGGAGTTCAAGGCTACAGTGAGCCATGATTGTACTACTGCACTTTAACCTGGGCTACAGAGTGAGACCCCCATCTCTAAAAATAAATTTTTAAAAATTACAGAACTAAAAGAGAAAAATAACTGCAGATAGGTTTTTTAAATAAAATTATGGACAGTACATCAATACAAACTATAAGTTGGCACATTCTTAAATCTATATGATATAGATACATTTCCCCCAAAAATTAAAACACAATATTTAGTGCAAGAATAAATGTAAAACTGTGATGAACTAGTAGCTATTAAAGACACTGAAATGAGGCTGGGCACGGTGGTTCATGCCTGTGATCCCAGCACTTTGGGAGGCTGAAGCATCACACATTTTTGTGGTAGAATAGAAAGGGTAAGGGTTAGGGTCACAATTAAGTTCAAACACAAGCTAAGGCACTTAACATCTCTGATTCCTTGGACAAATTACTAAGCCTCTATGAACCCAGATTTCTTATGTAAAATGGGGTTGTTACCCTAAAAGTGGATGTTTCCTAAAAATGCCTGGGAGATACAAGTCCAAATAATGTTAGGGGAAACAAAACCACATGATTTTTGTTTCCATGATATAGTTATGTTGAGGTTTACATGTAGTCTTAAGTTGGTGACAAAGCTGCTCTTTTCTATTTAACTTTTTGTTTGTTTTAAGAAAAATGGAGACTTAAGAAAGCAGTTTTTTTTTTTTTTTTTTTTTTTTTTTTTGGGGGGGTTTCCTTTTTATTTAATCAAAGACTGGTAAATAAACATAAATACAGTACAATTACTTCAGATCATTCTTCATATTGTATACACACAAACCCATGAACATAATCTGAAAGAAAGCTGTAGACAGCAATGAAATGCATACAGCTTTCTCTTCCCTCGCTCAAAAAAAAGTTTAAACATACAAACTTAGAATCTCATCAGCACACACTCTCTTGTGACAAATGATTCAGACATAAATAGTGGGTGCAAAGAAACTATATGCTAACATATGAATAACCTTTGTTAATGAAAAATCAGAAGCAGCCATAATGATTAAGACACTTTCAGTTACCAATAACTAGTTGTGCCCTAAAGGGCATTATCAAAAGAGAAATCGTGCTGCAGAGAAAAGCGATATATACATACACAATGAGAAAATAAACTGCAAGATTAATGCATGCATGTTTAATACTGGAAAAATCACAGCCCTCCAAAATTTCTGCACATTTGTTATAAAAGCCCTCTGCACTCAACTAAAATTAAAATGATCTTAAAAAGATAATACTTGTAAAATTTAAGTCTTCTTAGCCACAGAAATTGCAATGGAAATAAATGTTCAGAGTCATTTTCAAAACAAAACAAAAACAAAAATCTATTCTTCCAATGACATGCAAGACACACTGCTCTACATTCCCAATGACTAGGGAAAAAAAACCTCAAGTCAATTTTTAGTTTGCAGATGCTCAAGGATTTTGTATTCCAGCAGGAGTTCAAATCTTTTTTTGTTTCAATATTTGGTCTCTGATCTGGGTTCCTGACACAGAGCTCCTAATCCCTTGGAATTCCTTGGGCCACAAGAGTGTCTTTCGCTCTAATGAGGCAACTCTTGGTGGGTTCTTGAATGGGAGATGATTGCCAGAAGGACCAAACCGTGGTTAAAAGCTTGGAATGTTCAGTTCTGACCCTCAGGGAGAATGAGGTAATAATTGCTCATGCCTACATGATGAAGCCTTAATAAAAACCCCTGAACTATGGGGTTTGAATAGCTCTTGGCTTGCTGAACATGTGGACCTGTCTGGAGGGTAGCACACCCAGACAGGGCATGGAAACTCTGTCCTCCCCCACTTCACTTATACCTCAACCTGTATATCTGTCTCTTCATCTGGTTGTTCGCCTATCTCTTCCTAACTTCCTTTATGGCTAAATATAAGTAAATTGTTTCCCTGTCTTCTGTGAGCCATCCCTTTAATCAAACCTGAGTAGGGGTTCATGGAAACTCCCAGTTAAGAGCTGGTTGGTCAGAAGTTCAGGTCATAACCTGGGAATGCGAATGGCCTCTAAAGTGGTGGGAGACAGTGTTGCGGGACTGAGCCCTTAACCTGTGGGACTGACGCTGTCTCCAGGTACCTAGTGTCAGAACTGAATTGAATCATAGGATACTCAATTGCTGTCAGCTGGAGAACTGCTTGGCATGTGGGGGACAATCTTCACACATTTGTTGTCAGCTCATGTTCTGCTGTCTAAGACAAGGAAAACTCTTTACCTCCTACATACATTATGCTGAGCAACTTCTGAAATATAACCAATAATCAAAAGAATTGAGACAAGTTATGGTAGGTCTTCTGAGTCCAGTGCTTGCTGCCACATACATAGTGCTGAATTTTGTGTTTGACCTGTAAAATACTCTCATTACTCTGCAGTCACAGCTCATTTGTTACCAGTGTCTAATAAAATGTCAAACAGAGAAATAAAATACCCGCGCTCCTGTTGTTCTGGATACCACAGGACATTCCATCTTGAGTCTTAATAAGGTAGAAAGAATGGAACAAGAATCCTCATATTCCAAATTATAGCCTTTGGAGTGTTTCCATATACCAAGCAAGACAGAAAATCTCTGTCTAGATATGTATAACACAACAGAGTGATTTAATATACACGATTCCCCAAAGACGAAAGCATAAAAAATCAGGAATCTCCTGAATCTAAACAAACTGGGTTGGTTAAAGAAGTTCCACGGGGATCAGGCCTGGTGGCTCATGCGTGTAATTCCAGCACTTTGGGAAGCCGAGGTCGGTGGATCACTTGAGGTCGGGAGTTCGAGACCAGCCCGACCAACATAGAGAAAGCCCGTCTCTACTAAAAATACAAAAATTAGCCGGGCATGGTGGCGCTTGCCTGTAATCCTGGCTACTCGGGAGGCTGAGGCAGGAGAATCTCCTGAACCTGGGAGGCGGAGGCTGCGGTGAACTGAGATGGCACCATTGCACTCCAGCCTGGGCAACGAGAGGGAAACTCCGTCTCAAAAAAAAAAAAAAAGTCCCATGGGGAGCACAATATACCTCAGTGGCTGTAGCATGGGTCTTGGAGTCTGGCAAGCCTAGGTTCTTAACCACACTTAGTCACTAAGTTCTGCAATATTAGGTATGTTATTTACCCAGTTTCTAATCCATAAAATGGAGATAATAATAGTTGTTACCATAAAACGTTCTTAAGATTACTGAATACAAATATGTACAATGCATATGCGCAGTGCTAGTAATAACTGAGTACACTGGCTCTAACTTTCATTGTTTTTACTACCACCATCACTTTTGTCTCATCTCTGAGGAAGTCTCTAAACATAAGCCAAAGGAAACAAACTGAGGTAATGAATAATATTAGTTACATAAGGTCATCTTTGACCTTATTTATGTAATGATTATGCTAGTCAGGGTTACGACCCAATGTGGGTCCCATTCAAGATGCTATATCATAAAAGAATAAGAAAAGAAAAGTATTCCTGGAAGTGACTTCTTTGCAGAAACAGGTTTTAAGTGGGAAGAAGCAACCAGCGATTGGAAGAAAGAGTTGATGGTGATGGTCTTCCTGCTGCACCTGCCCAGCTGTGGCAGTAGTTATTATTAGGCAAGTAAAATTATGGATGACTGTAAATTCTATTCTGAGTCAAGTCTGAGGAGGAAATCGTAAAATGCAAAATCAGTAAGCCTTCATTTCAAGTAAGCAGTCTAACACTCAGTGTCTCTGTGATTTAGCTCGCCTAAATGTCCTAAAGTTGGAACATTTTATCAAATAGGCCTTAAAGCACAATGGTTTACAAAGAGCTTCAAGTCAAACTGCCTGCCATTGAATCCTAACACCATCATTTACTTTGTGATCTCACCAGTAAAAGAGGTTGTTGTGTTTGGTACCAGGTATATTTTAGCAGTTATTGTCATCATCATCATCATATCATCATCATTATTGCATTTCTCATTTTGTGATATAAATATCCTTTCATGTCTGTTTTCTTCTTCTAGACTGTGAGCTATACTAATGAAGGAACTGGATGTCTTCATCTCTTTTTCTGTTTCTGGTCCTAATAGACACTCAAAAGTGTTAGCTGAAAGAATGAGTGAATGAACAACCAAATGAGTATCAAACTAAGATAAGCTCAGAACAGATACCTTGAATTTAAGTGTAGAAGAATAATAACCTTTTCAGATTATTAATGAAATTATCTAGAGTAATTTAAAGAGGATCAGTCATCTTCTTAGCTTCTCTTTTGTCTATTCTATTCCTAAAGAAAGAACCTATGTAACCTTAACCCATAGCCTGAACTTCACAGACATTAACTATTATTTTTGAGAAGTTCACAGGCTCTTGTTGGCTGTAACATCTTCCCCACTTCCCTGCCCCGAAAAACTGAAGAACAATAACAGTTACACATATGATTAATTCAAAACCCAAAGAGAATTTTGATAAATACTACTAAAATTAGGTTAATATACAAATTAATTTTGAATATTTAAAAATTGATATTAAACACAAAGGTTTTAATATGTTTTGATGATATTTTACTGAAGAACTTCTAAAATATTCTGTGAGATTAGTTTTTACGTAAGCAGCAAATAACATTTGCAAGCAACATTTCTATTCTTGCTTTGAAAAATGATTTTAAGTAGTTGAAGGAAATATAATTTGACATCATTCTTCCCTTTCACCTCATTTTCCTATAGAACATCCACTGCACCCATCTACTTCACCAAAAGATAAGTTAAAAACATATGCTTCTCACCTCTAAGAGTTCATCTCCAATACGCATTCGTCCATCTGTGGCAGCAGGTCCTTCCGGGTTAATTCCCACCACAAATATGCTCATGCGTGATCGGTCTTTATTACCAGCAAGGCTGAGTCCAAGTCCATTCTTATCTTTTTCAAGTTCAATAATGTGCAGTTCTCCAGGCAGATCTGCATATCTTTGTCTGATTTTTTCTATTAAAAGAATTTTTAAAACATTAAATAGAGTAGCTTGATCTGTATTATTGAGATGTCAGCATTTCCCCATCCTTACTGTGATTTCTCAACCACGGTACCTTTTTTGTTTTTGAAGAGACAGAGTCTTGCTATATTGCCCAGACTGGAGTGCTGCAGTGGCTGTTCACAGGCGTGACTATAGCACACTGCAGCCTCCAACTTCTGCCTCAGCCTCCCAAGTAGCTGGAACTACTAGTATGTGGCACTGTGCCAACCTCTATAATAGTTTATTTTTGAGAATGAAGGTACTTAAGGCCATGCATGGCCTTAGATGTAGGTTACAGTTAAAAATTATTTTATTTCCTCCTAAGAAGTTTAACTTACCCATAAGACCTTCTGATTGTTCAGGTTCACATTGGCCTAGACTTTCTGTGGACTCTTTTCTTACCCAAGTCAATCAACACAAAGTGGCAGAAACCATGGTCCCTTTCCTATCTGCCCCAACCCACCCGCACTAAAAAGGGAAACAAAAATATTAACTGAGCACCAGATTTAAGGCAAGCAAAGTGTTTGGTCTTAGAGATATAACGCCGAACAAAACAATCATGGTTTCTCCTCTTAGGTCTTATGGTCCAGTAGGAAAGAAAATCAACAATTAATTCTAAATAATTACATTAATATATATTAATATGAAGGGTACCAAATAACACTGGGTTATGGTAGCAAAAGTAAGAGAAATTAAGGGTGTTGGTTTAGTTGTCATATTTGAATTCATTCTACAAATCTACCACTTAGTCAATATCTAACAATGAATACATTGTTTTATCCATCTCTATGAGGTTCCACTTCTTCATCTATAAATTGTTACTATCCATTTCATGGATGTTGAGAAAATTAAACATACATGTTAAAGAGCTTAGCGGCTCATAGTTTATAGGTGTTCTATACTTCTCTTATTCCATCTTCTGTCTCACTTTGCTACCTCTATGTTAGGGTCAAAAGGATCTGTTTTAGGAGATGGCTGGCTATGTCTCACTTGTGTTGGTTCTGTGCAGCAAAACCACACTGACAAATCAGTGTGAGGATAGCACTGCCTTAAGCGTGTCCTGTGCCCCACACAGCACAAGATCAGGCCAGGTGTGCCACCACACTCAAAAGCTACATGTCTACTACCATGGCTGGAAGCAATCATCTCATCAGCTTTTAAATAACAAATTAGTAGATTGTGACACTCTTGGAACTCTAAATGCTCATTCTAATGCTTCACTTATATTACATTTGCTCTCCTTAGGAGGGAACCTTGCAAATTAAAAGCTCAAGTCAAATCATTTGTCTTAAGGTAGAGTGGGGAAGAAGACAGCCCAGTCCACTCCATCGCTTTACCAGACTTAACAAACATTGCTTTATAAGTGAGTAGATAAATTTAAACTCATAAAAATGACTTTATGCATAAATTTATAATAAAAGAATAAGGTATAAGGGGGGCTTATTTTAGAATGAAAATAAATCTGCTTTACAAGAATTTTGAAGAGAATCTTAAAGAACTCTCAGTGAACAAAGCTTGTTACTAATAAATGAACACATTTAGCAAAATACAGTAAAATGAAGGACTCGCAAGATCGCAAAACTGTTAACTATACAGGAAAAGAGTTAAATCATATTTACACTGAAATGAATAAATACAAGGCATTTTTGCTGGTTGGCAACCAAGAACAAGATGCTGTGTGGGTTCTTGAATGAATAGAGACGAGTAAGACATGCATTACAGTAAAGATGATCACACAGCATAATAGGACAAATAAAGTTAACACAACAAATATTCAACGACTGCAATTATTTTTTAAATTCCCAACCATTACGACTGCTGGTCACTGAATAAATACTAACTTATTAATTAGATCAGAGAATAAATACTAAATTAATTGTGCCACCAATAATTGCTTTTATTTTATTTTATTTTTTGAGATGAAGTCTTGCTCTGTCACCCAGGCTGGAGTGCAGTGCTGCGATCTTGGGTCACGGCAACCTCCACCTCCTAGATTCTTGTGCTTCAGCCTCCTGAGTTGCTGGGCTCACAGGCGTGCGCCACCACACCCAGCTAATTTTTTTATTTTTAGTAGAGACAGGGTTTCGCCATGCGGTCCAGGCTGGTCTCAAACTCCTGATTTCAGGTGATCCGCCCGCCTCGGCCTCTTACAGTGCTGGGATTACAGGCATGAGCCACCATGCCTGGCCCCAGTAATTGCTTTTAGAATTCCAAAAATGGATATGGCTAGAAAACAGTTTTTGGAATTAGGAAAATTTAAGCAGAGTCTTGAGTAAGGTACGCAATTTGATTATGTGATGAAGAATCTTGGTGGGTGAAATGGCAAGAGGAAAAAAATGGCAGCTGGGATAGGGAGGAGAACATAGGTAGCTGTTGGCTGCAAACTGGAAATTCTTTGGACTAGTGGGTGGGTGATCAGAAATAAGACTGAATGGTTAGTTGATAGGCTGTTTACAGCAATAATATTCCATTTTACGTGTTCTGCAGAGGTGCCACAGAGTCC
The DNA here is from genome assembly GCF_000951035.1 of Colobus angolensis palliatus. Taxonomy (NCBI): domain Eukaryota; kingdom Metazoa; phylum Chordata; class Mammalia; order Primates; family Cercopithecidae; genus Colobus; species Colobus angolensis. The sequence continues at coordinate 3,792,728 of NW_012111142.1, forward strand.
CCCAGGATGGGGGAGTTGAGAGGAGGCTCCATTTAAGACCTTTTCTCCAGATTCAACCAGAACACTTACGCTCTCATCTGCTTTGTTTATTGGACTTATATGGTAAGACGGTTAAGAAATGATATCACAGCTAAGAAAACAACACGAAACACCAATTTTAACACACCTTTCTCAGAAAGTAATAAAGCATCTTTTTTTTTAAAAAAAAAAGATGTTGATAACTTGAGCAAGACAATACTCAAAATAGTAGATATAAGAGAACTCTACAACTGACAGACACAAAATGCACATTTTTTGCAAATCACACACAGACCAAGTACAGAAACAGACTGCATATTGGGCCATAAAAGAAACTTCAATAGCTCTCAAAGACTCAATATTACACAGGCTGTGTTCTTGAAATATAATGCAATAAAACAAAAAAATTATAAATTAACAATAAAAAGATAACTTTAAAAATCTTACGTGTTTAGAAATAATATTAGTAAAAAACCCAAGATTTTAAACAGAAAATTAAGAAATACAGCATTCACAATTGAATAAAAATTATAATTCTAGATGTCAAACTCGGGAGACACAGCTAAAGAAGAATTTAGAAGGTAATTTATAATTTTGAAGAATTTACCAGAAAACAAGTTAAAAAAAAAAAGCATTATAACCAAGAAATTGGAAAAATAGCTACATAGCAAATGCAAAGAAATAAGAAGACACAAAATAGCAAAGATAAGGGCATCTGCTAATGAATGAATATAGAACTGTCACCAACAAACACATCAAAATAAAAATACATTCTGAAGTTCAATGAAATTAAAACCTACTTCTTGGAAAACATTAATAAGATAGGCTCTTTAAAAACTTAATGAGAAAAAAATAGATGATAAAAATAAATTACAAAGCTGGATACAGTGACTCATGCTTGTAATCCCAGCATTTTGGGAGGACTGCTTCAGCCCAGGAGTCTGAGACAAGCCTGGGCAACATAGCGAGACCCTGTCTGTACAAAAAGTTTGAAAAGTTAGCCTGGCATAGCGGCACGCACTTATAATTTTGGCTACTCCGGAGGTTGAGGCGGGAGGATCATTAAGTCCAGGAGTTCAAGGCTACAGTGAGCCATGATTGTACTACTGCACTTTAACCTGGGCTACAGAGTGAGACCCCCATCTCTAAAAATAAATTTTTAAAAATTACAGAACTAAAAGAGAAAAATAACTGCAGATAGGTTTTTTAAATAAAATTATGGACAGTACATCAATACAAACTATAAGTTGGCACATTCTTAAATCTATATGATATAGATACATTTCCCCCAAAAATTAAAACACAATATTTAGTGCAAGAATAAATGTAAAACTGTGATGAACTAGTAGCTATTAAAGACACTGAAATGAGGCTGGGCACGGTGGTTCATGCCTGTGATCCCAGCACTTTGGGAGGCTGAAGCATCACACATTTTTGTGGTAGAATAGAAAGGGTAAGGGTTAGGGTCACAATTAAGTTCAAACACAAGCTAAGGCACTTAACATCTCTGATTCCTTGGACAAATTACTAAGCCTCTATGAACCCAGATTTCTTATGTAAAATGGGGTTGTTACCCTAAAAGTGGATGTTTCCTAAAAATGCCTGGGAGATACAAGTCCAAATAATGTTAGGGGAAACAAAACCACATGATTTTTGTTTCCATGATATAGTTATGTTGAGGTTTACATGTAGTCTTAAGTTGGTGACAAAGCTGCTCTTTTCTATTTAACTTTTTGTTTGTTTTAAGAAAAATGGAGACTTAAGAAAGCAGTTTTGCCCATGATGGCACGAAGAAAAGCCATACAGCCCTCTGGTGGGAACCATTAGAGGAAGAGACTAACATTGTTCTCCACCGAGTCTCTTCTTCGAGGCAAGGAGAAGACCCTGGAACATCTGCAGGTGCAGAGAAATGCCACCACTGGATCAACTCTTTGTCCCGTGATATGCAGGCCACTGAAACAGCTTTACAATTGTGTGCTAGTAAAGTGTAGAATCAAAACCCTTTCTGTAGTTTCTGTTTGAGAAAATAAAATAGTTCTAGAGATGGATGGTTGCACAATGTAAATGTATTTAACACTGAACAATACACTTAAAGATGGTAAAATAGTAAACTTTGTTATGTATATTTTACCACAATTTTAAAAAGAACCCCATAAGAGGCTTACAAGACCCTAAAAAAATTGGTTCCCTTATCAACATCCCACTGAGGGACTAAGTTATAGATTCATTATTCTGACTTTTGAAATCAGCAGCTGCTTCTTCTTCTTTTTTTTTTTTTTTGAGTCAGAGTCTCGCTCTGTTGCCAGGCTGGAGTACAGTGGCGCAATCTTGGTTCACTGCAACCTCCGCCTTCTGAGTTCAAGTGATTCTCCTGCCTCAGCCTCCTCAGTAGCTGGGACTATAGGCATGTGCCACCACGCCCAGCTAATTTTTGTATTTTTAGTAGAGACGGGGTTTCACCATGTTGGCCAGATGGTCTCGATCTCTTGACCTCGTGATCTGCCTGCGTCGGCCTCCCAAAGTGCTGGGATTATAGGCGTGAGCCACCATGCCTGGCCAAAACCAGCAGCTGTATTTTTCTAGTCAATGCTTTTTTGTGACCCTACTATAATCCTATTTATTCAATGAACTAATATGAATTGAATCCAAATTCAGGCCAGGCTTGTGATACAAAGGGAATACAATACTGAATTTGTTTTCAAGGACCTGAAAATCTATAATCAGAGACAAGCACACATATGACTAGTTATAATTCAGAGAGATAAGAGCATTGAGAAAAATACCAGCAGCTGAAGTTACTTGCTTATTTTAGTGTGTCATCAGGAAAAACAACTAATATCTGCAAACTATACTGAATAGTATAGATGTTCTCGCCAATTCTCAACCCACTGGTCAGCTACACTTTCTACTGTATCATGCCAAGGCCTCGTTTTGGTTGACATTTCCAATAATCCTGCATCTAGCTTGTTCTGACTTTATTTGCCTAAATGCTAACAGATGAGTTATTCAGCTTTCCTTAATTTCTTTGTATTGTTTTCTGTTTTGTGGGAGAATGATATAAGCTCAACAGAATAAAACTCAGCAAAAAAAATCCCAATCCTGAAACATTAAAGAACTGGGTATACTTAGGCTGAGCACGGTAGCTCATGCCCGTAATCCCAGCACTTTGGGAGGTTGAGGCGGGCAGATCACTAGCAAGGTTAGGGGTTTGAGACCAGCCTGCCCAATATAGTGAAACCCTGTCTCTACAAAAAATACAAAAATTAGCCGGCATGGTGACACACACCTGTAATCCCAGCTAATCGGGAGGCTAAGGCAGGAGAATCACCTGAACCCAGGAGGTGGAGGTTGCAGTAAGCCGAGATCATGCTACTGTACTCCAGCCTCGGTGACAGAGCAAGACTGCCTAAAAAAAGAAAAAAAAGAAAAAAAAAAAAAAAAGAATTGAGCATACTTCATAGTTACACAATTTTATTAATAATTTTTTGGGGCTGGGTACAGTAATCCCAGCATTTTGGAAGGAAGAAAGATTGCTTGAGGACAGGAATTCAAGACTAGCCTGGAAAATATAGCAAGACTCCATCTCTACAAAAAATTAAAACATCAGCCAGACATGAGGGTGGACACCTATAGTCCCAGCTACTTGGGAGGCTGAGGTGGGACGACTGCGTGAGCCCAGGAGGTTGAGGTTGCACTGAGCCATAATCACACCACCGCATTCCAGCCTGGGTGACAAAGTAAGACCCTGTCTCCAGTTTTGCCCATCGGTCTTCATGGTCCTAGCTGAAAAGTGTCTTTTTAGATTCCTTATTTCCTTCGACTTCCCTCCCCTAGAATATAAACTCCATGAGCTCCTTGTCCACCCAACTCTCTGCAGTCTTCTATACCCACAACAGTGGCTGGCATATATTAGATAGTCCATCTAAACTCACTGAAAACAGAAGTGAGTGATTTTGAAGATCCTATTCAATTGCCAGGACACACTGTTCCGACACCGTCCCAAACAATGCTCTATAAAAGTGATTGGAAATCTAAAAGCTTTAGACAGATACAATTTTTTTCTCAAAGACAATTATCTCTTCAGTTAAAAGAAGTAAAACAGTTTCCTCTTTAGAGCTGTATTCAAAATTAAAATCCGTTAGTACTACCAGAAAAACAAATTACTATGTGCACATTATCTTTTAAAATCCACTTTATCAAGCTGAAGAAACTTGACAAGCAAAAAGATTTATAGGTAATCCTTTTTTTTCAGTGCCTCATAAAACAGAAAGCATAATAATAAGAGACTAAAAGTGCCAAATACTCTGTAACACATATATTTCCGTTGAATTTTTATTAACATTTTCAGGCCTTAGAATTTGGGTTATCCTACAATTTTTATTTAGACCCATAGTTAGATGGAGTTTAAAAGATGACAGGTCCAGCCCTTCCAATACATTAATTGCTATGTTTTCACCATATCATGAAATCAGAGACTTTTAATTCAGGCAAAATGAACTAAGAAATCATGGACCTTCTCTCACAGTCACCCACCCTTACTTTCAGACTCCATTTGGTAAAGAAATAAGACCAAAGAACGAAAATCTCATATAAGGTTATGAAGCTAATTTATGGGTAGAAACTATAGACTAAAGAGGTTTGTAAAGAGTATTCTTTTATTAGGTTCGTACAAAATTGTGATTTTTGCCAGTAAAAGTAATGAAAAAAACCACGATGACTTTTGCACCAACCTAATACTTGAAGCCAATTTAGTTCTCTCTTAAAATTAAGCAACAGAAAAAAAAAAAAGAACCCATACTTTGTTTGCCATACAAAAATACACACCACACACACATAAATTATGTCAGTACTAGCTTTTGGCAACAAAATATGAAAAGTTTTATAAAGTCTCCTAGCATATAGTTCAATTTTTTCTCTAACAAATCACGTATAAAATTCTCTAATATCATTTTAAAGGAAAGATAAAATGGCTTCGAATTTCTCCCTCAGTTTTAAGAAGCTATCTTCAGAATCCTCACATGGTCATAACACCTCGTTGTATGAAAGAAATATTTCACAGTTCACTGTGTCATCGATCCTTCCCCACACTTTCGTAAATGCCTCCATTTGCAGATGAATTGACTGATACTCGGAGAACTGAGGTGACTTGGCCAGTGTCAGGGTCAGTTCTGCTGAATCCAAGTGCTGTGACCTGTTCATCACACCATCACAGCTATCTCTTCAACTGGTAGACATTTGAGGTAATAAGTTCCCTTCAGAGCTGAAACAATGGTTCCCAGGCCTATCTCCTTAGATTATTGGTCAGGCTTAGATTTATTGCTATTGTCAGGATTCAGAACACAATACCCTAAAATGTAGCACCTTAGCAGACTGAGTATTTTACACTGAAGGAAACTGAGAAAACCACAGAAGCAGGATTATGTGTTCTGACCTCCTCTTACCCCCTCTCTCCTGAAGTGGGCCACAGAAACTAGAAAGCCCCTGCCCCCACTTCCCAGAAGCAGGCCACAAAACCTAGGAAGGTCACTCTCTGACCTCCCTCCCTCTCTCCCCTGCAGAGGTGTAGGTGACAGGTGTCCTGCCCTACACCCAGAGGAAGGGAACAGCACACACAGATGCACAAGAATCGCAACAAGGCTGAGCGCGGTGGCTCACGCCTGATACTCCAGCACTTTGGGAGGCCAAGACAGGTGGATTACCTGAGGAGTTTGAGACCAGCCTGGCCAACAAGGTGAAACCCTGTCTCTACTAGAAATACAAAATTAGCTGGATGTGGTGGCACACGCCTGTAGTCCCAGCTACTCGGGAGGCTGAGGCAGGAGAATTGCTTGAACCCGGGAGGCGGAGGTTGCATTGAGCAGAGATTATCTCACTGCACTCCAACCTGGGTGACAGAGTGAGACTCTGTCTCAAAAAAAAAAAAAAAAAAAAAAAACAGAATCATAACAAACAGGCATTCCTGAGTTCCCCCTCACTAAATCATACCCTTTTGTCCTCCAGTCATACTTCTGCAGTACTGTCTATAAAAACACAGTTTTCCCTGGGTCTTTGGGTCTTTCTTTCTGAAGGTTCCTGTGTTGTATAAAATTTTGGATAAACAAATTTGTTATGCTTTTCTCTTGTTAATCTGCTTTTTGTTATAAGGGTCTCAGCCACAAATCTTGCAATGGGTGAGAAAAAAATAATACTTTCTCCCCCATACTACCTAAAATATCACCCTTGGCACTTATAAAACAGAACCATGACTGGGTCCCACAGGCTGAGATTCTGAGCCAGGTTGTCTGGGGTAAGTTTAGGAATCTTTGTAACGAGGTGCTCAGGTGCTTCTCATGGGCCACTAGGTTCGTAAACTACAGATGAATCTCTCATGCCGTGCAGTCATTTCTTTCCAGGAAAAATATGTTGATGATGACAATCAACAAAAGTTAACAGAGACCAAATTTAAGGCAGCTTTTACACAGGCCAGTGGTAAGACTAATCTAACATGGACACTATCTCTGTCTCCACAGTCAGGCTTCAGGATTAAATAAGAGGTTTGTTTTGATTGCGTAATAGATTTCCCTTCCTCTCAGCCTCCTAGGCTGCCTCCCTCCATCCAAAATCTCTGGGGTTTCCTGTAAATCTCTGTGACAATTGCTTCTCTTTAGTAAGTACAACAAAAGCTGAACCTAGAATTTCAAGGGGAGAAGGAAAAATGATTTGGTTTTTGAAACTGACTTGGTTTTTCATTTTTGAAAAATCAAGACTGCAATGCCAGTTTAGTTTTTAATTCAAAACTTAAGATAGAAACAGTAGCACTCCTCCTGTGCATGGCTGAGTCAGCACAAACTGTTGTGCAGCATCAGACATGTGGCTTCACTGCGGGGAACCCCGCATGGCCTGGCATTTGCTCTAAGGGCTGCTGGGAGTCATTGCCATAGCAACCAATGGGGCGAGAAAAGGATAAGTGGAAAGAAAATGTATAGAGAATGATTTTCTTAAAATTTACTCATTTCAATTTCACTGAAAATACATTATTTTAAAGAGGTGGAGTAAAGAGTATTCTTTTACTTGAAGTCAATGAAGTTCTCTCTTAAAATTAAGAAACAAAAAAACTAAAGAACCCATACTTTGTTTACCATATGAAAATGCACACCACACACACACACACACACACACACACACACAAATTACATAAGTACTAGCTTTTGGCAACAAAATATCAAAAGCGTTACAATGATCTAGAATCTTACCACACCTGGTATTTCTAGGAAATATCTGTAAAAACAACAGCCATTTTTATGTAGACTTTTGCTGATTTTATTTATTTTTATTTTTTATTTTTTTTGAGACAGGGTCTCATTGTGTTGACCAGGCTAGAGTTCAGTGGCACAATCATGGCTCACTGCAGCCCCAACCTCCCGGGCTCAACCAATCCTCCAGCCTCAGCCTCCTGAATAGCTAGGACTACAGGCATGTGTCAGTTTTCACTGACTTTTGATGGGATTCAGTACACACTACCCCACAATATAGCATCTTGGCATTTGAGAAAACAGCAGAAGCGGGAAGGTAACTCTCACTTCTCCCACCCCTTCTCCCCAGAAGCAGGTCAAAAAACCTAAGAAGGATTTCTCTAATCTTCCCCTGAAGCAGGTGATAAGACCTTCATTACAGAGGTGCCCTGCCTACACCCAGGGGAAGGGAGCATCCTTATCTCTGAAGACACAGGGACACAGAGAAGAATCTGAGTAAGTTCCTCCTGGTTTATTGCCATTAGATCATGCCTCCTTTGTCCAATCCTACTTCTCCACAGCTATTTACTTCTCTGGTTTAAACCTAGCATAAACACCACACAGGTTTGTTTTCTTGGGACTTCATTTCCTTATGAAGGCTCCTGTGTATATTAAATAAATGTGTATGCTTTTCTTTGGTTAATCTATCTTTTTTTTTTTTTTTTTGAGACAGAGTCTCCCTCTGTCGCCAGGCTGGAGTACAGTGGTATGATCTTGGCTCACTGCAATCTCCGCCTCCCAAGTTCAAGCCACTCTCCTGCCTCAGCCTCCTGAGTAGCTGGGATTACAGGTACATGCCACCACATCCAGCTAATTTTTGAATTTTTAGTAGAGACAGGGTTTCACCATGTTGGTCAGGATGGTCTCAATCTCCTGACCTCGTGATCTGCCCACCTTGGCCTCCCAAAGTGCTGGGATTACAGGTGTGAGCCACTGCATCCGGCCTAATCTGTCTTTTGTTGTTATAAAGATCTCAGCCATGAACCTAAGATGGAAAGATATTTCTCTTCCCCTCCACTTATGCAGTGTATTAGTCAAGTGGCTGTAGTTCCTTTTTCAAATAACCTAGATGCCCTCCCATTTCTAAATAAAAATCAGAGATGAGTAGATAAGTAAACTACTTCTTTTGGCACCAGGCTTTATTCAAGTATCCCTGAATGAACATCAGACTAGAATAAATGGAGAGAGAACAGTCTCTTGATGCAGCTGAACACTCATGCTTATTTTAAACATGGATTTTCTAGCCCCAGGACAATGTTATCTGAAGAAAGGAATCCCAAGTTGCTCATAATTCTGTATCAAAGCATCGATGCCTTTTTCTTGTCCAAGAAAGCCAAGAACATTTCTCCATTATTGTCACAGAGTGTTTTCATATCATCATAGGATATTAGGTGTTGCTAAGTAACAGAGCCTTTCTCCCAAGAAAGAAACTTAATTCAAGTCACTGCCCAGTATTTTAATAGCAAATGTTCAACACACTGGAATAATGACTCAGTACAATTTCAGAAACAGTTAGTCATCTGTTCTGTTTCCAAATAACAAAGAATAATATAATACAGAGAAAACATTTTAAAACACTCTTCTATATATTAAATATAACAATTCCACTTAAAAAAAATCAATCTAACTTTTCTCATGCACTAACCAACTTCTCAATATAACTTTTCTCATGCACTAACCAACTTCTAATTCTCTGAGTTAATACTTTCAGATTTGAGAAGTAAAAATATATAAAAGAAACTGTAAGCTGGGCGCGGTGGCTCAAGCCTGTAATCCCAGCACTTTGGGAGGCTGAGACGGGCGGATCACGAGGTCAGGAGATTGAGACCATCCTGGCTAACACGGTGAAACCCCGTCTCTACTAAAAATACAAAAAACTAGCCGGGCGAGGTGGCGGGCGCCTGTAGTCCCAGCTACTCCGAAGGCTGAGGCAGGAGAATGGCGTAAACCCGGGAGGCGGAGCTTGCAGTGAGCTGAGATCCGGCCACTGCACTCCAGCCCGGATGACAGAGCAAGACCCCGTCTCAAAAAAAAAAAGAAACTGTAACTTATCAGAAGAAACAGCACAGGCTGGGCGCAGTGGCTCATGCCTATAATCCCAGCACTTTGGGAGGCTGAGGCGGACAGATCACCTGAGGCTGGGAGTTTGAGACTAGCCTGACCAACACAGAGAAATCCCACATCTACTAAAAATACAAAATTAGCTGGGTGTGGTGGTGCATGCCTTTAATCCCAGCTACTCGGAAGGCCGAGGCAGAAGAATAGCTTGAACCTGCGAGACGGAGGTTGCAGTGAGCCCAGACTGCGCCACTGCACTCCAGCCTGGGCAACAAGAGTGAAAAACAGAAGGGAAGGAAGGAAGGAAGGAAGGGAGGGAGGGAGGGAGGGAAGGAAGAAACGGAGGGAGGGAGGGAGCATATGAAAAGGAATGTTCAAACTAAAGAGAAAATCTCTTCCTGTAAGAGAGAAACAACATCAACAATAAGCAAATAGAAAAAATAAAAAAAATGATGACTTTCAGAGAAGAGAGAAGAAATAGTGAATCAGAGGAGGCACAAAGTGACTTCTGGGTATTAGTAATATTTTATTTCATTACCTGGATGGTGGTTATGTGGGAATATACTCTTTGTGAAAATTCAGCAAACTACAGTACAGTTTTCTGTTTGTATTTCAATTAACTTATTTTTATTTAAAATTTTTTTTTAAGTTTTTTTTTTTGAGTCTTACTATGTTGCCCAGGCTAGAGTACAGTGGCTATTCACAGAGGCTGCATCATAGTGTACCACAGCCTCAAACTCCTGGCCTCAGAGATCCTCCTGCCTCAGCCTCCTGCATAGCCGTGGGACTACACGTGTTCACTATAGCACCTAGCTAATAAATTTATTTTTAAAAAAGAGACGTAAACTACTGTAATGCCAGCCAGCACGGTGGTTCACACCTGTAAGCAGTGTTCTGGTTGAATCTGCGAGAAAAAGTCTTAAATGGAGCCTCCCCTCAACCCCTCATCCCTGGGGGGACTCTAGGACGCCTCTATAAAACACCTAAATTGGAATATTATTGCTCTGAACAACCTATCAATTAACCTTTTTAATCTTCTTTTTTAAATTCTACTATTATTTCCTTTTTCTTGCACTGGGAAAGATAAATTAACCTTTTAAACTTTTGAGACAATAAATTTAATTACAGATTATATATTAGAAAAAAAAATTATGATGTTAAGAAAATTAATGGTATTGTAGTTATATGATTAAGAGATGAATGTGTGTGAATAAAATGACATAATGTCTGGGGATAATTTGAAAATATTTCAGTAAAGAAAAATAAAATATAAGGAATAGGTGAAATGAGTATAGTAAAATCTTGGTAATTATTGAATCTGGGAGAATTTGCTGACTATTCTCTTTATGTTGGTGAATGTTTGAAATTTTTCACAAC
>NW_012111142.1:3803856-3821129 GCF_000951035.1 Colobus angolensis palliatus
AAAAAAAAAAAAAGAAAAAACATCCTCATAACGCTGCTATAAGTATAACCATCCCATCTTACAGATAATGAAGCTGAGGCCAGTGGAGGTTATGGAACTTGCCTAAACTCGAAGTAAGTAATTGGTAAGATTTGGGTTTCAGGTGTGGGTATGTCTCACTTCAAATCCTGTGTGTTTACCCATCAACACAAGGAAAATAAAGCAGCATGTTATGTCACATCTGCTAGAGTACAGTAGGAAAGCCTAAAACCTTCCTCAGCCCTTTTGGAATTCACAATTTAAGGCGAGACATGGAACACATGTAGGCAGTCCCCAGAGCTGAGCCTTAGGAAGCGTGGCCACAGCACACACAGGATGACTTGAAAAGGGGAGAAAGAGACAGGAAGACCAAGCATGATTATAAAAGTAGACTGGTGGAGAAAAAATTAGAGGCAAAATTAGCATGTGGTAGTAGAAAATAATTTGAAAGCCAACAGGCTTTTGAACTGTTTGGAAGTCCAAAGTAAAGGAAGCTGAAGGCTAACAAGGAAGCTGTTATCTGATCCTTAGAGGCATGGAGTGAAACACAAGCAGGTGAGAATTCACTTTGGGCTGGTTTATGGTATCCACAGACAGCTGCAGCTGAATGTCGCTTGGAGCTCAGGAATGAAGGAGATGATAAGCCTGAAACTGCTGCTAGGACCAAGTGGACAGAGGTTCCAAACATCTGGACCAGGCAGAGATGCTGAAATGCTTTGAACAGTGTTTAAAGATGAATTACCACTTAACAGTGGGAAGGAGGGCTGAGAGGGCAAGAATAGGAAAGCTGACCATTTAGGAGGCTATTACCATGTACCCAACAATTATAGGAATGGATGTACACTGGATTAAGGGCATCAACTGGAAGAGATTAAAAAGAACTCAAAGAGTTGGAGAAAAAAGGAATAGCTGACTTTACTCCACTTATTTGTTAAAAAAAAAAAAGTCTGAATACTGGCTCTGGGCTAGACACTATGCTATTTGCTAGGGATATAAGGGTGAAAACAAAAGGAGTAAAGATTGAATTAGGTACTATCAAAAGCATAAAAAGTTCCAAATATGATTGAGATCTTTCAGTCACATAACAGGAGACAAAGAAGGATTCAGCTTCAGCAATCAGTACCTAAACTCTTAAGAATCACACTTAATTTGGGTCTGGGCATGATGGCTCACGCCTGTAATTCCAGCACTTTGGAAGGCTGAGGCAGGAAGAATGCTTGAGCCCAGGAGTTCGAGACCAGCTGGGAAACACAGTGAGACCCCCATCTTTACAAAAAATTAAAAGAACATTAGCCAGGTGTGGTGGCTCATGCCTGTAGTCCCAGCTACTCAGGAGGCTGAGGTGGAAGTATCGCCTCTGAACCCAAGAGGTCAAGGTCACAGAAAGCCAAGATCATGCCACGGCACTCCAGCCTGGGCAACAGAGTGAGACTCTGTCTCAAATAAATACAAAATAACAATGAAATCACACTTAGTTTGGAGACAGCAAGAAACCAGTCCAGAACCTTCACAATCAAGGACACTACAGATCATAGAGATTAATCACAAGTGAATGGCAAAACAAAGAATATCATTCAGAACTCCTCATGAATTAAGCCAGTTTTGTAACTGAGTACCCCCATTTTTCTAGGAGATAGAGAATGAGTTATTTTTAAATTATTATTTTTTAGTATAAAGAAAGTGACTTTTTATTCCAAAGCTAGCTTAGGGAAAGAAGCACAGGCTTCCTGCCTTGAGGGTATCACTTTGCTTTTGGAGCAGAAAGTGTGTTTGTTTTTTGAGATGGAGTCTCGTTCTGTCATCCTGGCTGGAGTGCAGTGGCATGATCTCGGCTCACTGCTCGGAGGCTGAGTCAGGAGGACTGCTTGAACCTGGGAGGTGGAGGTTGCAGTGAGCCATGATTGTGCCATTGTACTCTAGCCTGGGCAACAAGAGCAAAACTCTGTCTCAAAAAAAAAAAAAAAAAAAGAGAGAGAGCGAGAGATGGGGGTATCTCTCAGGCAATTATCTAATGGAGAAGACCTAGTTGGCAAATGATCAATCTACAATGACAAAGTTCAAGTTCACTGACCACCTTTAGGCTTAAAACATAAAATGAAATTAGTTTAGTACAAGGAAGTTTATCCACCCTAATTAGTGGTCACATATGCGCCCAAGCTCTAAGTATCAGGCTCACAATATCAGTTTTGCTCGACATGTCCTTTGAAGCCTTTCTATAGAAGTGTACCACTGTGCCTAAACCAGCATGTCCCAGTGTGGTCCTGGGATCATCAGAAGAAGTCCTGTACAAAGTGCTGGTGTCTGGGCTCCGTGTCATATCTGCAAAATCGAAATCTCTGGGGATGGGGCCAAGGAGTCACCATTTAAAAAAGAAAAAAAAGAAAAAGATCTTTATGAAATTCTTATGCACATTAAGAACACTAAGAAAAGTCCCTGTCCTAGCTCAAAATGCCTTTATAACCCTTAGAAATGCCTGAATATGAGATTCATAAAAAAAGGTCTGATCATTACCTCAGATTTTTAACTCAGTCTGAAGAGAAAACAGTAAACATGTTTTAATTTTGAAAACAGCACTGAGAAAAGCCAAATGTAATTTTAGAAACACTCTCTACAATCATTTGTTGTATATTTTAATTACCAGGAGAAAACAGAACGTGGTTCTTTAATCACTATGAAAGTGGTGAGCTGCAAGCTCACTGTGGTTACACTGTAGTAGAAATGTGCTAGGGTTGGGCTGAGTTTGCTTCCTGGTCACCCCACAGTCATGCAGTAATGCTCAATGAGAGCTCCGCACCGCATCAGATCGTGGTCATCAGCAGTGGCACTGACAATCTTAATATTTAATCATATTTCCTAGAAGGAAAAATAATGGTAGTTTTCAGTAATCAAAGGAAACTGCAGTAGAATGTAGAAAAAGGATTAAAACATGTTATTTCTCAAACTGACCTGGTTCCTTTAGTGACTGATAGCGTGGAGCTTCTCTCTGCACACCTGCTTAGGAAACCATCAGGCTGTGTGCCCAGAGCCCTGTACATACGTATTATTTCCAATAACCATCAGAATAAGCTTCAGGGAGGAAGCAGAGTTGCAGCCGAGATTTGGCGGTATTTTGTTGTGTCATCTTTAGTCATTTATTGCTTGTAGCCTCACTCTCTTGTCAGCTCAATGAGAGAAGAAACTAATTCTGTCTCGTGTAGGCAGAGTTTCTGGCCCAGAGTAGGTACAGCATAATATATCAATACATTACACAAACACGAGCCTACGAATTTGTCGTTTTCTGAATTGGTCAAGAAACAGGCTATTTATTAATAAAAATTTCTAATTAATACACTTTTACTTTCCCTAGGAATTAAATTTTAAGAAAAGATTCCAAGATTAAGCTGATAGAATATCATTTTTGGGGCCAGCCGCGGTGACTCACGCCTGTAATCCTAGCACTTTGGGAGGCTGAGGTGGGCTGATCATGAGGTCAGGAGATCGAGAACAACCTGGCTAACAAGGTGAAACTCCACCTCTACTAAAAATACAATACAAAAAAATTAGCTGGGCGTGGTGGTGAGCACCTGTAGTCCCAGCTACTTGGGAGGCTAAGGCAGGAGAATGGTGTGAACCTGGGAGGCAGAGCTTGCAGTGAGCCTAGATCACGCCACTAAACTCCAGCCTGGGCGACAGAGTGAGACTCCATCTCAAAAACAAAACAAAACAAAACAAAAACAAAGAATATCTTTTTCGGGTGATCCAAATGTTTCGTCATTATTAAAAACACTGTATTTGGGGTATTTGGAACCAGAGTCTATCAGAAAAAAAGTATACAAGCTTTAGAGTCAGAAAGAGCTTCACTAAAAGGTACATGGTGAAGTCAAAAAGATCTATTTTGCAAATTCCCCTGAAGCCACACGGTACCTGTTGACCTCCTGAAAATTACTTAACTGTGTGTCTGCTTCTTTAATCACTTTTCTTGCCCTAGGAATGGCAGAACATAGAATTAAAGAATGTAAAGTATTTAACTTAATGCCTCACACCTAGTAGTTACAATGTACCAGAAGTTTGTTCCCTCACAGCCAAAACTTCCCTTCCTTATTTCTTTTTTTTTTTTTTTTTGAGACGGAGTCTTGCTCTGTCACCCAGGCTGGAGTGCAGTGGCTGGATCTCAGCTCACTGCAAGCTCCGCCTCCCGGGTTCACGCCATTCTCCTGCCTCAGCCTCCCGAGTAGCTGGGACTACAGGCGCCAGCCACCTCGCCCGGCTAGCTTTTTGTATTTTTTAGTAGAGACGGGGTTTCACCGTGTTAGCCAGCATGGTCTCGAACTCCAGACCTCGTGATCCGCCCGTCTCAGCCTCCCAAAGTGCTGGGATTACAGGCTTGAGCCACCGCGCCCGGCACCTTCCTTATTTCTTATAGAGAGTGTCTTAAAGTACCATGCAAACCAATTTTAATTACATAACCTTGCTTTTTACAATTATTGTTGTCATTACTTTTACAAATGAGGAAACAGGCTATGAGAGTTTAAGAAACAGGCACAAAACGACACAGTACATAGTATTGCTTTAACATTTAACTTTTAAATGGTAATGGAAAATCCCATGACACTCCTTAAAAATAGTTTTATGAGAAAGAACATCAGAAATACTATAATTTGTTTAATACAGGTTGGGCATTCCTAAGCTGAAAAACCAAAATTAGAAATGCTCAAAAATCTGCAACTTTTTGTACACCAACATGAAGCCACAGGTGGAAAATTCCACACCTGTCCTCACATGATGGGTCACAGTAAAAACTTTATTTCATGCACAAATTTATTTAAAATACTGTAAAAATTACATTCAGGCTATGTGTATAAGGCATATATATATATATACACACACGTATATATACATATTACATATATACATTTTATGTATACATAAAAGAATTTTATGTGTCAGCTTGGGTCCCACATATAGCTTATTAGGTATACGTAAATCATCCCAAATCTGAAAAAATCCAAAATCTGAAACACTTCTGCTCCTAAGCATTTCAGATAAGAGAGATTCAATCTAAACATTTTTGTTCATATTTATTTATTTATTTATTTAGAGATAAGGTCTCACTCTGTCACTCATGTTGGAGTGCAGTGGTATGGTCATGGCTCACTGCAGCCTCAACCGCTTGGGCTCAAGTGATCCTTCTGCTTCAGCCTCCCAAGTAGCTGGGACTACAGGTACCCACTACCTGTACCTGGATAATTTCTTTTTTTTTTTTTGAGACAGAGTCTCACTCTATTGCCCAGGCTGGAGTGCAGTGGTGTAATCTTGGCTCACTGCAAGCTCCGCCTCCCAGGTTCACGCCATTCTCTTGCCTCAGACTCCTGAGTAGCTGGGACTACAGGCTCCTGCCACAGCGCCCGGCTAATTTTTTGTATTTTTTTTAGTAGAGACGGGGTTTCACCATGTTAGCCAGGATGGTCTCGATCTCCTGACCTCATGATCTGCCCACCTCAGCCTCCCAAAGTGCTGGGATTACAGGTGTGAGCCACCGAGCCCGGCCTGCGATAATTTTTTTTTTTTTTTAAGAGACAGGGTCTCGCTATGTTGTCCAGGATGGTCTCAGACTCTTGGGATCAAGCAATCCTTCTGCCATGACCTCCCAAAGTGTTGGGATTACAGGAGTGAGTCACCATGCCTGGCCACCCAAATAATTCTAAACAATAACAAATATTTCTATTTAACAACTTCACCCCACAGTATGTCACAGTCTATACGGTTTTTTCTTCTTTATTTTAATTTTTGAGACAGGATCTCACTCTGTCACCCAGGCTAGAGTACAGTGGCGTGATCATGACTTACTGCAGCCTCGACCTCACAGGCTCAAGTGCTCTTCTTACCTCAGCCCCCTGAGTAGCTGGGACTATGGGCATGCACCACCATGCCTGGCTAATTTTTTAAAGTTTTTGTATAGACCCTGGGTTTAAGTGATCCTTCTGCCTTGGCCTCCCAAAGTGCTGGGGTTACAGATGTGAGCCACCACACCTGGCCTTACACTGTTCTAAACAGTTGGGGAAATAAACCAGACCCTAACAAAATCTTACTTACTTCTGCAAGAGGCTAACAGCATATTCATATTTTCATGGCTAAAAGAAGAGGCAAGGAGGTAGAGTGGAGAGAGACAATGACTTGGGGTGAAGAACCTGAACTCTACTTTCTAGCCATGAAATCCTGGGCAGTTCACTTAACTTAGTCCAGCCTCAGACTGGTCAATGAGTTAAATGTAAATTATCTTGCCTGCCTTAACCATCTCACAGAAATTGTAAGATAATTACAATAAAGAATACCTGTGGAAAAAAACTTTAAAAACTGTCATGCTCTAAAAGCATGCAAAAGAGCTGGCAATTTTCTTAAATAATGTTTTGTGGTTTTGAAGCTTTCGTTAATTAAGATTGCTTGTGAGAAAGAAAACATAACTCTGATTAAATTTCTACTTCAATGAGTATTAGACCAGATGACAAACTCTCAGAAGTATCTTATGGTTCTGCAACTTGGACACTGAATACTTTGATGATAGTATCTTCTGAATAGTTCAAAGTTTCTGGATTAAAAGTTAACCTCTTGAGTGGCCAGGTGTGGTGGCTCACACCTATAATCCCAGAGCTTTTGGAGGCCAAAGCAGGCGTTAGTGTGAGGTTAGGAGTTTGAAACCAGCCTGGGCAATAGATGAAGAGGTCATCTTTACAAAAAAATTTTAAAAATTAGCCAGGCTTGTGGCACATGCCTGTAATCCTAGCCACTTGGGAGGCACAGGTGGGAGGATCACTTGAACCCAGGTATTTAAGGCTGCAGTGAGCTGTGATCACACCACCGCACTCTATCCTGGGAATAATAAAAGAGCACAAAGGATTTTCATGGCAGTAAAACGATTCTGTATAATACTATGTGGTAAGATACATGCCATTATAATTTGTCAAAAGGTATAGAATGTATACCAAGAGTGAACTCTAATGTAAATTACAGACTCCGGGTGATAATGATGTGTCAACATAGGTTTGTCGATTATGACACATGTACTCAGGTGCAGGATACTGATAGTGGGAGAGGCTGCCCGTGTGTCAGGGAGGGGATATTGAGAACTCTACTTTCTGCTCATTTTTGCATTGAACCTAATACTGCTCTAAAAATTAAAGTCAAATAAAGAGAGATAAAGTAAGTCTATTACTCCAAACTATAAAATCTGTAGAAGAAAAAATAGATGACAAGCTTCATAACTTTGGATTTGGCAATGGTTTCTTGGATATGACACCAAGACCACAGATTACAAAAAAAAAAAAAAAAGTAGACAAATGGTACATATCAAAATTTAAAACATTCATTCAAAGTACACAATCAAGGGCCAGGCACGGTGGCTCACGCCTGTAATCCCAGCAGTTTGGGAGGCCGAGGCGGGTGGATCACTTGAGGTCAGGAGTTCGAGACCAGTCTGGCCAACATGGTGAAACCCCGTCTCTACTAAAAATACCAAAATTAGCCAGGTGTGGTGGCATGCGCCACTAGTCCCAGCTACTCAGGAGGCTGAGGCATGAGAATCACATGAACCTGGGAGGTGGAGGTTGCAATGAGCCGAGATCATGCCACTGCACTCCAGCCTGGGCGACAGAGCGAGGCTGTGTCTCAAACAAACAAAACAAAGTACACAATCAAAACAGTAAAATGGCAACCCACATAATGGGAGAATATATTTGCAAATTATTTATTTGAGAAGGGTATATCATATCTAGAATATATAAAGAACTCCTACAACAACAAAATATAAATCAAATAATCTGACTTAAACATGGGTAAAGGACATAAACAGACATTTCTCCAAACATGGCCAATAAGCATGTGAAAAGATGCTTAACACATCATCAATTACAGAAATGCAAATCAAAATCACAGTGAGCTATCACCTCACTCCCACTAGTGTAGCTACTACCAAAAAACCAGCAAATAACAAGTGTAGACAAGGATTTGAAAAAACTGGAATGCTTATGCGTGGCTGTTAGGATTGTAAAATGGTATAACCCCTATGAAAGAGTATGGACATACTTCAAAAAAATTAGATATATCATATGATCCAGCAATTCTACTTCTGGGTATATCTCTAAAATAATTGAAAGCAAAGTCTTGAAGAAATATTTGCACACTCATGTTCATAGCAGCACTATTCACCATAGTCAAGAGGTGGAAGCAACTCAAAGGTCCACCAGTGGATGAATGGAGAAACACAAAGTGGTCTACACAGACAATAGAACACTATGCAGCCTTCAAAAGGAAGAAAACCCTGTCACATACTACAACATGAATGACCTTTGAGGAAATTATGCTATGTGAATTAAGGCAGTCACAACAAGTCACAATGCAGTATGATTCCACTTACACAAAGTATCTGAAGTAGTCAAATTCATAGAAACAGAAACTGTGATGGTGGTTGCCAGGTGCTACGGATGGGGGGAAAGGAGTTGTTAAAAACTTTTTTTAAAAGCAGGAAGTTATTGTTTAATAGGTATAGAATTTCAGTTCGGAAAGATAAAGTTTTGGAGGTCTAGTTTACAACAATCTAAAGATATTTAACACTACTAAACTGTACACTTAAAGTGATAAAGATGATAAATTTTATATATTTTTACCATAATAAAATAAACAACACTGAGTCAATTTTTTAAAATAAGTTGACCCTTGAATATTTAAGGCTAATGTTGTGATCGAGATCTACACTTGCCAAAATGACTGAAAGTGAAGGAGATCGCATGTGTATTCTAAAGAAAAGCCACTGAATGAAAGAAAGCATCTATCCCATACACCTAAAGAAACTGACAAAAAAAAGTCCTGAAAAACTGGTAGCTAAGATGAGTTTAATAAAGACACAGAAAAGCTACCAAAGGCTGTCAAAATAAGCTGACAACACCTGTCATTCACACCCTTCCCACAGAGTCATAGATACTTGTTTTCTCTCTGGTGTTGGTATTTTTGCATGGTTTAATGCTTTACCCTTTGGGCTTTCATATCTTCTTGGATTTTTTTTTTCAGGCAGGGCTGAGATGATGACATCGAAAAGGAATTATATCAGACATTGCAGCCAGTCTGTTTTCATTTTTGTCTCATCTGTAGACTCTGAAAGTAATTGATAGTCAGGTCCTGGACAGGATCTTACATATCAGTGAACAATTGCTTTTCTCACAAGATAAAAGATAAATGAGAGGGAAAGGAACTAAAAGGAAAAAGCAAGCAAAACAGAAAGGTAAAAGCAACAGCAGAGGAGGAAATCAAGCAAGGAAACAAATATTTAAGATTAATCCAAAATCTCTTATGGGCAATTCTAAACACAATTTTCTAATAACAAATGTTGCCTTTTGAGTGATAGTTACCTTTATATAAATTATTTCATTTAATTCTGCAACAGTCCTTTCTAAAAACAAGAAACAGTGAAGCCAGGAAGGATTAAATGAACTGCTCAAGAACATCAGCTTGGGAGAGAATCAATATTTTAACATAAATCACTGTCTCTTTTACAAATTATAAATCACACACATCTCCTTAAAAGGTAAGATGAAACTGTACTTAGCACTCTTATCTTTTTTTCTAATGTCTAATCAAGTCAATCCCATGAAAAGCAGATATTGAATGCTTGTGAAAGGTATTTTTCCTTGAATAGAAAGTTCAACTCTTAGAGATAGTTTCAGGTTAAATTAGTAAAACTCTATTTTAACTATCAAAAGCAAGTTTAGAAAATTCAAGATTTTAGGAATAAAAAGACAGTCCTTAGTATACCTAAATAAAAAAATGGCTAATAGTAAGCATTTAGTTAACTGACTAATGCTTGATTTGCAAGTATTAATCTTACAAAGAATGAGAAACTGAATATTTTTAATCCTCTCCATGCAATTCAACTCTGCTTTAATTTTGATAGAATTCTATTGTCAGAGGTGTTGGAACCAGAGCAACTCCGTCTTAAATAGGAGCTGGGTAAAATAAAGGTGAAACCTACTGAGCTGCATTCCCAGATGTGTAAGGCATCTAAGTCACAGGATGAGACAGGAGGTCAGCACAAGATACAGGTCATAAAGATCTTGCTGATACACAGGTTGCAGTAAAGAAGCCGGCCAAAACCCACCGAAACCAAGATGGCCACGAGAGTGACCTCTGGTAGTCCTCATGCTCCACCAGCGCCATGACAGTTTGCAAATGCCACAGTAACATCAGGAAGTTACCCTATATGGTCTAACAAGGGAAGGCATGAAAAATCCACCCCTTATTTAGCATATAATCAAGAAATAACCATAAAAATGGGCAACCCACTCCTCTGTCTATGGAGTAGCCATTCTGTATTCCTTTACTTTCCTAATAAACTTGCTCTATATATTTTTTTGAGATGGAGTCTCGCTCTTGTCCCCCAGGTTGGAGTGCAATGATGCAATCTCGACTCACTGCAACCTCTGCCTCCCAGGTTTATGCGATTCTCCTGCCTTAGCCTCCTGAGTTGCTGGGGTTACAGGTGCCCACCACCATGCTGGGCTAATTTTTGTATTTTTAGTAGAGATGGAGTTTCACCACATTGGCCAGGCTGGTCTCCAACTCCTGACTTCAGGTGACTCACCCGGGTTGGCTGCCCAAAGTGCTGGGATTACAGGCGTGAGCCACCACGTTTGGCCTAATTTGCTTTCACTTTACTCTACTGACTAGCCTTGGCGCGAGATCCAAGAACCCTCCCTCGGGGTCTGGATCCCAACCCCTTTCCGCTAACACTATGACCCTAAAAGATTACCATTCAAAAATAAAGACAAGGAGGCACTGGCAGGAGAAAATCCAAGCTACCCGGCACAAAGCATTCAAAGTCTACTTCAACATAAATAATAGACTGGGCGCGGTGGCTCATGCCTGTAATCCCAGCACTTTGGAAGGCCAAGGTGGGTGGATCATGAGGTCAGGAGTTCGAGACCAGCTTGGCCAACATGGTGAAACCTCATCTCTACCAAAAACACAAAAATTTGCCGGGCATGGTGGCATGTGCCTGTAGTCCCAGCTATACGGGAAGTTGAAGCAAGAGAATTATTGAACCTGGGAGGCAGAGGTTGTGGTGAGCCAAGATCGTGCCATCGCACTCTAGCCTGGGAGACAGAGCAAGTCTCCACCTCATAAATAAATAAATAAAAAAATAAATAAATAAATAAATAAATAAATAAAAATAATAACAGCTTCCTGAATAAATTCCTAGGTGAGTGTTCCTGTGGAACCTGGATCATCCTATTTCACTCTCACAAACTCTCCCGGTACAAATCTCTCCTACTCTGACTGGCCAAAGCACGGCCTCCTCGGTTAAAATGGGCAATAAAACCTAGTGACTAAGAGTGTGGGCTCTAGAATCAGAATGTGGGTTGAAATCCTACTTTTGCCACTCGCCTTTGGGTGCTATGCCTTCTCTGTACTTCTCAATTTCTCCCGTCACCGGTTAACTCTGTCCCTGGTCAACTGAACTACTTAGCCTCCTGCCACTCACTTCCCCTCATGGGATCAAATAAGAAAAATTTAAAAGATTCCACTGTTTGACACGTTAGTGGGGGATTGCACTTTGAGAACCATTTTGTTCACTAAATGATTAGGTAACTTTGGGCTTGGAGGTATCAAAAACAACTACAGATGAAGGCAGAAGATATTAAAGATAATAATTACTGCATTCAAATGCAAATAACATCTACTGGCTCTAATTACCATATTCAAATGGAAATAACTCTACTGAGTTTCAAGCACAGTACCAGGCTCTTTCATATGTTTTTTTCATTTAATCCTGAAACTAACTTTTGAGGTAGGCATTAGCCATGTGTCCATGTGTCCTGAAGATGAATAAACTGAAACCCAGAAAGTGTAAATGGCTTGATTGAAAAGGTACAACTAAAAAATAATTAAACTTCAATCTCTACACATGAAGGCTCCTTTTTTTTTTTGGAGACAGAGTTTCCTCTGTCACCCAGGCTAGAATACAGTAGTGCAATCTCAGTTCAGCTCACCTCACTGCAGCCTCCGCCTTCGGGTTCAAGCAATTCTCCCACCTCAGCCTCCCGAGCAGCTGGCACTACAGGCACATACCACCACGCCCGGCTAATTTTTGTATTTTTAGTAGAGATGGGGTTTCACCATGTTGGCTAGTCTGGTCTCAAACTCCTGACATCATGTGTTCTGCCTGCTTTGGGCTCCCAAAGTGCTGGGATTATAGGCATCGGCCACCAAGCTCGGCCAGCAGAATTTAAATACCTTTTTCATTTCTTTTCTTTTTTTAAGAATTGAGGCCTTGCTCTATTGCCAAGGCTCGACTGCAGTGGCATGATCTTGGCTCACCGCAGCCACAATTTCTGGGTTAAAGTGAGCCTCTTGCCTCAGCCTCCCCAGTAGTTGGGACTACAAATGTGCCATGGCATGCCTGGTTAAGTTTTGTATTTTTTGTAGAGATGGGGTCTCACCATGTTGCCAAGGCTGGTTGTAAACTCCTGGCCTCAAGAAATCCTCCCATCACAGCCTCCCAAAGCTCTGGGATTACAGGTGTGAGCCACTGCACCCAGCCTTAAATATCTTTTCTATGTATCATGGAACTCTTTTCTGGAAGCTTTAATCTGCTAATCTATATATTTGGTTAACTAGCTATTTTAAGAATAGTCAAGAACACATAAGAAATTATACTGCTTTTGAGCTGAGATCCGGCCACTGCACTCCAGCCTGGGCGACAGAGCGAGACTCCGTCTCAAAAAAAAAAAAAAAAGAAAAAAAAAAGAAATTATACTGCTTTTTAGGCCAGGTGCAGTGGCTCACACCTCTAATCCCAGCACTTTCGGAGGCTGAGGTGGGAGGTTCCCCTGAGGTCAGAAGTTTGAGACCAGCCTTGCCAACATAGTGAAACCCCATCTCTACTAAAAAAACAAAGATTAACTGGATGTGGTGGTGCATACCTGTAATCCCAGCTACTTGGGAGGCTGAGGCAGGAGAATGACTTGAATCTTGTAGGCAGAGGATGCAGTGAGCTGAGATCACGCCACTGCACTCCAGCCTGGGTGACAGAGAAAGGAAGGAAGGAAAGAAGGAAGGAAGGAAGGGAGGGAGGGAATTATTAATTTCCTTTTTAATACAACTTAGTGTGAACTAAAATAAACTGTAACAAAACAGATATTACCTCTAGAACTCATTATATTAGAATAAATAGCATCCAACTAAAGCTTTTAAAATAGTTCCAAGAGCATCAAAATACTATATAGGCCAAAATTTCCACTCTCTTCTGATTTGGATAGGTAAGTATAAGCAAGCAAGTAAACAAATTGTAAAAAGGGATAATGTGTGCTGTTGCTTTTTATTCTATACAATTAACCCTGAGCAATCCAAGTTTAAACTGTGTGGATTCATGTATATGCAAAATACCTTCCAACTCTGCCACCCCTGAGACAGCAAGACCAACCCTGTCTCTTCCTCCTCCTCAGCCTACTCAACATGAAGATGAGGATGAAGACCTTTATGATGATCCACTTCCACTTAATGAATAGTAAATATATTTTTTCCTCCTGATGGTTTACTTTTTTTTTTTTTGAGACGGAGTCTTGCTCCGTCTCCCAGGCTGGAGTGCAGTGGCTCAATCTCGGCTCACTGCAACCTCTGCCTCCTGGGTTCTAGCGATTCTGCTGCCTCAGCCTCCTGAGTAACTAGGACTACAGATGTGTAGCACCACACCCGGCTAATTTTTCGTATTTTTAGTAGAGACAGGGTTTCATCATGCTGGCCAGGCTTGTCTTGAACTCCTGACCTCAAACAATCCACCTGCCTTGGCCTTCCAAAGTGCTGGGATTACAGGTGTGAGCCACCACGCCCAGGCTGGTTTTCTTAATATTTTCTTTTCTCTAGCTTACTTTGTTGTAAGAATATACATAATACATATACAAAATATATGCCTAATTGATTGGTTGTGTTATTGGCAAAGCCAAGAGTAGGCTATTAGTAAAGTTTTGGGAGATTCAAAAGTTATATGCTGATCTTTAACCTACCAGTGGAAATCCTGATAATTTCTCCTTTGATATCCATTCTACCTTTTCTCTTGAATAATAGACTACAATTTTTTAGCTGGGCATATGTCTGTCCAGAAGAAAAATAACATTTCTCAGCCTCCTTTACAACTATTTGTATAACTAAACTCTGGACAATGGAATACAACTTAAAGAATTACGTGTTATTTTCCAGAAATATCCTTAAAAGGAGGAAGGCTGCCCTTTCTCTTCTCTCCTTTCCTTTCTGGTGGCTGGACTGGCATGCCACCTTGATAGCTGCAGCTAGTATCTTCTTGACATTTTGAGGTGACATGGAGGATAGAGGTCACACATAGGAGAACAACAATACGAAGAAGCCCAGGTCCCAGACACTGTGCAATGTCCACTTCCAGGTCCATACGTGTGAAAAAAATAAACTTCTGTCCTCCAGAATAGCTGTTATTTGGGGGTATCTTCACTCAGAGTCAAACTTAATCCTTAAGAATATATTTTCTAATTAGTCCTCCTGTTGCAATTTGTCAACAAGTTAATTCTCCCTAATGATCACCGATTAATCCTTTACTAACTAAAAGAAGTCTCACCTTATTCATAACCTTCCATCATCACACCACAAACCCGGTCCAATTACTCTACACATCTAGATTGATTTGCCTTATATCTGCTTTGTCAACTATAAAACTGCTTTGTCAAAATAATCAAAACTAAACTCCAGACAGGGTATCTGAAATGAATATTTCAAGAAGAAAACAATATCAAGAGATAGAAGGACATATAATCAGTGTCCAAGCCCCTCCAAATTACATGCCTTCTGCATAATTTTAATATCCTGTTATTCATCCATTTGCTCATTCATTTAATATTTATTGAGTGTATCATCTGTACAAGGCATTAAACAAGACATGTTGAATTAAAAATTAATCAAGATAGACAATTCTCATGAGGCTATAAATATAATGAATAACCATGTATGAAGAATGATAATATCATGGTAGGCTATAGAAGTAAAAGTGAAATAGAGGAACCAACAAAAAGAAATACAGAAGATAACACTTAAAGTCAGGAAAGGTTTCCCAGTAAGAACAGATGATATTGTTTGAGCGTCAGCATGTAGGGCTGCAACCCAACAGAGACTTCCGTATTCATATTTCTTTCCTTTATTTTTTGAGACGGAGTTTCATTCTTTTTGCCCAGGCTGGAGTGCAATGGCATGATCTCAGCTCACTGCAACCTCTGCTGCTTCCCAGTTTCAAGTGATTCTCCTGCCTCAGCCTCCTGAGTAGCTGGGATCACAGGTGCGCACCACCATGCCCAGCTAATTTTTGTATTTTCAGTAGAGACAGGGTTTCACCATGTTGGTCAGGTTGGTCTCAAACTCCTGACCTCAGGTAATCCACCCGCCTTGGCCTCCCAAAGTGCTGGGATTACAGGCATGAGCCACCTTGCCCAGCCCTGTATTCATATATCTTTTGTCTGCTTTATATCATTTTTCTATATCTTTTGCTTTCAGGTTGATACCTTTCATGTATTGATCCCGCAGTTAGCAGGCCTGCCTATAGTGTTTTTGCAAAATACATTTTTCGTCTCCTATTATATGAATATAAAATATGATAAATTATAATAAAACATTTTATTTGCAAATTAGAAGCTAATAAGATCTAGTCAGGGATTCTTTTCAAGCAAAGCAAATGAGCTGAGAGTACACATGTAGTTATTTCCATTTTGGCCCCTGGGAATCTCTTCTGATGATTTCTTTCTTGGCTTTGTGCCTTGGCTGGGACTCGTCAGGATGTCAGAGAGCTAAGTTTCACAAGATCTAGTAACACAGTCAACCACAATTGGTTGTGCAGTATGTATACTGCACAAGGGTGCCAGGCTGAGATAGTGGGTGGGAGTTGTTACGGAATCCATTTGGCTGGGTCCAAGGATAAAGGCATTCCTTTTTTTCTTTGATCAAAGGCCTTCCTTGCTAAGTCATCTGAGTGCCTCCCCATGGGTATCTTTCCAGAGTGCGTAGCTTTCTCCAACTCACCCAAACGTACTGTTCCAGATATTCCACAGAATTAATGATAGTAAAGGGAAGAAAACTTTAGGCTCATCTTTTTTCAGAGTCATTTTGAAAGCTGAACCATAAACCTGTCTATGTCTCCATTATTAAAATAGACAGTCTCCTTCCCATATGAATAGTTGAATATATTTACAAGATACCAATCCTTCCATCTTTAACTATGCCTCTTTCAAGAAGACATAACTGTCCAGAACTCAAGAATCAGAAATCAGTGTTTCCCCCTATCTAGACTGGATGAAGCCAAGAGCACTGAGAAAAATGCTCAGCAAAATTATAGTTTCTAGAGAACCCATTGGCATCAAGATATTGGGAAATTTCTTTTAAAAAAAAATCAAGGGGAATTTGAAATGTTCTCCATAAAAATTATGCTTTGTTCAAAGGTAAAACTTTTGTTTTTTTGAGATGGAGTTTTGCTTTTGTCACCCAGGCTGGAGTACAATGGCACGACCTCGGCTCACTGCAACGTCTGCCTCCTGGTTCAAGTGATTCTTCTGCCTCAGTCCCCTAAGTAGCTGGGATTACAGATGCCCACCACCACACCTGGTTAATTTTTTGTATTTTTAGTAGAGATGGGGTTTCACCATGTTGGCCAGGCTGGCCTCGAACTCCTGACCTCAGGTGATCCACACGCCTTGGCCTCCCAAAGTGCTGGGATTACAGGCATGAACCACTGCGCCTGGCCAGGTAAAACAATTTTTATGCTGAACTTAGATTTGTGAAATAGGAAGATATGAGGGAAAGGATTGTCATGTAAGGAGAATGTTCTGCATTTCATATGTATTATGTCACTTAGTCCTCTAAATAATCCAAAGAGGTAGGTGCTTCCATCTCCACATTAGAGTTAAGGAATAAGTTTCAGAAAGATTAAATAAAGAGATGATCTAAATTTGCATGACGAAAATTGCATGACTCCAAATCCCATGCTCTTAACCAATAAATTATGGTTTATATAAACTTATACAAAGATAATTAGACTCATTAGAATACCCAATATTGATATTGAATATAACCATGAATCATCACTTACTTATTTACTTATTTTTTAGAAATGGGGGCCTTGCTCTGTTGTCCACATTAGAGTGTCTGTTGTCCACTTTAGAGTGCAGTGGTGTGATCGTAGCTCACTGAAACTTCAAACTCCTGGGCTAAGTGTTCCTCCTGCG
>NW_012111142.1:3822139-3834029 GCF_000951035.1 Colobus angolensis palliatus
CCGGCTAGTTTTTTGTATTTTTTAGTAGAGACGGGGTTTCACGGTGTTAGCCAGGATGGTCTCGATCTCCTGACCTCATGATCCACCCGTCTCGGCCTCCCAAAGTGCTGGGATTACAGGCTTGAGCCACCGCGCCCGGCCTAATTTTCTTTCTTAAGTTTTATTGTAGCTTAACCAATTTTTGGAGATAAGATGTTATACATATTTATTATCTGCTATGTAATCCCTGATCCCATACTAATTTCTTTCAAAAAAGCTTTACTATAAAGGTCTAGCTGGCCTATTTTGATATGAAGTATCATCTATTCATCCTACTTTTCATGATTTGTATAGATTTAGAACAGTGCTGTTTTACCTCCCTTGAGCTATGGATTTTATGGATGATATAATAAAGATAACCTCCTCCTCCTTTCAATCTCCCCAACACCCCTCCCCACATTCCAAGACAATTCAAGGGACTAGCAGACATTCTTGGACTCCTTATGGACCGACAGATTCCAGGCTAAAAGCTCACATTTAGGCTCTTCGTATTTACTAAAAATGTGTATCTTCAAGGTTTTCTCTGCCCTAACCAAACAGAACATCCACTCCCCCTAAAAATCACAGGACTAGAAGGAATTTTAAGGATAATTTAGTCTCACACTCATTTTACAGATTAAGAAAGTGAGGCTCCAGAGAAAGTCAATGACTTGACAACTTGGTCACAAACTAACAAGAGGCACAGCCTTGATTTTTTCGCCTCCATATTCTCCCTCTACCAGGTAACCCCTTGGGATCACAGTCTTTCCTCTGTGTTCCCTGAGGAAAATGAAAATTCAACATGTATTTGAGGCCAGAGTCACAATGGGCTTTTTATAAGAGGATAAAAAAATTTGTCAAATAAAGCAGAAGACACTGCTTAAACACTGGGAAAATCTTCAAGGGAAATCTTCACGGTTTACAAATCATAAGGTACTTTAACCATAACCATAGAGGGCTTTAAAGTGTATAGATATTTTGCAAATATTACATAAGAATATAGGGAATAATATAATGATATTCTATACTAAAGTATTCTTATCTAATCTATTTAGTATTTGCTACTACCATTTGCCAGAAAATTTAGGGTCATGTTCAAAAAAGTTAAGGTAATGTTTGAACAGTTAACTTTTTTACAGCAAGGGAAAAACCTAAATAACTAACCAGGTTAAATTCAGGCCATGAAATTAACAGAGAGTTAGAAATAATGAGTATACAACTGGTAGTCACAATAAACACATAAACAAATTATTTCACAGAGTATTCCACAATAAAGGCAACAACTTTCAATCTTACACAAAGGAAAAATAAATGTACCAACATACACAGAAATATGTATACATATATTTTGCATAGAGCTAATCTTTTCAGAGTGCTTACCATTTACAAGACAATGTATTAAATACTTTATATATTTTATGCCATTTCATCACCAGGAAAACCTTATTAGGTAGGTCGTATTATCCCTGGTTTGTAGAAAAGAAAATCAAAGTTCAGAGAATTTTGTAATAACGAATTTGCTCAAGTATACACAGTTAACAAGCTATAAAGTAAGATCTAACCTTGAACTCACACCTGTCTCAAAGCTTCAACTTCTATAATGTAACTCAGGGGCTGGCAAACTTACTTGAGAGAGCTCGACAGTACATACATTACACTTTGGGGCTATACGGTCTCTGCTGCAATTATTCAACCCTGTTTTTTTGTAGTTTGAAAGCATCAACAATAAGACTTTTCTTTACAAACACACGTAACGGGCCACATGCTGCACCAAAGGTTTACTGGTCACAAAGTGGAAAAGCTTCTACTCTTGCCTATTTGACCAAGAAACTATCCCGTTACTTGCCCTGAACATGGCGCAATGCATAAATCATATTATAGATTAGTTCAGAAACCACTGTATAAGTGAACTCAAAGTAAAAATGAATTGCTCAATTAAAGTAAGAAAAAAAAGACGGAAAGCAGGAAAACAATTGCCCATTATTCTAACGCTCATCATTCCCAAATACATAATTCCTTTATGATAATAGAAAAATTACTTGTCCGATAAAAACCATTGTTCCACAGAGAGAAAATGCCCTTTCTTTATATAACATAATTGTATCAAGTAGCCCATAAAAAAAAAAACCTTCTAAGTAATACGTGTAGATGGTAGAATGATTCCCTTTTCTTTAGTGAGCCATTGTTCCGTAAGAATACCCACTTTATAAATGGAAAAGATTTGCCCACTCTCTTATGAATATTCATTAGGTTACATGCAAAATGACCTTTTCTATATCAGTTCAAATAAGGTTTATTAAACACCTACAGTTACCTAAACTCTGGCCATAGATGAGACCAACACCTAAACTAGTCTCAACACAGCAAGCACTGTAAGTGCATTAATGGCCATATACTCACAGACAGGGAGTGAATATTTAAATGCAAAGTGAAAGAAACAGAAGCACAGGCCTATGATGGGAGTAACAGACTCAAGAGGGACTGAAGAATGGAAAGCTAGGTTTTGCAGGTTCTGTGATCTGTGAAAACACAGATTATCTTCCTGCCAAAATGATTGTTCTCAAGGAACAATTGAAACACGTGACTAAACAACTTGCAAATTATCATATAAATGTGACTTAGCAATAAATCAAATCCAATGTCTTGTCATTTGAAGAACCAAAGTATTTAACTTAATTTTACACAGTAGCAGAGAGCTGTTTTCAAAGCCTTTGCGTGACACAGATAAACAGCCACAACCAATGTAATTTTGTTATTAGATGATCGCTATGGGCATGTTTTATCCCTGCAGGCATAATCAAAGCATTTCCAAGATGCAGGAGATACATTCAAGTAAACACTTAGATGAGAGGACCTAGAAACTACCCATTAGATATAAATTTCTTTTTTTAACCTTTCATACCTCATTATCTTCTGCTTCATGGAACTCTAAGATGCTGCCTTCTCATTCCCAGCCTGCTCTTGTACCTGCACTGGCTTTTGTAAGATTCCGCAAAGCAGATATGGAAAACCTGAAGCAGGTACAGGCAACACTGAGCCAAAACCCAAGCAGGCAACACTGAGCCAAAACCCAAATGAAATTCAAAACCTTTAACAAAATGCTCGTACATTTCCATCTTACTTAGGCCAAACATGAAAATATTGAGTGACTCACACTACAATTTGTAAAAATTTCATAATTAAAATAAATTGGAAACCTCGACACTCACCCATGCCCATCTGGTTAGCATCAAGAGACTTGCTATTTCTTCTCCAAAGGCAGACCTTTCTCCGCAATGGAAGAGAAGTCAGTTTGTGCTGAGAAGCCTGGCTCATACTGGGCAGCGTGTGATGCCATGGGGAGGTGTACCCTAAGCTTCATGGCATGCCTCCGATACTGTATTTTTCTCCATTCAGCTACATGTGATTTGTGACTTTTTCTTTTAAATTGGAACTTTCAATATTAAAATGTGGTTTGCTGGGGGAATACAGTGAACATTTTTCAGAATTTGGAACTTCAGTATGCTTTTTGGAGGGAAGAATTCTAATTACATGTCTCTTTGTCCAATGAGTGGATGTAAGAAATAAATTACCAAAAAAGAGAATAGCAATCAATTTGGCTTCACTAATAAAATGGATTACTTGAGAAGATGCATGAAGACATGAAAAATTAAAACTTCTTAAAAGTACAGGCTTTGGAGTCATCTAGACTTGATCTATAAAACAGTAAGGCTTTAAAAAACTCTAACATTATACATGTCGAAGAAAACAATGTGTGTAAGGCATTAAGCACAGTGTGTGGAACATAAGTATTCAAAAAAGTAAAGGAATAAACCTATAAATTTCATTTCAATGCTCTCAAATGTAGCTACTTGGATGAGCTATCACTATAATTTCTATTTCAGAAAATAAATTCTTGAACTTAAAGTTTTAGAACTCTGTTACACATGTATCCCCTCTCGGCACAGATCATTTCTATCCTCTCCCTCCTACAAGCCAGGCTTGTAGCGCTTCTTGAGTGGACTCACAAGTCTGGAGCTTGGACTCTAAGCCACTCCCACCAATCTCAAACGCTCAGTCTCCTTCAGAGGGCCTTCCAGTATACATGTCTCTGCACCTATACATTTTTTTTTTTTTTGTAGAAATTTTATAAACTTCTTGAAGGCAAAGTTCATATTAGATGCTGTATTTGTCCTCTTAGCCTTAAGGCTGTATTAGGTTCCAAAAATGCTTAATGATGCATCACCATAGTAACTCCAGCTATGCTATACTTCCACCAACCAATGGATAAACCCCTCCAAGCATTCTATAAAAAGAGCTTTACTATCTAAAAATGGGAATAATAATACTAACATGGAATAGATATATTCAAAATGTGCAATATGAATTCCTCACACTAGGCAAGGACCTTAAGAGTCTGGCATACCAGCCAGGCGTGGTGGCTCATGCCTGTAATCCCAGCACTTTGGAAGGCCGAGGCGGGTGGATCATGAGGTCAGGAGATTGAGACCATCCTGGCTAACATGGTGAAACTCTGTCTCTACTAAAAATACAAAAAATTAGCCGGGCATGGTGGCGGGCATCTGGAGGCCCAGCTACTCAGGAGGCTGAGGCAGAAGAATGGCATGAACCCAGGAGGTCGAACTTTCAGGGAGCCAAGATTGTGCCACTGCACTCCAGCCTAGGCAACTGAGCGAGACTCTCTCAGAAAAAAAAAAAAAAAAAAAGAGTTTGGCATACCATAAATGTAAAGAAAAAGATAAAAGTTGTTTAAAAAATACATATCTAAACAAGTAAACATAATAGAAACTTAGGAGTGATATTTCTTACCTCCTCCCCATTGCATTCAACAAAAAAGAGGCAGTCTCTGCAAGAACGTAACTTTAACTGCTACTTAATTTTTGATATGTTATTTCCTTAATTCAAATAACAATTCCCTCTCTTTGTTCAACATTGGATCAATTTAAATGATGAGTGTTTAACCTATACTTATATATATCAAACCTAAAATACTTTAAAGTGACATAAAACTACTGAAATCAAAGCAACATAAACCCATGTAAAATAATGTTTCCAAGCAAGAACAAAAGAAAAGGTAAATTCTTTACAGACCAAGGCCTCATCCTTTATTTATAATTCTACATATGACATTTTGTAAAATATGCCAAAAAGAAACATGAAATAGAAACACGTTTTTAAAACTGACTGAATGCCAAAGCAGTGAACATAATATAAGATAGACTAAGTAATAAGACTACTAAAATGTATTAAAATACTTTGGAGTTAAATGTGTATACATAAATAGAAGCTTTTAATAAATGCTGAAAATATTTATTGTAGAAAATCAATCCTGATCATGAACACTGAAAAAGTAACTTACATATAACACATAAATATGTGTCCATTTATGAGACACATTGGTAGTTAATAACCTTTTTAAAAGTGAGTTTATATATTAGTTCAATAAAGTATACAGGACACATAAATTCCTAATGACTAGATATACTTGATTCACTTTCTAGAAAACTGCAATGGGGATTTTCAAGGGTTCCATTGTGGTGTTTGGAGCCTGGACAGTGGCGACTTCAAGTCAGTGTGGTAGAGGTTGGCCAGTTCTACTCAGGAGATTAAAGCATACATATATTTATAATCTGGAGAAATAGATTTTAAAAATTAAGAAACTTCTAAAACAAAAGGAAAATTAATAAACTGCTCTGAAGAGTCTGAGGAGAAGCAGGCAGGATCCACAAATATCCAGGATGATTTCTGTAAGCTGCCGTGTCAATACAAGTTTGAGAAGCAGTATTCAAAAGATGACAGACAACTAAAAGCAATTCCAGCTGCAGAATGAAAGGAAACATAATATAGACAGACAGTTGTCACTATAGGGAATCTGTGACGCATCCATTTAGGAGCTATAGCATTTCCTCCAAATCAAAATAACAGAATCGAATACTAGGTAGTTTAGGACCCCCACAGGAATATCTTCAGAAATTATATTTTAAGCAAAAGAAAAGTTCTTGCTCAATAATTTTGACAGCATAGCCACGAATAAGGTTTGCTAGCTTAAATCAGGAATGCAGCAAATACTCTACTGTTGCAGTAGACATAACCTAATTTGCGTGTGCACTGCTGAAAATAAAAAGAAAGGCTACAATGTCATGTCTAACTCTTGAGTTAACAATTGCCTCCCTTAGGCAATAATACTTATGCAAGAATACTCCTATTATGTCTCAATATTCCATTTTATTTAGATAAAAAGAAGTTCTGATTTTAAGAAATTTATTTTTTTAAGTCAAGCAAAAGCGTAAACTAAGAGTACTCTATTGCATGAAATTATATTGCCAACGTAGCAATGATTGCAAGAACCCTTATGTTAACAAGGAAATGAGTGGTAATACTTCCAAGAGCTGAGCCCCCACCCCTAACGAATTTAAATTTGTAGGTTTAGATGAATGAGGCAGCAAACACAACTAGCAAATGAAATAATTAAGGTATTATTTTACAATTTAGAAAAAGCAGCCTTTTGTTTACTACTATGAGTCCTTAATGATATTCTGCTTTCATCTCTAACAAAATGCTGAGTAGTCAGTTTTAAAAATTAACCAGAATAACCTAGTTCTAAAGTAAATAGTCTTCCCTTTTTATTATGGTGAAGTCACAAGTAACAACAATAATGATAATAAATGTCCCAGAGGTTTACTTCTCAATTAAAATTCTGAAAGAAGAGAATACTGCATGAACAGTGTTGAGAATCTTGGCAGTGAAACTACTGGTATATCTTTGACAGTCTGATTAAACTGCTCCACTTTTCAAAAACATCATAAGGACAATTCAAACTACAGTGCACATGAAAGGAAATTGTAGGGGTTTGTTTCTAATGTACAATTGCCTTGCACATGCATATGTGCCCTCGCTCTCTTAAGAAAAATGCCTTGGCTTACCATTGTTTAAACCTTTAAAACCACATTCTGCACCAACACTAAAACAGCATCAGACTGCATTCCAAAAGAACCACAGATCACACAGGCAATGGAAATCTTACCTGGGAAACCCCCTTGGACCATTGTTGTGTTCCCTTCAGAGTATCTGCATTCCTGACAAATATCCAATGCTGGACGCAGCTCAAATCCTCACCACAGACTCCTCTCTCTTCTGACGACCTTGGGCCTATTTTTTTTTCTCTCTCTCTCTCTCTCAGATTTTGTTCTCTTTAAGGGCAACCTGTCAATCTATTATATCAGGAAAAGCAATCAATTAAGCTAATTTCAAGCTAGTCCTCAAGCTAAACAGTCACCTCTGTCAGCAGGTAAAAGCTGCTTGGAAAACTATGCCGGAGAAGCAAAATCCCTGGTTTCCCACATCTGACCCTCGGATGCTTCACGCTGCCGACTGTGACACTCAGTTACCCTGCTCGCCTCAGGATGATAGCTCTATTTCAGAACAGGAGGCATTATAACCGCAACCATTTATTGTGGCCAGCTTCAATTAATATCATTTTAATGACCCAGTTTTCCTGCTGAGAAACGGTTCATCGCATTAGTTACATCTTTCAAATGCAAATTAAAAGGAAACAGCAGTTGATTTTAGCCTGTCCAAAGTGAGGGGAACAGTCATCAACTTGCTCTCTCCTTAATGCTCCCAGCATTGAATCACGTTTATAACAAAGAAGCTGGTGAACCACATGGAGCATGTGGTATCTCTCCCCTAGCGAGATTCATTTGTATCTCAGTAACATTCTAAACGTGCAGTAAAGATTCTATTTAAGCAGTCAAGCCTTCAACTTAGCTTTCAGAGGGGAGAAATACTAAAAAAAAAAAAAAACAAAAAACAATTGTAGCTTCAGAAAAGCCACTAGAAAAATGGTTGACATTTCTTAAATTTCACTCAAAATGCTACAATGCAGTCCTCACCCTACCCTACCCCCACACACCTGAAAACCATTATTTAACCAATTACAATGACTTCAGAAGTATCTATCAATTATACAGTATAATCTTTCTTTGTAAAATGCAGAATAAAAAAATCATCTATGTGATCACTGTATCATATGAGGAATACTTAAAAAGTCAAGAATACCCAAAGAAAACTCAAATGCTACTCAAAAGGTCTTAAACAATACAATTTTTAACTTACAGTTATAATAAATGCATCCAAATTATATCAAGCGCTGAAGCTGAGTTTTCAGAATAAAAAAACAATAAAAAGCCAGGTTCATCAGTTTTCTCCAATTACAGAGCTACAATACAAATTCTACTTAGTTTACTTTTTTTTTTTTTTTGAGACAGAGTCTCGCTCTGTTGCCCAGGCTGAAGTGCAGAGGTGTGATCTTGGCTCACTGCAACCTCCGCCTACCTGGTTCAAGCAATTCTCCTGCCTCAGACTCCAAGTAGCTGGGATTACAGGCACGTGCCACCGTGCCCAGCTAATTTTTGTATTTTTAGTAGAGACGGGGTTTCACCATGTTGGCCAGGCTGGTCTTGAACTCTTCAGTTCAGGTGATCCGCCCGCCTCGGCCTCCCAAAGTGCTAGGTTTACAGGCGTGAGCCACTGTGCCCAGCCTATTTTACTTAATTACAAAAAGCCCAAAAAGGGATGATTGTTTAGGAAATGAGAAAAAAGAATTTACATAAAACTAAAAAATGAAATCAGCCTTTATTTCTAACACTTTTCCGTCCTATTTTGCATCACCAAAAACAAACAAACAAACAAACAAAAAAGAGAACAAACACACTAAAATATTTGGTGAAATGAACATACAAATATTGTTAAGCACTGTTTGTTTGAAGTGAACATTCTTAACATTCTTTAAATGCCTGGTAATAATTGCTGTTGATTGTAGTGACACCTATTGGTAAGGTAGAGATCAACTACAGAGTCCACAACGATACAGAAAACAGACAAAATTTTAAACCAAAAGAACTACTAGTTGCTCAATAAATCTTTATTACAAGTTTGCTTATGCTAAAAACCGGCATAGCATATAGAGGAAGGCACTGGAAGGAAATGCCTACATGTGGCCCTGAACACCACATGAGAATCAGATTCTAGCCCTGGTTTAATTTAGTGGTTTGGGGCAAATTAATCACTCTCTGTCTCAGGCTCCTCAACATAAAATTAGACACCAAAGCTCTAAGGTTCTCAAATGCCATCATTGCCAAAAAAAAAACCACGTTGCTGTTGATTATTATATTTTTATTCCCTTGTTTGTTTATTTATTTATTTATTTATTTATTTTTTAGGTGGAGTCTCGCTCTGTCACCCAAGCTGGAGTGCAGTGGCGTGATCTCGGCTCACCACAACCTCTACCTCCTGGGTCCAAGCGATTCTCTTGCCTCAACCTCCCCAGTAGCTGGGATTACAGGCACGTGCCACCATACCCAGCTAATGTTTTGTACTTTTAGTAAAGATAGGTTTCACCATGTTGGTCAGGCTGGTTTCGAACTCTTGACCTCAAGTGATCTGCCTGCGTTGGCCTCCCAAAGTGCTGGGATTACAGGCATGAGCCACTGTGCCTGGCCCCTTCTTTGCTTTTTTGAGACAGAGTATCACTCTGTTGCCTAGGCTGGAGTGCAGTAGTGTGAGCTTGGCTTACTACAGCCTCTGCCAGGTTCATGTGATTCTCCTGCCTCTGCCTCCTAAGTAGCCAGGATTACAGGCATATGCCCCCATACCCGGCTAATTTTTGTATTTTTAATAAAGACAGGGTTTCACCATGTTGACCAGGCTGGTCTCGAACTCTTGACCTCAAGTTATCCACCTGCCTTGGCCTTCCAAAGTGCTGGGATTACAGGTGTTAGCCACTGTGGCTGGCCTATTCACTTCTTGAAAGTAATTTACAACCTGATCTCTCTTCTTTAATGTAGATCCTTTTATAATAACTTTTAACTATCTCTTACACATGTGATTATTTAATTTAAAATTATATGTAACTTTGAAATATTTTTAACAGTTTTACTGAGTATAATTTGTACACTATAAAATTCACTCACTGTAAATGTACAATTCAATGATTTTTAGTAAATTTATGGAGTTGTGCAACCATCACAACTATTTGGTTTTAGAACCTTGCCACCACCCTCCAAAAATTCCATCAAGCCCAATCACAACCCCAGCCTGCTTTCTCTATATATAAATTTGTTTTTCATGGACAGTTTATGAAAATGGAACCATACAGTATGTAATGTTTTACAGCAGGTTTCCTTTAATTAGCATGATGAGAATGTAGCAGCACTGAAATCCTTTTTTATTGCTGAATAGTATTCCACTGTATGGATATACACTATGTATATCCTGTCACCAGTTGATGAACATTTGGCTTGTTTCCAGTTTTTGGCTATTATGAATAATGCTGCTACGAACTTCCATGAAGTAGTGTTTGTGTGGACATATGTTTTCATTTCTTTTGGGTATATACCTAGAAGTGAAATTGCTGGGTTGTATAGTAAGCCTATATGCAGCCTTTTAAAGAAACTGCTGGCTGGGCATGGTGGCTCACACCTGTAATCCTAGTACTTTGGGAGGCTGACGTGGGCGGATCGCCTGATGTCAGGAGTTTGACCAGCCTGGCCAACATGGTGAAACCCTGTCTCTAGTAAAAATACACAAATTAGCTGGGTGTGGTGGTGGGTGCCTGTAATCCCAGCTATTCAGGAGGCTGAGGCAGGAGAATAGCTTAAACCTGGGAGGCAGAGGTTGCTGCGAGCTGAGATCGTGCAGCTGCACTCCAACCTGGATGACAGAGTGAGACTCCCTCTCAAAAAAAAGAAAAAGAGAAAGAAAAAGAAACTGCCAAACTGCTCTCCAAAATGGCTGGACCATTTCCCATTCCCACCAGCAGTGTATGGGGGTTCCAATTGTACTGTCTATCATTTTGCATTAAAATCATTCTAGTGAATGTGTAGTGATTTCAGTTTGCATTTTCCTAATTTTTCCTAATAACTTATGATATTGAGCATGTTTTTATTAGCAATTCAGATGTCTTTGTTGAAATATCATTTCATGTTTTTGCCTATTTTCAAAAATTGAGTTAGTTGCTTTCTTATTATGAGCTGTAAGAAGAAATGCCTTTCTTTCAAATAAGCATATTTTGTTACATAAAATTCAAGTAAATTAAATAAAGTTGAAAGCACACATTTTTTTCTCAAACCTCCTCTCTCAAAGCAGTTTTATACATTCTTCTGTACTTTTTTTCAATTAAAAAAAATACTAGGAATCCTACAAAGTTCAGCTTTGACATTAGAATTTGGTTAAAAACTGCTATTTGGCTTTGGCCTCCAGAAGGTCAAGTGGAAAGATACATCATTCATGACACCACTGCTTCAGTGCAAGATCAATCATCTGGTGACAGCACGGGTTAAGAATGAAAACAAAACTGTATTTATTAATGGCAATAATTCAAAGAAGACTGACATTTGGATTTACTGTTACTACTTAGGGTAGCCTTCTTGAAGTAAGTTGGAAGTGAAAAATCTCTTTCAGTGACATATGTGGTTGCTATGCTGAAATTCTATCAATTAATTGAAGTAGAATGTTTATTACTACCAGAGTAAAATATTAACTAAAGAGAGGAGCTGTACCTTTTTATATTAAAATTTATTACAAAGTTAAGTAGGAAAATATGTTGACAGTTGATATGACCATTAAGAGAATTAACTTTTATTTATTTATTTAAATTAATTAATCCATTTATTTGTCGAGACAGAGTCTCACTCTGTTGCCCAGGCTGGAGTGCAGTGGCATGATCTCTGCTCACTGCAACTTCCAACTCCCCAGCTCAAGTGATTCTCGGGCTTCAGTCTATCGAATAGCTGGGACTACAGGTGTGTGCCACCACACCTGGCTAATTTTTGTACTTTTTGTAGAGACGGGGTTTCACCATGTTGGCCAGGCT
>NW_012111142.1:3834574-3837521 GCF_000951035.1 Colobus angolensis palliatus
GGGAGTTTGAGACCAGCCTGACCAACATGGAGAAACCCTGTCTCTACTAAAAATACAAAATTAGCCAGGTGTGGCGGCACATGCCTGTAATCTCAGCTACTCAGGAGGCTGAGGCAGGAGAATCGCTTGAACTCAGGAGGCGGAGGCTGTGGTGAGCCGAGATCGTGCCATTGCACTCCAGCCTGGGCAACAAGAGTGACACTCCGTCTCAAAAAAAAAAAGGCAAGTCCCTTATCATTATTTTTCTTTCCCAAAATTGCCTAGTATTTTATTTCTAAGTCAATTTTCAATCAAGTGCTTGTTTTTTTTTTTTTTAGAGCCTATTCCACCTAGCAAGCAGATGGATTTAAATTACCTTAAATTTACAGATGAATTTAGAAATAACTGAAATACACTGAAATTAAAGTATAAAGGAAGGCTTTAGAATTCCTACAGTGTAGGGTTCCATTCATATCTCTGCTAGATCCTTAAAAGCCAGTGGCAGCAAACAAGTCAATTATACTGACTTTCTAGGACCTTATCTGCATAGACAGAGACATGTCTATAGTGTGGTTCTCATTGTTTCTTTATGACTACTCTCTTATATGTTACAAAAAGTCATTCCAAAATCTTCTGCTCCCCATAGTTTAAAAACGTCACTGAAAGAATGAAAGCTTGCAGGTTAGAAAGCTTCTGTATGTCCAATGAGAATGTATTCAAAAAGTTGGGGAGAATGTACGGCACACAGTTGGGTACTCAAGGGACTGTGATTATTATCATGTAATTATTAAAACTGGTGATAAAAATGTAAAGGGCTGGGCACGGTGGCTCACGCCTGTAATCCCAGCACTCTGGAAGGCTAAGGCAGGCAGATCACCTGAAGTCAGGAGTTTGAGACCAGCCTGGCCAATATGATGAAACCCCAACTCTACTAAAAACACAAAATTAGCCGGGCGTGGTGGCGCATGCCTGTAATCCCAGCTACTCGGGAGGCTGAGGCAGGACAATCGCTTGAACCCAGGAGGCGGAGGTTGCAGTGAGCCGAGATCTGGCCATTGCACTCCAGCTTGGGCGACAAGAGCCAGACTCCGTCTCAAAAAAAAAAAAAAAAAACCACATAGAAACTTTTTATACATGCTGCCAAAGGGGTGTCCAAAAAGAGGTAAAGTGATTCCTATTCCTGCCAACAGTATATAACAACTCCTATTTTTCTACAACCACTCTAACAATGATGATTCATATTGTTAAAATATTAAGTACTCTGATAGGCCAAAAAAACTCTGATTTTTATAGTTACACATTATTAGTGAGGCTGAACACAGACATTTTGTACTTGTTACCCAAATGTAACTTATTTTGTTAAATACTGCCTGATCTTTGCTTGTTTTTCCATTGTCCTCTGACTGTATATATATATGTGTGTGTGTATGTGTCTTTCTTCTGACTCTGTGTGTGTGAACATAAAGTTTTTAATTTTTATGTAAGAAAACACATGACTATTTTCCATTATTGTTTTGGTAATAATTTGAAAAGCTTTTCCCTGTACCAAGGTTATATTTTAAAAATACCTTATATAGACTTTTTATAGTATTTCTATGGTTTCAGTTTTTAGAATTACATGAGTTTTTTTTTTTGAGATGGAGTCTTGCTCTGTCACCCAGGCTGGAGTGCGGTGGAATGATCTCAGCTCACTACAACCTTCGCCTCCCGGGTTCAAGCAATTCTCCTGCCTCAGCCTCCCAAGCAGCTGGGATTACAGGTGTCTGCCACCATGCCTGGCTAATTTTTTTTGTATATTTAGTAGAGATGGTGTTTCACCAAGAATTACATGATTCTTTTGAAAACAATTTGTAATTTTCTTGAGAAGATCTCTATATTTTATCCACAAATGAGTACACAGTCCATCATTTATTGAATAATCTATCTCATTTCTACTATTCAGAAAAATTTTTTGTGCTCTAAATTCTAAATAAACATCTGGGACTATTTCTACACCAATTTTTTAATGCAAATATTGAACTGATTTTATTACTGCAGTTAAAAAATTATTTGCTTATTTATTTATTTATTTGTTTGTTTGTTTATAACAGAGATGAGTTCTCACTATGTTGTCCAGGCTGGTCTTGGACTCCTGGGCACAAGTGATCCTCCTGCCTCGGCCTCCCAAAGTGCTAGAATTACAAGTGTGAGCCACCGCACATGGCCTATTACTGTTAGTTTTTTTTGTTTTTTATTTCAACTTTTATTTTAGATACAGGGGGTATATGTGCAGATTGGTTACGTGAAAATATTGCGTGACGCTGAGGTTTGGCATATAGATCCCTGACACCCAGGTAGTAAGACCAGATAGATAGTTTTTTTTTTTTTTTTAACACCCCACCGCTATCTACTACTGCAACTTTAAACAATGTTTATAATCAGGAATTCTATTATAATACTAGCACTCTGGACAAAATAACTCTTCCTTGTCAGGGACTATACCTTGACACTCCTACCAATCAATGACAGTAGAATCCCCCATCCACTTAGACCGGGGCCACTTGGCAAGGTGCGGAAACAGTTTTGGTTGTTATAACTGTGGTGAATGGGAAGGTACTACCAGCATCTCGTGGGAAAAGGCCTGGGATGCTGTTAAACATCCCACAATGAAAAGGACTGCCTCACAACCAAGAATTACTCACTTGGCAATGATTCAAGAAAGCAACAGTACCAAAATGGAGAAAGCATTCACATTCATGTCTGAAAGCTCCAGACTGAGTTTGAAAAGCACCAGTTTAGAAGACATGCAGATACAAAAAAAGGTAAGTCCCTAGGCCAGGCGCAGTGGCTCACGCCTATAATCCCAGCAGTTTGGGAGGCCGAGGCAGGCGGATTATCTGAGGTTGGGAGTTTGAGACCAGCCTGACCAACATGGAGAAACCCTGTCTCTACTAAAAATACAAAATTAGCCAGGTGTGGCGGCACATGC
>NW_012111142.1:3841567-3854007 GCF_000951035.1 Colobus angolensis palliatus
GAAAGAGACTGGGAATGAAGATTCATGTATGTTTGTTGATCCATTGTCAGGAAGACACATAACAAATGGAAGAGAAGTTTCATTCTAGGGTTGGGGGATGGAAGTGCTGGTAATGGCTTTAGACAAAACTGGGACTAGAAGGTAAAAGGTCAGCCTTGGAGAAGACATAACATTTTATTTTGGTTAGAAAAGTGAAAGTGCTAGTGGAAAAAAGACATGGCATTTTCCCAAGAGCCAACTGAAAATTTGGGTCACAACAGCAAAGAAGGATTACAGTTAGAAACCAAGACTTTCAGGTCACCACATAACAGTCAACTGATCTCTTTATGCTCTCAGTGATCTTGAATTCTTTTTATCCTTTTGAGATGTAGTCTCACTCTGTTGCCTGGGTGGAGTGCAGTGGCAGGATCTCGGCTCACTGCAACCTCTGCCTCTCGGGTTCAAGTGATCAAGCGATTCTTCTGCCTCAGCCTCCCAAATAGCTGGGATTACAGAAGCCCGCCACTATGCCCAGTTAATTTTTCGTAGTTTTAGTAGAGATGGGGTTTCACCATGTTGGCCAGGCTGGTCTTGCACTCCTGACCTTGTGATTCACCTGCTTCAGCCTCCCAAAGTGCTGGGATTACAGGCATGAGCCACCGCCTGGCCAATCTTGAATTCTTGACAAAACAATCTGATTTTAATTCCAGGTATGAAAGGCCATTTCCTCAAAGTAAGTCAAAAGTTCCTGCACCATCAATACATACCTTTGACAAATCCTGCAACCTTTGATAATGGTAGTTTTGCCAAGAGCTAGGCACTGATGGAGTACATTGTTTCTTAATTTTTTTCATAATTCTCAATTAATGATTATAAGACTTCTTATGATAATTAGACACCAGAATGTCATAAAATATGTTCAACTACGCAAGGTAAGTGATCTAAAATATAAATACCCATTACACACCACACTCTCTATATTGGTTGTAACATTTAAGTTTCATAATAATCTGAACGATAATTACTATGCTTATTATTTTGGGGGGCGGGGGAGGGGATAGAGCCTCCCTCTGTTGCCCAGGCTGGAGTGCAGTGGCGCGATCTCGGCTCACTGCAACCTCCGCTTCCAGGTTCAAGCGATTCTTGTGCCTCAGCCTCCCGACTAGTTGGGACTACAGGTGTGCAATACCACACCCAGCTAATTTTTGTATTTTTAGTAGAGATGGGGTTTCACCATGTTGGTCAGCCTGGTCTTGAACTTCTGACCTCAAGTGATCTGCCCACCTCAGCCTCCCAAAGTGCTGGGATTACAGGGGTGAGCACCTGCGCCCCGCATACTACAGTTATTTTATCAAGAGTCCTTTTTCTCTTCTTCTTCATCAATTTCTTGTTGTTAAATTCAATGGTTATTTTCATGTCTCCAG
The DNA here is from genome assembly GCF_000951035.1 of Colobus angolensis palliatus. Lineage (NCBI taxonomy): Eukaryota > Metazoa > Chordata > Mammalia > Primates > Cercopithecidae > Colobus > Colobus angolensis. Next base: position 3,842,971 of record NW_012111142.1, read on the forward strand.
CCTCTTCAACTTCTTAGCAGCATTCCACCCTTGACCACTGAAAGTCAGGGACAGCCTTTTTGAAACATTTTTCTCTCATAAACAACATAATCCCATAATCTCCTGGAAGTGTTCTTATGCTAAAGTGTTCCTTGCTGGCTCATGGGACAGGTGCTGGGTTTGCTTCTTGTTGCTGTCTACACAGTATTCCTAAGTAAGCTTATGGGCTCCCATGACTTGAAGACCATTTTGATCAGTGTTTTTGGTTTTCAGAGTGTAGTCTCTGGATCAGAAGTGTGATACCAGCATCACCTGGAAACTAATTCTAAATGCAAATGATCAGGTCCAGGCTTAAGGTATCAGAAATGGCCTGTGCTGTGTGTGTGTGTTGGGGGGGTGGAGGGGGGTCACGCAGGGAATGACCACGACTATCAATTACTGTTTTCACAAGCCTTCTGGAATCTTCTGAGGCACACTGAAGTTTGAAAGCCTTGGATCTAAATTAGTGTTTTTCATAATGCAGGTTGTGACTTGTTTGTTAGTCATAAAATATACTGAGTTGCAACCAACGTTTAAAAAGATGAAATAGGATAAAATAAAAAAGAATAAAATTCACACATTATAAAGGTAAGTAATATTTCATAAAACTTTTGTTTCAATTATACGTGCATGTTCCTGTGTGTGTGCATCTATATTGGTTAAGTAAAGTGTATTTTACTGTGGGTCACAGTCTCAGGCTCAAAAAAGCCCTCATCTATATGATGACTATATGAGCCAGATCTTTGCAGTGTGGTTCCTTCTTCATTTAGCTTTCATTTTGGAGACAGAGTCTCACTCTGTCATTCGGCCTGGAATGCAGTGGCATGATTTCGGCTCACTGAAGCTTCTACCTCGCAGGCTCAAGCGATCCTCTCACTTCAGCCTTCCAAGTGGGTGGGACTACAGATGCTCACCACCACACCCAGTTAATTTCTTGTAACTTTTGTAGAGATAGTTTTTGCCATATTGCCCAGGCTGGTCTTGAACTCCTGGACTCAAGTGATCCACCTGCCTTGACCTCCCATTGCCCAGGCTGGTCTTGAACTCCTGGACTCAAGTGATCCACCTGCCTTAGCCTCCCAAAGTGCTGGGATCACAGGCGTGAGCCACAGTACCCAGCCTATTTGGACCTTTCTTAACCATTCCACTTAATATCATCTCCTCCAATGCACTTATTCTCATGCTACCATGTTTTGTTTTTATTTTTTATTTTTGTTTTAAAATTTATTTTTAACATAATTTTTAAATTTTATTATTTTATTTCATTCAGAGACCTTATCACTATTTAAACTATCTGATTGTTTATAATCTTTCTCCCTACCAGAATCTAAGCTAATGAGAGCAACGGACATGTTCCCTGCCATATTCTCAACACCTAGAACAGTGTCTCCCCACGCATAACATCCAACTCAATAAACACTTCTTATCTGAATAAACTTTATAAATAAGTAACTAGTAAAGCCAGCTCTTAACATGCTTTAGACTAGTGTGTGATGGCTCACGCCTATAATCCCAGCACTTTGGGAAGGATAGTGTGAGTCCAGGAGTCTGAGGCCAGCTGGGCAAAATAGCAAGATTCCATCTCTACGAAAAAATTAAAAAATTAGGCTGAGCATGGTGGCTCACACCTGTAATCCCAGCACTTTGGGAGGTCGAAGTGGACGGATCACCTGAGGTCAGGAGTTTGAGACCAGCCTGACCAACATGGAGAAGAAATCCTGTCTCTACTAAAAATACAAAATTGGTGGTGGCACATTCCTATAATCCTAGCTACTTGGGAGGCTGAGGCAGGAGAATCGCTTGAACCTGGGAGGCTGAGGATGCAGTGAGCTGAGATGGTGCTGCTGCACTCCAGCCTGGCCAACAAGAGTGAAACTCTGTCTCAAAAAAAAAAAAAAAAAAAAGTTAGCCATCCAGGCCTGCTGGCCCACACTTGTGGTACCAGCTACTTGGGAAACTGAGGTTTCAGTGAGCCATGATTGTGCCACTGCACTCCAGTCTAGATGACAGAGCAAGACCCCATCTCGAAAAACCCCCAAAAACCATGTGTATCTCATCCCTGGATCTCTCTAATAAAATCAGCACTTCGCTTAGGCTGACAGCTTACACTGCAGCCATCTGCTGCAGAATCATGGTCCTTGGGAAAGTTACAGAGCCATACTTTCATCACTGTAAAAAAAAAGGCTTAGTCTTCGGACAAGAATCTGATAAAACAGCAACCCAAAATACTTTTAGTTTAGAACAGATGAGCAGAGTGTTCATTTAATATGAGTCAAGGAACAAAGAAAAACCCATGGGATCTATTTCAAAAGGAAATACAGGAAGGCCAGAGGCTTCAGGTTCACGTGCATTTCAAATGTGAATTATCTAACAAATATCTCCATACAGTTCAAACTCTTCTGGAGAAGGTTAACAGTAAATTTAATAGGGTATAAAATGGGGACTGTACACTGGGAAGGAAAAAAATTAGGAAGCAAAATGAATGAAGAGAAAAGTAATATACACAGCCAAAATAGGTCTGCTGGAGAATCTATGAAATGTATAATATTATAGCTCAAGAATGGCTCAATATTAGAAGTCTTTTTCTGCATTTGAGGTAAATTAGTGTCCTTCCTGACCCTACTGCTGCCGTGTATATGTGCCTGTGCATATGAGCTTGTAAATTTGGGGAGGACACTGCTGAGTCTGCCTATTTTAGGCATAAAAGTGATATTTAAGAGAGAACCCCAAATCACTCTGTATCTATTTTTTTTTTTTTAAGAGACGGGGTTTCACCATATTGGTCAGGCTAGTCTTGAACTCCTGACCTCAGGTAAGCTGTCTACCTCAGCCTCCCAAAGTGCTGGAATTACGGGCATGAGCCGCTGTGCCCAGCTCTACCTATTTCTGCAATCATAATGAGTTTTAAGTAACAGCAAGTGTCGATCATGTTACAGGTTTTGGAGTAAGAGTACATGGGTTTGAACCCCATTTCTACTATTTGTTAGCTGTCTAACTTTAGACACATTCTTTAATTTCTCTGAGCTTTTATTTGTATAATTAGAACCTCACAAAATTAGTATGTTGACTGAGTCAATAACACACATAAAGGCTTTAAAACAATGCCTGGTACATGGTAAACCAGAGCATTTAGTAGGTATCACATTGCCTATACTAAGCTCTTCAAAAGCTTTTTCTCCTCTAATTGTTGCAACAATGATATGAGGCAGGTTATAAGATATTCGCTCACCCCCACATAGATAAGCAAGTGTGAACCATGAAGAAGTTAAATAACTTGTCCAAAAACTCACAACTAGTAAGTAATGGCACTAGGATTAGAACATAATCTTAGGTGCACACCTCAACAAATACTGGCCTTCTAGGAAACCAGAATGTATGGAGTAATCAACAACTCAGCTCCATTCTGTGGCAGTTGCCCTGATATCTATATCAGAACAAGGAAATATATTACACATGTGCACATACATATCAACTTTATATACCATGCGTAGCTCTCCAAAAAGAGACTGAGAACTAAAGCCCACAGTACACTTATCACACTTTGTTCCCATGCCTTTGCATTATCCCTTCCAGGGTGGTGGCTCAATCAAGACAAAAGGAGCGATGTGTTACTCATTCCATTGCAGACTCACTTAACACTGTTACTAAAAAGCAGGTGGTATTCAAAAAAGATTTATTGAATGCATGAAGAAAATGACACAAGAAAGGGCTTCATAAAATTGCAAAGTACAATTCAAGTTTTTATAACATCAACTTAATTATTATAAAGTTACATTTATTTTCTATTTTATTTCTATTTATATATTTGTTATTTATTAAGAAAAATATAAATAATTATTATAACCATAATAGGAGCTATAATACTTATCAAAGACTCACTGTATGGCAGGCTAAAGGCTTTATTGCTTTATTTTAATCCTCATTATAACCCTATGAAGTAGGTATCATTATTGCACCCTTTTTATAGAAGAGGGCATATTTAAGGTCACACTCTAGGAACTGCTAGAGTAAGAATTTTGACTCAATTTTGATATTGAATTCCTTTTCTATATTGTAGAAGGGAAAACATTCTGTTAAGAAAACATATGTTTCACATACCATAAAATTCACCAATTACAATGTATAAGTCAGTGATTTTAGTATATTCACAAACTGTGTAACCATCACTACTATCTAATCTTAGAACATTTCATCACCTCCAAAAGAAATCTGGTATACATTAGCAATAGTATACACTATACAGACATAAAAGAAATGCAAATTATTTTAAGTAAAGCCACAGTTAAATATATGTATGAATGGATATTTGACTCATCTAATGCAAAAGAAAATCGTGAGATGAATTTTAAAGGATAAAATACAAGTTGGTGGGCCTTCTGTGATTCTGCATTAGCAACATCACTTTGAGTAAGGCAAGTAATCAATAACTGAAATCTACATCCAACCCAGATAATTATGGGTCAAATTCTAATTTCAAAGACTAGGGACATTTTTGTATTCACAACCAAACAATAAGATTAGAAGGAAATACAGGAAAAATAGTGTACAATATAGCTTCCTTCAACATTCCCTTTCTCGATGTCAAAGGGAAAAGCTGAGGAAATGACGCCACAAAAGCTTCAAAGGTATAGATTTGCTTTTTCAGCATACGTTCATGCACATTTTTGAAGAACTCACAGCCATATATTTGATAATTTACAACAGTTGTTAAAACATAATTTAATAAGTTCTGCATCTACCCTAAATAGTGAAAAAGCACTCACGGTGGGTAAAGGCATCTTCTTCTTCATTTTCATCACTGTCATCAGACAGAGCTTTATAAGGAGGAGGGAGTTTCATCGGCGGTGGGGCAGTTCCTTGCCTCTGAAGATGCAAAATTTGAAAGAAGGGTTAAATGCTGTGTTTGTACAATGCTCTTCTTTCAACAACAAAAAGCATAAAAAGACAGTCTGGAAATATTTAGACCATACCCAACTTCATTCGTATCATGAGGATTGTAAAACAAACACAATGTATTCTTTTATGTTTATGTTCTAATATAAAAGTGACTCTGTGATATAAACACACTAATGCAGAAAAACAGGAATTTAAAAGCAAGTTTTTAAGACTGTTGACCTACCTAAAAGAATGCATTCCTTTCTCTAGTGAGAAAATCAGTTATTTGTATTTTATTTACATTGTGGAAGTTTAATTTTGTTTTTAACCAGAAAATTCAAGTGAAAGACATTTCTAAAATAAATGTAAAAGTAAAAACTATCCATTGTATTAATTCTACAATGATTTAAACTTTTTCTTCAATTGTAGAAGTTACAGATTTTATTCTTTAAAAGACACGTGACAGACCAAGATTTTCTAACCGAAAAGGTATTCATCTATAATTTATAGATGGTCAACACACACTTCAACATTTTCAAAAAGAGATATCTTCATGGTGAATAATTATATCTGCATAAATATTCATTCAATTCACAAGTGAAATGATACAGCACATCAATATTTGGTTCATATACATAATTAAAGTAGAATTAAACTCTAGGATCAAATTACCTTCACAGAATGAAGACATTTTCTTGAACGATGGGAAAAATAAAACATGCCAAACTCAACGGTGAGACTCAAGCTGCTAAAAAGAATAGGAGCCGATACACCCAAGCACTTCACAAAAACCAAAATAACTGGATTATGCTACAGGATTTCAATAAAGTACATTCAATTATGCTTTATATGACAAAACCACTAATGGCAGGATACACTTCAGTAAGTGGCCAATGAGTGGTCCATTACAGAAAGCAGGCATGTAATAAATTCCTCCAAAATAGAAAACACTATTTGAGAGTCATAAAGGAAAGCACACACCCTTATTTACTTAAGATAATGTTGAACCAAAGCGGAAACTATATACACTTGTAGAAAATGCAAAAATCTATAAAATGCAAGAGTGATGACGGAAGACGCCAAATACAAAATTCCTCTTAGGAAACAGGAGAATCCAGAAATGTGATCACTTTGTCTCTTTGATTCTTTTAAGTTGAAAAAAACTTAAAACTGAGTGAAATGAAGAGTAAAGGCAAATGAACTCTTTTCAGTAAACCTTTTCCTCAGAACCAGGATATTCTATATCAAAGACAATACTCAGAACAAAGACAGCCAGGTTTTAAAATAATATTGAGATGAATTCTCTTTAATGGAATTTTTTTTATATCTAAGGCAAAATTGTACAACTGATTTATTTAATTAGCTTCTACTGATATTCTTGAAAAAGAATACAGAATAAGCATGTCCTGGTCTCCTTATAGTCTGAATGTGGATTGCCAGATACTGCACATGAGAGAAGGGTGCGTACAAGGCCAGGCTCTCCCCAGGTATGGCAAAGGCAGCCGGAGCAAGGGATGTACACCAGACCAGGTGATTATGACCTTCAGGAGGGTAAAGCACAAAACAGACTCTGTGGTATCCTCAACTCTGAGAACAGTCCTGGGAACACAGTAGGCCTCCCTGAACGATTTGCTGAATGACTAAACAACTGGCTGTCACTCGTGCTGTTTGGGTTCCCTGACCTATTAGTAACCTTAGAAAAATGTCAGAGATGCAAATAATTCTTGCTCAGTATCACTGCATATTAATTGTGTCTGGTAGAGATGCAAATGATTTTAGTCCTGTAGAAAAGATCACTTCAAAGGTTACAGTTTTATTGCCCTGTAAGACATTAACCAGTTTTTTATCTAAATCGGAATCTTAAGCATTCTTTCTTTTAGCAGTCTCTTCAATAGCACTTCACTCTCTTCAATTCTCTCTGCACCAGGCTTACCATCTTATTGGTTCCCTCATTAATGAGTTAAATAAATACCTGGCACCTGCACATTTTGCATAATTTTCAGTCATGTTTTTATTTTTTTCTTAAATTATACTTTGAACAGTTTTGGAGGTCCCACAGAGATGCTCAAGCAGACTCACCTACCAGAACCAATTAAATTGTGATGCCTCGGAGATGCAATTCATGAGCTGTTTAAGCCCATTTACATGATTTTTTGGCACCCACAGTTAATTCCAAGTGGCAACAGAACTTTGCTTTTTTGACAGTTTCTCTGATTTTTATTTCCAGTTCTATGATTTTGTTTCTGGTATGAGACCAAGTTTGGTTCTGATACGCACTTGTAATTCCTCACTGATAGTAGAAATAAATGAAGTTTGGTTTTATGGTCTGACCATTTAGAGTTATTTGTTGGGATGAGAATCTATAATATATTGGTTCTATAAAGCTCTATTCTCGACTGGTTGAGAGACAACAGAGAATGCATTTTTTAGTTTTTTTGTGTGTCTGTCTGTCTTTTTATACAAGACCATGTCTTGGGTCCACTGGAAAGAACAGCTCTTTGACAAAAAACCAGTGGGGTTTTGCATTCCTGTGTCTACATTCGACATATGGCTATAGCTGCAGGACAGAAGCTGAACACATTCTGTGTATCTGCACTGGAGAAAGAAAAGTCCTTACCTTTCATTTTGAGTGTGAAATATTTTCCTACCTTCAGAGCCTATTAATAAATTAGATGTAAATTTCTCAAAATAAGGAATCTCTTTCTGATTGCTTATAGAAATGAGCATTATTTAAATGTAATATTCCCAGAGTTTCCAGAAAATAGTTGACTAAAGTTACATTACTTTAAATGTACAAGCCTTTTAATAATAATTTTAAGAATCTCTTTTTCACAAAAACCACAAACTCAGAATCATTTTTATATAAGAATCCAAATTCACATAATCAAAGTTCATAACCTCTTGAAGAAAGAAAATATGTGAAATAACACTGAAGAAAACCTTAGAAAATAGCCAAGAGTTTTTAGGAACCTTCAGTTAATACTAGTATTTCTTTTTTGTTTTGAGACAGTCTCACTCTGTCACCCATGCTAGAGTGCAGTGGTGCCATCTCGGCTCACTGCAACCTCCGTCTCCCGGGTTCAAGCAATTCTCCTGCCTCAGCCTCCCAAGTAGCTGGGATTACAAGCTTGTACCACCACACCTGGCTAATTTTTATATTTCTGGAAGAGACGGGGTTTCACCATGTTGGTCAGGCTGGTCTTGAACTCCTGACAAATGATCTTCCCGCCTTGGCCTCCCAAAGTGCTGGGATTACAGGCGTGAGCCACTGTGCCTGGCCAATACTAGTGTTTCTATGAATCCTGATTGCCTATTCTTTCACTCTACATAATGCAAAACAGATCAAAAAACAGTGAACTGAGGCAAACCAGAATAAAACTAGAGACTTATGCAAGATCTGCTCATTGGTTTTTTGTTTGTTTTTAGTCACTCTCTGTTTTTAAAGTGAATGATCTCAAACCAAATGTAGACCTCTGTTAGAAATGAGTTTCAGCTGATTTGTATTGTCAATGATTCTTGAGACCATGTCTTACTTTTATACTAAGGAGAAAATAAGATACACAAAAAAACTTCTAGTGATAATAATTTTTAAAGAGATAGATTAGTCACCTGGCTTCCTAACCTTGAAAAGAGTATGCTCTCAAAGCATGTTGGGCACATTTTTATTTTCATACTAATTACATTCTCTTTATTTCACTCCACGTGGCACCCTGATCTGAATGCCTCTTATGGTGAAGGCGCCTTGTCATTCCAGAATGTAGCAAAATGCTTGGCATCTAAGATGCAATTTCAGAGAAAAGTAATACTGTAAAAAGAGCATTCAGCAACCACTAAAAGACCATCCTGTAATGAAGATGTAGATTCTGATATGATTTCTCCTGTTGCCACATTAATGCAGTGGCTAGGTGTTTTTCTTTGTGACAAATAACTCAGTTGACTTTTGGTATTACAGGTTCCTACTGGGGTTTTTACTGAATGCAAATACCCTTGCCATGCATTGAAATTCAACTGGTTTAATGGAGCAGTCCAAAGTTGATAAGAATCACACACATACTTTTTTCTTTCCTGGGATCTTATGTGGAATTTTCCTGAACTGATTACCTTACCTTGTTCCCAGATGTGGCTGGAGTAGCAACCAGTTCATTCACCTACGTGGTGTTCATTGTCTGTGTCCCCACAGAGTGTCACCTTATATGTTTCCTTTTTGATGTTATATCCCCAGATTGTTGCACAGTAACTGGTTAACTATAGGTAACCAATAAACACTTGATGAATGTTCACATCTTTGCATCAACATATGAATTGACAAAATTCCAGCAATAGGGTAGATTAGGTATTCTGAAGAACCCTTCTTAACCACATAAATATGATAGATTAAAGTTTAAACAGTGCTTTTGTTACATGTGACTGAAGTCAGAAACAACTATAAATCCCAAATCAGGAGGTCCAGTGGAGCACTGGAAGGTGACACTTGCCTGGAGGGCATCTGCCAACCCTTGGAAACCTAAAGCCAGAGATCTGTTTTGATTTTAGGATTCTTTATTCATTCAAGAAATATATATGACGCCAGGCAGTGTTCTGGGCAATAGAGGTAGAGTAATAATCCAACAGATGAGGTCCCTGCTCTCATGGAGCTTAAATTCCGGTCCCTTCCAAATGTCACATTTTGTGGGTTTCCATGTCTTGTCCCCAAATTACTTTAAACACAGTTACTGGCCAGGCACGGTGGCTCACATCTATAATTCCAGCCCTTTGGGAGGCCAAGGCGGGCAGATCACCTGATGTCAGGACTTCAAGACCAGCCTGGCCAACATGGTGAAACCCCATCTTTACTAAAACAATACAAAAATTAGCCAGGTGTGGTGGTGTGCACCTGTAGTCCCAGCTATTCAGGAGGCTAAGGCAGGAGATTTGCTTGTACCTGGGGGGTGGAGGTTGCAGTGAGCTGAGATTGCGCTACTGCACTCCAACCTGGGTGACAGAGTGAGACTCCATTTTGAAAAAGAAATAAAAAATAAAAATAAAGTAGCAGTTACTGATTCTATCCTGTTTGCCTTGCCCCACTAGAAACGCAAGTTGCAAGATGGTAGGAATTTTTTTGTTTGTCTTTAACAACTTTAATTCAATATATTGAAGTATAATTGACATGTAAAAAACTGCACACCTTTAAAGGATACAATTTGAATCCATCACCACAATCAAGATAGTCAACATAACCATCATCCCTAAAAATCTGTTCATGTCTTTTTTAAATCCCTCCTTCCCACCTCTTCCCCTGACACCCCATCCCCAAGGAACAACTGATCTGTTTTCTCTCACTACAGATTGTATTGTCTTGACTTTTATATAATCATCCAGTATCTATACATTTTTATCTAATGAGAGATAAGGATTTATCTCAAGTGCCCCCTTGAGGCCAAGAAAGGTGGGAAGTTAGACTAAAAATATCACCCTCCCAAATTCCTATCCCTGAAAATAAAGGCTTGTTCCTCTAAAAGATTGACAAAGAATCCGGCGACTAATTACCTGCAATCTGTAGGGAAAAAGAAACACCTCTGCAAGCAATAACCACCGCCTTCTGGAATCTTATATATTACCTATGCTTATTAATAGGTGTCCCCCCAAAAAACCCACAACAGCCTGATCATATAACATGTGCCACTGCTAATCTGAATATAATCTTTGTGATGAAAATCTGAACTCAAAGACAGTGGCCAATCAGGTTAAACAGACAATCCTTTAATTTGGTAAACAACCTAATGACACTTTTCCTCATCTTTTGCAAAAACCCTTTCCTTAAATCCTCAAGGAGTCAGTGTCTTGATTGTTCCCCACGTACATGTGTGTAATTAAAGTTGTCCCATGGGTTCAATTCAGTTAGGACTTTTTTCCTAATGGGGTGAAATCTGTAGTAGATAAAGGTTTAAAAAAATAAACAAGCCAAAATATTGATCACAGAAGATTTATTTCCTGGCCTTGGTCTTAGCTTGAGGTGGAAGAGAAAAAGAAAAAGAGGAAAAAGGTGCACCTTAAGAATTCCATACAAGTGGCCAGGTGCGGTGGCTCCTGCCTGTAATCCCAGCACTTTGGGAGGCTGAGGCAGGTGGATCACCTGAGGTCAGGAGTTCGAGACCAGCCTGGCCA
>NW_012111142.1:3855297-3887261 GCF_000951035.1 Colobus angolensis palliatus
CAGGAGTTTGAGATCAGCCTGGGCAACATGGCAAAACCTCATCTCTAAAAAAAATACAAAAAATTAGCTGGGCGTGATGGTGTGTGTCAGTGGTCACAGCTACCTGGAAGGCTCAGATGGGAGGACTATTGGCAGTGAGGTTGCAGTAAGCCATGATTACCCCACTGCACTCCATCCTGGGAAACAGAGTAAGGCTGTGTCTTCAAAAAAAAAAAAAAAAAGAAAAATTTATAACCTTAAACGATTATTTTAGACAAGAAAGAAAGAAAATTAATAATCTTCACATTTAACTAAAGATTATTAAGGGATGAAAAAGGGGAATGAATCCAAACAAAGAAGCAAGGCAATATAAAGATGAGAAGAAAATTAATTAAGCAGAAAAAAGATATAACAGATAAGACGAACACACTTCAAAAGGTAATTCTTCAGAAAAAAAATTAAATGAAAAATTACTTTCAAGATTAATCAAGAAAAAGATAAAGCAAATAATTACCAATTTTACTTTTTATAATTTATTTTATTTTTCATTATTATTTGTTTTATTTTTTACTTTTTAAAAAATTTTTTGAGACAGGATTTTGCCCTGTCCCCTAGGCTAGAGTGCAATCGTGTGACCACGGCTCACTGCGGCCTTCCCTGGCTCAAGCGATCCTCCCACCTCAGCCTCCCAAGTAGCTGGGACTATAGGTGCACACCACCACACCCAGCTAATATTTTATATTTTGTAGAGACAGGGTCTTGCCAGGTTGCCCAGGCTGGTCTTGGAACTTCTGAGCTAAAGCAATCCTCCTACTTACGCCTCCTAAAGTGCTGGAATTACAGGCGTGAGCTACCAGGCCTGGCCATAATTCAGAATGAAAAATAACCACTATGAATGGAGCAGAGATAATTAAAGTTAAGAGAAATGGCTGAGCTTGGTGGCTTAGGCCTGTAATCCTAGCACTGAGAGGTTGAGGTGTGAAGACTGCCTGAACTCAAGAGTTCAAGACCAGTCTGGGCAACATGGTAAGACCCGTCTCTACTAAAAAAAATATAAAAATTTAGCCAGGCATGGTGGCACATGCCTGTAATTCCAGCTACTCGGGAGGCTGAGGCACAAGAATCACTTGAATCTGGGAGGTGGAGGTTGCAGTGAGCTGAGGTCGCACCACTTCACTCCAGCCTGGGTGACAGAGCAAGAGTATCTCCAAAAAAAAAAAAAAAAAAAAAAAAAAATACACAAACAAGTTTATGCCAACAAATGTAAAAACTTAGGTGATATTAATATTCCTAGAAGAGTCAATGACCAAAAATGACTCTAGAAGAAATAGAAAATCAGAACGATTCAATAACTATTAAAGAACTAAATCAGTATTTTAAATTTTTCCCACATAGAAAACACAGGCCCACAATGGCTTCATAGGGTAGCTTGACTAAAGATTGAAGGAACTGATAATTTCTTTTATTTATTTATTTATTTTTGAGACAGAGTCTCGCTCTGTCGCCCAGGCTGGAGTGCAGTGGCGCCATCTCGGCTCACTGTAACCTCCACCTCCCGGGTTCAAGGGATTCTCCTGCCTCGGCCTCTGGAGTAGCTGGGATTACAGGTGCATGCCACCACACCCAGCTAATTTTTGTATGTTTAATAGAGAAGGGGCTTCACCATGTTGCTCAGGCTGGTCTTGAACTCCTGACCTTGTGATCTGTCCGTCTTGGCTTCCCAAAGCTAGGAATACAGACATGAGCCACTGCGCCCGGCCAATAATTTCTTTTTTTATACAAACTCTCAGAGAACTTAAAAGAATACATGCTCCTACTAATCATTTTAGTAGTTTACCATAACCAAAGCCAGACTGGACAGTATATAAATGAAAATTTCTAGGCAAATCTCACTCATGACCATGGATGGAAAAACCCTAAAGGAAATATCAGCAATGGGCCAAAAAAAAAAAAAAAAAAACCATGACCAAATAAATTGCATTCCAATAATTCAAGATTGGTTCAACATTCTGAAATCTATTAATATAATTTACTACATTAAGGGATTCAAGGAGAAAAAAATTTATACATGCACACATTTCTTTCACTGGAGATTAGTAATACATCTGATTAAATTCAATGCCAGTGCCATTCATGGTAAAAATTCTTAGCAAAGTAGGAATGAAAGAGAGTATTTCCTTAACCTGACTGAAGCCACCTTTGCAAAACTTATTAACAGTGAGAAAACTATTGCACTGAAAGAGATCTGACCTAACCAACTCCATCTTGCCGTTAACCTCCAATACCTTGGCCTACAATACCTTCATCCTTGTGCATAGGCCAAGCTGACCATAGAAGGAATTTAGTTTATAGTTAAACTTTGGAACAAAGATGGCAATAGCTCTTTTCCAAAACAAACCCCCAACTTGCCTGGAGACCACACCATCTTTGCACAACCAACAAATTAGCCACAAGATTAGAAATTACGGTTTAGGAGTCATGCAGTCAGAAGCCACAAGATTTCAAACCTCCTCAGTTGCTTCCATGTATAATGTTACTATTATAAAAACTAGTATTTAAGGTATTTTCCAGACTCTGCATTCTGATAGATCAGCCAACGTACCTAGACTGGTAAGTTTATCTGGTCTTCTGCCTCACCTCCCCCAAGGAACTGACTCAGCGCAAGAGGACAGTTTTGGACTCCCTATGATTTCATCACCAACCAAACTAATCGCATTCCCTTTTCCCTAGCCCCCAAACTATCTTTGAAAGAAGACCCTAACCTCCAAATTTTCAGGGAGGCTGATTATAGTAATAATAAAACTCCAGTCTCCCATTTAGTCAGCTCTGTATGCATTAAGCTCTTTCTCTACTGCATTTCCCCTGTCTTGATAAATCGACTGTATTTGGGCAGTGGGTAAGATGAACCCATCAGACAGTTACATGACAGATTATCTACAAATACCTATAGTACACATCATATTCAATGGTGAAATAGTAAAAGTTTTTCCTTAAATATCAGGAAGAAAAATGACAAGAATGTTAGCTATCATCAGTTCTATTAAACACAGAGCTGGAGGTCTTAGCAGATACAATAAAATGAGAAAAAGAAAGATTGGAAAGGGAAAAAGAAAACTACGTTATTCCAAAGTGTTTATTATTTATTATAGGTATTGAAAATCTAAAAATAAAAATCTACATAGAATAAGAATTGAAGATTCATACTTACTAAAAATATCATGTATATATATGGGGCACACACACAAAGACACTAAAAGGTTCTATATGAAATGTTTAATAAGTTTATCTTTAGGTTGTAGGTTTATATTTTTATTTTTTTGTTTCACCATTACGGTTTTTCCAGTATTCTCCACTAGATTATTGTATGTTTTAAAAGAATAATGTTACAAGATGTCAAATAAATATATAAAAGTCAATTTTATGTCTACATACTAGAAACAGACAGAAAACACAATTTAAAGAGGTATCATTAAATAGCAAAATAAAATACCTAGGAATAAATCAAGATTTCAATATTTTTTTAAAAAAATTATAGGCCAGGCGCAGCGGCTCACGCCTGTAATTTCAGCACTTTGGGAGGCCAAGGCGGGTGGATCATAAGGTCAAGTGTTCGAGACCATCCTGGCCAACATGGTGAAACCTTGTCTCTACTAAAAATACAGAAATTAGCTGGGCCTGGTGGCACATGCCTGTAATCCCAGCAACTTGGGAGGCTGAGGCAGGAGAATCCCTTGAACCTAGGAGGTGGAGGTTGCAGTGAGCCAAGATCGCGCCACTGCACTCTGGCCTGGTGACTGAGCGAGACTCTGTCTCACAAAAAAAAAAAAAGAAAGAAAAGAAAGAAAATTACAAAAATTAAAAGAAATAAAAGAATTTAATAAATTTAAAAAATCATATTAATGGTTTAAAAGTCTCAACATCCAAAAGATGTAACTTCTTTCTATGTTAATCTATAGATTCAACACAATTCCAACCAAATCCCAAAAGAAACTTTTGTGGAATTTAATAATCTGATTCTAAATGGATACAGAAAAGAAAAATGATATAAATCATTAAGACATGTCTAAGAAGAAGAAACATATAAAAGAAAGTGCTCTATCAGGAAACAAGATTGATTACTAGGCTTTAATAATTCCATCAGTGCAGCATTTGTACTGGGATAGACAAGTTGAACAAACGGAACAAAGAGAAAGCTCAGAAACAGACTCCCCCTTGTAACCTGAGATACAGCAGAGTTGCACTACAAATCAGTGGGTAAAGGAGGTCTATTTTAAAACAGTGGGACAGTAATTCCCCAAGAGAACAATAAGTTCTCTTGATGGGAAAAAATAAGAATTCATCCCTACTGGACACCACATCTTAAAATAATTTTTAGGTCAACAGATTCTACTTCAATAGAGGTGGGCAAACAGGAATGGAGGATTAATTCTGATTGACAGGGAGGATAGTTTTCTCAGGAGAGATGACCTTTGATGTGGTCCTTGAAGAATGAAAAGGATTCTTATGGGAGAGCAATGTGGGAAATGGACTTCCAGGCGAGAGCAGCAAGATCAAAGTCTCAGTGTGAGAGGCACGTTCTGGGAATGGACAAACAACCAGCCTGTCTAAACAGGAAAGAAAGCTATAGACGTTGATGGCTGACTGGCCGTTTATAGTATTTTTGCATCTACGCTGCACCACATTTCGGTCCTCTATCCTGGTAAGAACCAGTTACATTCGCAGGAAAAAAAATAAATAAATATAGCGCTTCTACAACACTGACGCTCATCAAAAAGCCACTTTTATTAGAGTTCAGATATGGAAAAAATAAAACCAAAACCATTTTTTAAAGCCTTGAGAAGTTCAAGTTACCTTTTCTTTCTTTTCTTGGGTGTCCTGGTTCTGGTTACTGGTGATTTTATTGGCCTTGTTATGTACATTAGGAATGACCTACAGTGACAAAAAAAAAAAGGGTGGAGGGAAGAAAATGTTTAAATGACATAATCATCACATTTTTTTTCTCTGACATTACAGAATGGAGAATTTTTTTCAATCATTACATTTCTTTTTTTTTCTTTTTTCTTTTTTTGTCTAAGATGGAGATTTGCTCTTGTCGCCCAGGCTGGAGTGCAATGGCACGATCTCTGCTCACTGCAACCTCTGCCTCCTGGGTTCAAGCGCTTCTCCAGCTGACTAGCTGTGCCAAGAGGCACCTGCCACCACGCCCAGCTAATTTTTGTATTTTTTGTAGAGACGGAATTTCACCATGTTGGCCAGGCTGCTCTCGAACACCTGACCTCAGATGATCTGCCCGCCTCAGCCTCCCAAAGTGCTGGGATTACATGCGTGAGCCACTGTGCCTGGCCTATCATTACATTCCTAAATGTATTTGTTTAAACAGGTAAAATCTTAACTTTGTAACTTCATCTAAAGGGTAAAAATATGAGTACAATTCAAAGCAAACAATAAAACTTGGAAAATCTGACAAGATACATAACTCTAAAATATTATAGTTATATATATGCCATCAGGGCATAAAAATGCAGGTTTCTGTATGTGGATCTAGAAGCTGAAGATGAAAAAGACTAAAAACAAGGTCACATACTAACTGTCATCCAAACATCACATTTTGCAAGATAGAGTTTTAGGGGTGATCTAATTAATTATCCAAGAACATAGGATAACACATTTGTTTGGTAGATTTACCTTATTCATCATTGTACCCCCAATTCAAGTATGTTATCTCCCACACTGTGTGTACTCAATAAATATTCCACTATCACTATTAGCAGAAGGATGAATTAACAAATCTATTCCCACCACTGAATAAGCTTAATGAGAGCAGAATTCAGTTTTATTTTTCACTATTTCTCTAGTGCTCAGAAATGGCCTAATACATAGTTGTACATAATAAATGTTTATAAATAAATAAACCAGTTTAATTTTATAAAAAGAGGCTCCTCAAAGAGCTAGCACAGATAATCTTGGCATAAAATCTGGTGAGAGACATGAAGATTAAAAGAAAAAAATAGACCAAGTACAGTGGCTCATATCTGTAATCCCAGCACTTTGAGAAGCCAAGGCAGGAGGATCGCTGGAGTCCAGGAGTTTGAGACCAGCCTGGGCAACAGAGGGAGACTCCATCTCTACAAAAATTTAAAAATTAGCTGGGTGTGGTGGCATGCGTCTATAATCTCAGCTACTTGTGGGGCTGAGGTCGAGGCTACAGTGAGCCACAGTTGCATCACTGAACACCAGCCTGGGTTACAGGGTAAGACCCTGATTCAAAAAATACATAAATAAATTAAAAAGAAAAAAAACAAAACTCCTTGCTCAGAAAACTAAAAGACTGCCTGCTTAGTGATAATTAAAAACAAAAAGCCCATTTTCCCCTAAATGCAATTTAAGATTAAATTTTCATTTTTAATACAGAATGTAAATAAAGTTTAGAATAAATGAGAAAGTCTCAGAAATGTGTCATTTACATAAAAAACAACAGTAATGATACATTAACATATATACAGTGCTATGTGAAGAGGTACACTAGTACCTAATATTTCTACATCTGTTTAATACATATAACAACCTAAGTCATATTTCAAAGACTGGTGGGATTTACAGGCATGTGTTCCTTGTCCTGAAGAATCTTGAACAAAACACTTTGCCTCCCTGACAAGTCAGAAACTATCTGCCCACACTACTACTTTCTCCCGTGGAAAAACTAGCTGATGCTAAATAGAAGCTTTGGGATGAGACAGAATGTCAGTTGCCACTATAATGTTTCTCTTTCTTTCTTTTTCTTTTTTTTTTTTTGGTTGAGACAAAGTCTGGCTGTGTCGCCCAGACTGGAGTGCAGTGGCACGATCTCAGCTCACTGCAACCTCCGTCTCCTGGGTTTAAGCAATTCTTGTGCCTCAGCCTCCCAAAAGTAGCTGGGATTACAAGTGTGTACCACCACATCCGGCTACTTTTTCTAGTTTTAGTACAGATGGGGTTTCGCCATGTTGGCCAGGCTGGTCGCCAACTCCTGACTTCAAGTGATCCTCTCACTTCGGCCTCCCAAAGTGCTGGGATCATAGGCGTGAGGCACCACGGCTGGCCCATTGTTTTTCAAATAGCAGAAAAATGTTCTTCTGTACATATATCTTTAGCAAAATTTAGAAGACAAAATGCTCAATAAGACTCCACCTTTCAGGAAAACAGATGACTGTATTTCTTGTGAAAGTAAAAATATATTTATAGGCGATTAATATGCAAAATGTTCATGTGTCAAAAAAAGTAGGTACCCTTATGGAACAATGGTATTGGTAAGTACAAGTGGAATACAGGAAGAAAGAAAGCAACACGTGATGATAAACATAATGAGCTGAAGATATGACCCAATTTCAAAAGGATTTTTTAATATAAAATATATATATATGATATTTCTGTGAAATGCAGTTATGTTATTAAGTGGAAAAAATTACCTTACAGAAAAACGTTCTATAGGCCTTACTCTCAAATAAATATTTGCCAAGTATATCCAAGTAGATACACACATTTTTCCAGGAGGCTGAAAACACGCTTGAGAAAGTCAGGGTGAGAAGATTTAAAAGGTGTATCGGTGGCTGGGCGTGGTGGCTCATGCCTGTAATCCCAGCACTCTGGGAGGCCGAGGAAGGTGGATCATGAGGTCAGGAGTTCGAAACCAGCCTGACCAACATGGTGAAAACCCTGTCTCTACTAAAAATACAAAAATTAGCCGGGTGTGGTGATGCGTGCCTGTAATCCTACCTATTCAAGAGGCTTAGGCAGAAGAGTCGCTTGAACCCGGGAGGCAGAGGTTGCAATGAGCCGAAATTATGCCACTGCACTCCAGCCTGGGCAACAGAGTGAGACTCTGTCTCAGAAAAAAAAAAAAAAAAAAAAGGTGTATTGGTGATGCTCCTAAGGCAGCTGATAATACACACAGATAAAAACAACCGCTCAATTCATAGTGCTGAGGAGAATGTTTATGTGACCAAGGTACTTTTAGACATCAGGCCTTAGATGGACACAACATTAGAAAATGACTTATTTTGGGGGTTTTAAGGAAAGTTCAAAATTTAATGTAAACTAGATATAAATGATTAAGCATTGCCTATATTTTCTATTTCTGGATAATCAGTACTGCTTGCAATAATAAGTAAACCAAAAACAGCACCATTTTACAAAGACATGAAACTTGATTCTCCTTTCATTTGCCTCACGCAATAATAATCGCTTTGCCCTGGCCAGGTGCAGTGGCTTATGCCTGTATTCCCAACACTTTGGGAGGCTGAGGCAGGAGGATTGCTTGGGCCTGGAGTTCAAGACCTTCCTGAGCAATAAGGGGAGACCCTGTCTGCAGAAAAAATCAAAAACTAGCTGGGCGTGGTGACGTACGCCTGTGGTCCCAGCCACTTGGAAGGTTGAACTGGGAAGATTGCTTGAGCCAAGGAGTTCGGAGTTTCAGCAAGCCATGATTGTGCCACTGCACTCAGCCTGGGGGACAGAGTAAGACCCTGTCTTAAAAAAAAAAGTCACTTTGCCCTGTAAACAAAGTTGAAAATGGAACAAGTCATGGACATAGTAATTAACATCATCAATGGGATATGCTCCCTTGGCTAGAACCACAGATAGTTGAACTGATGAACTGAATGTACAATGTGGCAGTCTATTATACTACTAGGGAGTAAGTAACTTGAGCATGGTATGGTGCCGAAGAGATTTTCTTTGTTTGAATAATTGAAAGAAATTGCACTGTTTGTGTCATCCAAACAAAACTTTCCACCTCAGCTCACTAGCAAAGGTTGGATTTTGAAAGCTTAGCCTTTTTGGCAGGGCGTTCACAGCTGGCCACGCAAATGTATAATTTGATTGGCTCATTCTCATTCAAAATTATTGATTTGGAAGTGTAATTTGGCAAACAACAATCTGGCCAATTTTCCTGTTGAACTAGGGTTCCAGAAATAAAGCCATGGCCTCAACTACATTCTCAATATTATAAGAATTAAAAACTGGATTCTAAAAATTCTTATTGAATTTCAAATTTTATGAAAACAAGAGAACTTTATTCAGCTCACCTCTCTCAATTAGTCTTGATGGTGTAAACATGATGCTAAGAATGGAAGGCACCACACTGCAAAATGCAGTGACACAGCAGAGGTGCCAATGCAGGCTGCAGCTCACTGTGCATAGGCAGGTTACAAGTATGCAAAATATTTCATCAACACCCCCACCACTGGGATAGCCAACCATATACCCGCCCAGTTTGCCATATAAGTATTATTTTCTTTTTGCCTTGACATACAAAAGATTGGAATGCACTACAAAACTATATTGGAAAGCAAATAAATGTTTAAAATTTGCAGTTAGACGTGCATATGTAAGCCTGGGGAACAAAGTGAGACCCTGTCAAAAAACCAAAAAAAAATTCACCAGGTGTAGTGGCATGTACCTGTAATCCCAGCTACTTGGGAGGCTAAGATAATAAGATTGCTTGAGCTCAGGAGATAAAGGCTGCAGCGAGCTATGATCATGCCACTGCACTCCAGGTTAGGTGACAGAATGAGACTCTGTCCCCAGAAACAAACAAAAAAAGAAGTGTATATGTTTTGAACAGCTGTCTTCCATTATAAAATGAAGAAAAAGAATATTGCTTCCAGTTTTAAGGGTGATGTTTCTGTTGCACATTGTAGTATAAAATCCACATCCTGCCACTGACATTTCATATCACAGTGCCAATTCCATACCACAGGAGTAATTAACTACAGAAGAAAAATTGTAGGTCAAGCGCAATGGCTCACACCTGTAATACCAGCACTTTGGGAGGCCAAGGTGGGCAGATCACTTGAGGCCAGGAGTTTGAGACCAGCCTAGCGAACAAGGTGAAATCTCGTCTCTACTAAAAACACAAAAATTAGTGGGGCATAATGGCACATGCTTGCAATCCCAGCTACTTGGGAGGCTAAGGCACAAGAGCCACTTGAACCTGGGAGGCAGAGGTTGCAGTGAGCTGAGGATCGTGCCACTGCACTCCAGACTGGGCAACAGAGCAAGACTCCATCTCAAAAAAAGAGAAGAAAAAGAAAAATTTTATGATTAAATATTGCTATTTTTACATTTGGAATCTCTAACATTAGAACACACAACAGTACAACATGTCAACATGTTTTTATTTTTACATCCTTTAATAAATATACACAACATGTGATAGTATCTCTACACTGTTTTTACACCTGACCCTCTGTTCAAAGTATTTCATAAACAAAGTAACTTGCTCAGAAAAGTAACTTGCCTCCACGTTAGCAAAGCAGGTAAATAAAGAATCAAGAAATTGAAAACAGGTCTGTTTGATTCCAGGCACAGTAACTTAAATCAATGCACACTGTAATGACTCCAGTTTGACCAGAAGATCAAAACTGGAGGGGAAAAAAGGGAACTTCATGACTAAATTTTTATGAAGCTCATACTTTAACTATAGTTTGGGAACTACAATGAAAATATGTGGAAAATATTTAGAGGGCACAGCTTGGTCTGCAGGTATACAGAGTATTGTTAAACTTTTTGAAAATATGAACTAAAACTTACTCGTGGAGTGGATGACAAGCTCTGAACAACGAACACCACAGGGTTTCCTGCATTCTTAATGGCCTCAACTGCTTCGCTGTGTGAGGCATTCTGTAAATCTACTCCAGACACCTGAAACACAGGAGCAACTTATTTCAATTAGACCAGCATTAGATATTGCAAATAGGTTACTTCAAAGTTCATGTGTATTACCTAGTTATGAGAACAACCAGAGTCTAAGGAGTTAGACCCATAGTCAGAAAAAAACAAGATTGGCCCACAAAAAGCTTGGCTATTTTAGGAGAATATGTTTAAGGAAAGTAACATTTCACCTTTAGAAAAGTAGATAAGTCAAATATATTAATAAAAACAGCCCTGGCTAAATATAATTATCCAAAACAGGTAGTTCGGTCAGTAACAGAACCTTAAGATGTCTGCCACCTCTGCCAGGAGCATAGTACATAATTCCGAGTGGGATAAAGGAGACTGGGAATATCTATGGACTTTTATCATCTCTCCATTAAGCTGAGAGGCATAATATTTTAAGCAAATCACCTGTTATCACAATTGAGTAGTTGAACATTTCTCAAATTATGTTTAAAAAGAAGTACCAAAAAACATCCACAAGTTCTTTTACTAAAACTATTTATGTGTTCAATAAATTTGAGTAAGTGTAAACAGTTCCTTATTATAGAAATTTCAGAGAATGTAACTTGCTAACATGCCCATAAATGTTCAAGAGCACTCTGTATTTCCAAAACATGTTTAATAGAACTAAGTTTTCAAATCTATAATGTAACAAACCCTTGGTAAACGCTGGGATGGTCTCTGGTCTCAATGGATACTAACAATTTGTGAAGACTGCTTTGCTATTAGAGGACTGAGGAAACAGGAATGTGGGTGGAAAGGGATGTGGGATGTTTTTAAGACAGGAGGAGATATTACAGCAATAATGATACAGTGTAGAGAAAAAAATGGATGATAAAGGAGAGACATGACAACTGTAAGGACAATATCCTTGGATAGTCAAGAGGAAATGATTTCTACCATGCAAGTTAGAGAGATTGGCTTTGGATAGAAGCACAAATGTAGTTCCTTTGCTGTTACAGAGGCAATTAGAAAAAAGATTTGGTGAGCACTGGAAGCAGGGGAAGTTCCCTCTAGCTGCCTCTATTTTCTCAATGAAACCTGAAACTAGGACCTTAAACTGAGAGCAAGACTGAGGTAAGAGGCATAAGGAGTTTGGCACAGTTACCTGTCGTATTAGTTTGTTCTCACACTGCTATAAAGAACTGCCTAACACTAGGAAATTTATAAAGGAAAGAGGTTTAATTATCTCATGGTTCTGTAGGGCTGGGGAGGCCTCAGGAAACTTACAATCACAGTGGAAGGGGAAGCAAACATGTGGCAGGAAGGGGAAGTGCCGAGAAAAGGGGGAAAAGTTCCTCATAACATCATCAGATCTTGTAAGAACTCACTCACCATCACAAGAACAGCAGAATCAGGGTAACCACCCCCATGATTCAATTACCTCCCACTGGGTCCCTCCCATGACATGTGGGGATTTTGATAACTACAATTCAAGATCAGATTTGGGTGAGGACACAGCCAAATCATATCACTTATAAAAACTGGAGACTGAACCAGCTAGGAGAAAATTACAGGACAGCAGGGCAAAACTAAAGACCCGCTTAAGGGGGTGCTCATGAGCTTCTAATGAGACCAGATACCATGGCTGGTTATTTTTCCAGCCATGCTAGAGACCTACAATAAGCAGAGCTGCACTTAACTAGTGGGTTCTCCCAGGCAAGTTCAGTGAAAGGAAAGAGGATCAAGAGTAGGAAGCACATGTAAGGGAGGGGTTGGAGTTGCCAACCACTGAACTTGAGTAGGCTGAGGAGGAAGTGAGCACGTGAGAAGCTGAGGACACAGATGTGTGTGCCTGTGGTGTAATACGAAATGTCCTTGTTCTTGTCACAGAGTACCCTTGGAATTTCCTGAGTGGTAGGAGTGTCTTTTATTATGCATTAATAGCCCCTTTCACATCTGAGTTTATGCTACTGAGGTGGCTTAGGGTAGATCTCCCGGATATCCTCAGGATGGGGCCAGTCACAGAAAGACCAAAGGATTAGAGAATCCCTGCACTCCCCCCACGATCTCCAAGAAGTGAGGGTGGGGGCTAGAAATGAAGCTCTGTAAAAACCCTTGAACAACAAGATTTGCTGAGCTTCTGGGTTGTTGAAGATGTCGACATGCTGGAAGGGTGGCAGGTGGTACACCCAGAGTGTGGATGCTCTGTGTCCTCCTCCTCACGCTTTGCCCTATGCATCTCTTCATCTGGCTGTCCATCTGTAACCTTTGTATAACCAGTAAATGTAAGTAAGTGTTTCTCTGAGCTGCCCTAGTAAATTAACAAAATTCAAGGGGAGGGATGTGGGAATTCTGGTTTGTAGCCAGCTGGTCAGAAGTATAGGTGACAACCTACTAAGATTGGCATCTGACATGGGGGCAATCTTGTGGGACCAAGCCCTCAACTGTATGATCTGATGCTATATCCAAGTACATAGTATCGGAATTGAATTAAATTATAAGACAGATGGTGTCTGCTGGGGATCTGACACTATCTCCAGATACATAGTATCGGAATTGAACAGAATGATAAGATATCCAGTTGGTGTCCACGGGAGAACTACTTAGTGTATGGGGGAAACTCCTACACATCTGGTCACATCTAGTGTTCTGAGTGTGAGAGTAAAGGGAAAAGGTTGGTAAGAGTATGGAGAAACTTAAACACTGCTGGTGTGAATGTGAAACGGTATAGCCAGTCACTCTGGAAAATAATTTGACAATTCTTTTCAAAACCAAAACTAAAATTACCAGAAAACTCAGTAATTGCACCCTTGGGTATTTATCCTAGAGAAATGTAGACTTACTTTCACTCAGGAATTTGTACACAAATATTTAGAGCAGATTTATTTGTAATAGTCAATAATTAAAAACTACCCAAGTGTCTTTCAGTGGGTGAATGATTAAACAAATTGGTACATCCATATTATGAAATGCCACTGCTATGGTTGGAATTTATGTGTCCTTCGCAATTCGTATCTTGAAATCGCAACCTCTAAGGTGAAGGTATTAGGAGGTAGGTAGGGCCTTTACAAAGTGATTAGGTCATGAGGGCTCTGCCCTCAAGAATGGGATTAGTGGCCTTATAAAAGAGACCTAAGATAGCTAGCTCATCCCTTCTACTATGTGAGGACACAGTGAGAAGGCACCATCTCTGGCCCCACAAAAAACAGGTCCTCACCAGACACTGAATCTGCCAATGCCTTGATCTTGGAGTTCCCAGCCTTCAAAACTATAATGGAATTTCTATGTTTATGGTATTTTGTTTTGGCAGCCTGTCCAAAGACAACTACTCAACGAAAAGGAAGAAAGTGGTAGTTTTTTTGTAGAGAGAGGGTCTTACTATGTTGCCCAAGCAAATCTTGAACTCTCGGACTCAATCCATTCTCTTGCCTCCGCCTCCCAAAGTGCTGGGATTACAGGGGTGAGCCACCTCACCCAGCCATAGGAATGAACTATTAATGTGCACAACAAATTGAAAGAACCTCAAGGAGATTATGCTAAGTAAAAAAAGGCGATCTCAAAAAAACACATAATGCATAATTGCATTTATGAGATAATAGTGAAATAACATATTTATAGACATCAAGAAACAGAAAACTGGCTGTCAGAAGTTAGGGATGGGAGAGACAGGGAAGAGGCAATCGAAAGTGAAGAAGGTGCCTGCTTTTCTTTCCACCATGATTATAAGTTTCCTGAGGCCTCCCCAGCAATGTGGAACTGTCAGTCAATTTAACCTCTTTCTTTCATAAATTATCCACTCTCAGGTATTTCTTCATAGCAGTTGAGAACGGACTAATACAGAAGGGTAATGCAAGGGAGTTCTGTGGTGATGACACAGTTGAGTTTCTCAATTGTCGTAGTGCATATACAAGGTTTTACATGTGAAAAAACTGTATAGAGCTACAAACACACACACAAATCAATGCATGCATAACTGGTGAAATCTGAATAAACTACGGATTGAGTCAATGTCATTTTCTTGGTGTTGCTATTATAGTATAGTTGTATAAGATATTAAAAAATTGGAGGTGACTCAGTGAAGGGTACATGGGACTTCCCCGTATACTTCTATGTAATTTCCTATGAATTTATGATGATTTCAAAATACATTAAGAAAAACATAATACAAAAATAAATATTTAAAAATTAAATTATAATAGATCAGTAATCAAAGTAAAAGTGAATTCATCTCACTTATTTTCTAGATGATTAGATTTAAAAAATAAAATTTAGTTATATGTTGCTCATGTCTGTAATCCCAGCACTTTGGGAGGCTGAGGTGGGCAGATCACCTGAGGTCAGGAGTTCGAGATCAGCCTGAACAACATGGCAAAACCCCATCTCTACCAAAACATACAAAAATTAGCCGGGCAAGGTGATGGGCACCTGTAATCCCAGCTACTCAGGAGGCTGAGGTAGGAGAATTGCTTGAACCTGGGAGATGGAGGTTGCAGTGAGCCGAGATAGTGCCACTGCACTCCAGCCTGGGTGACACAGAGAGACTCCATTTCAAAAAAAAAGCAAAGTACCATGTAAATTAATAACTAAAATAAAACAAGGTTACCAATATTAATAAAATAGAATTTAAGGCAAAAAGTAACTAATAGGAATAAAGAGGAAAACTATATAATGTCAAAAGCAAATCACCAACAACAAATCCACTAAATACATACAGCAAAACCAACAGAATTACAAAGAATAGCAAACAAATTCATAATCACAGTGGGAGACAAACTCTAACTGAAACTGAGGAAAAAGACCAAAAAAATTAGTAAGAATACGGGACTCCTTATTTGTTTATCTAACTATCACTATATGGATGTCAAATAGGCATCTTAGCCTAACATGTCTAAAACGTGTCTCCCCAAATCTGTTCCTCCCACAGTCTTCCCCATCTCAGCAAATGGAAATTCCATCTTCGATTCCTCAAGCTGAAAAGCTTTTCAATTATCTTTGCCACTTTATTCGCATCCATTCTGTTAGTAAGTCCTGTTATTCACCTGCAAAATATGCTACAACCTGACTGCCCTCCTCCTGGTCCAGGCCGCCATTCTTTCTCTCCTAAGTTACTGCAACAGCCTTCTGGCTGAGGCCCCTGCTTCCATCCCTGCCCCCAAAGCCAGAATACTCCCTTGAAACAACACTTACCTGCTCATAATTCTCCAGTGACTCTCCACTGCATTCAGAGCAGAAGACCTTCCAGAGCTTTCAGGCTCTATATGATGTGGCTTCCCATCATTCCTCAGCCTTTTTCTCTTACCCCTTCTGGCTTGTTCACGCTATGCTATCATTGCTGGACTTCCTGCTGCTCCTTGAACACATCCAGGCAAGCTCCTACCTTGGAGCTTTTGTATGTTTTTCTTTCTCCACATATCCATATGGCTGACTCTCTCATTTCCTATATTTGTCCCAATATCATCTTCCATAACAAAGCTATTAAAATTGTGACTGTTGCTTTCACCGTCCCCCTGAACCCGATGCTCCTTATCCTCCTCCCCTGCTTTATTTTGTTCCCTAGCTACTTATTACGATCTGACATTCTACATATACTTATTTATTTTATTGTCTATTCCCCCATTCCCCCTATCATGTAAACACCATAAGGGAAGGGACTTTTGGTCATTTTCTTCATTGCCATATTAGTAGTATATTTGAAAATTGTTTTAAACATTGCACAGCGCAAATATAACTCAACATTTGTATATACAGAGCAGCTTTTATGTAGTTGTTTAATTTAATCCTCATAATAATGCTATCGATTTTGAATTCTCATTTCCATTTTATGTGAAAACAAAATAAGTAGGTCTAATGATTTGTCCAAAAACACATAGAAAATAAAAAGGACAGACTCTGACTCCAACCCATGATATCCAGGGCTCTTTGTATTCTATCAGAGGTGAAACGCCATGATTGATGGTTAGCATCATAAAGAACGAATCAAGAACAAGCAGATTATGCGATTAGAGGTACCCACCATGGTGTCACCCAATTAACCCAATGCAAAGAAATGTATCACATTCACACCTCAGGGCATTCTCAGTGGTTTCATGTGCCTTTTTTTTTTCTGCTTTGAGACAAGACTGTCGCTCTGTCACCCAGGCTAGAGGGCAGTCCAATCTTGGCTCACTGCAACCTCCACCTCCAGCGTTTCAGCGATTCTCCTGTCTCAGCCTCCTGAGTAGCTGGGAATATAGGCATGTGCCGCTATGCCCGGCTAATTTTTGTATTTTTAGTAGATGGGGTTTCACCATGTTGGCCAAGCTGCTCTCAAACTCCTGACCTCAAGTGATGTGCCCACCTCGGCCTCCCAAAGTGCTAGAATTATAGGCATGAGTCACCATGCTTGGCCTGATGTGCCTTTAAAACTTAGCGCCCACAAAGCATATCAGGTGCAAATCATGGATCCTCCCCCCTCAATAGAGTCTTCAACCTTCCAGGGTAAATTTCTTTCTCTAAACAAGCATAGATATCCTACTAACACACAATTATAAAATTTAGAGCTTCAAGAAAAAAATTTATAGCTTGTTAAAGACTGTGGGAGAAGCATAATGCCTACCATCTGCCCTGTTCTATATAGAGCCCTTTGTTAGTTAAAGTGTTTTTTGCAATCAGCTGAAGTTTTTATCATTTTATTTGTTTATCCCCGCCCCCACTCACTTGAGAAACTCATAAATTGTGCATACAATGTACAAACTAAGGCATATAGAGCATGCCGACTGTACATACATGGTCCCCAACACATAAAGAAAGGTCTTCGAGCTAAATGATTATTTCACCGTCTTACAGTATGTTTCCAATAAAAACAGTACTTTAACATCATTTACCTCAAGTATTTTATCTCCAGTTTTAAGTGCATTTGTTTTCCCTGCTGGACTGTCTTCTAAAACTTGTTTGATGAATATACCTTTAAGTTCCTCTCCATTCTTCAGACGTTTTATAACAGTTTGTCCACCAACAATACTGATCCCAAGAGACACACTGGGTTCTCTAAAAATCTCAACACTATATAAAGGAAAAAAACAAAACTCACTCATTAACAAGTTTAATCTGTTGGACTGTAAGTATTCCATTTGTATTATATCCTTGTGACTCATATTTTATATAAATTTTTGAAATGTATTTTTACAAATGTTACACAAATTATACCTAGTTCCAATGTTATCAATAATTCATAACAAGTGAAAGCTTCAGTTCTGAAAAGCATAGATTTCTAGAACAATAAATATAACTCTAAATATTCAGTGAAGATTTAGCTAAGCCCTAATGTTCCCATCTCCTATCATAATGTATTTTCTGTGATTAGTCCTTTTCATTTATATCCGTAACATAAGCAAAGAAAGGACTGAAGAAATAACAAATGGGTAAGACAAAAATCAAGAAAGCTACATATGTCATTTTGGCAAAAAGTACAGACTTTCAAAATAAAATCAATTTGACACTGAGTGGCTCATTGTGCAAGTTGCTTTTCCCAGTCAGCAGGTTTATCTCTGTGGTTCTTTAATCAGAGGACAGATTTTACCTGCTCCTAAGGTCACAAGGTTTTGTTTTCTTCCTACCTCCATGTCATTATTTAAAAGAAAGTATGAAATGAAAACTGCCCCCCTCAAAATATTATAGGTTTTACACTGCAGCCAATAATTAACTCATTAAAAACATAACTCAGAAAACAACTCTTAAATGTTTTAAGACAAATTCAGATTTCAATTACAAGAAAAGAACCAGTTTGGGTGGAGGTGGTGGAATTAATAATAGATACGGAATAGAGAGAGCAGCTAAAGGGAGACTTTCATCATCTTAAAGTGCAGCCCTAGCGAGGACTTAAAATTACAGCGACTGGTGAGTACTTAAAACTTCCCCCACATCCAAGGGAAGATGGGTTTTCCACACATTCTGTTAGCACAAACATGGACTCTCCACCAGGGGAGGAAGGTAGAGATATACTGATATATACTAGAAGCCTCAACTACTGTTATTGTTGTTTACCAAAAAAGAAAGCTTTACTGCATTCAAGACAGCTTTACCCAACTTGCTTAATGACATAGTGATAAACTATACTTGTTAGATGGACATTTCTACGTTGCTCTCTCTGAAAGAGTATCAAAGATGTTCCTAATATTATAGTCATTTCGTTCAGCTAAAAATCCCTAGATAAGATAAAATGAAACTAAAATGTAGACCAGCTTACAGGTGAATTATCGCAATTTGTCAATCATTAGAGCAGGACTAAATGATGTTCTGTTAGGTTAAAGAAAAGAGCAACTGCTTGTGCTCCTATTGAGAAAGCCAATAATGTCATTCACATACATTCTCGGTGGACCCCAGTGGCTAAAATTTGGAGTTTCTTCTCCTTCGCCCTCTTCTCTCTCAGGTAACTCACTACAGAGGGAGAAAGAAAAAAATACACACAATTTTAAGGCACACTCATTATTAAGGTCCTTGGAAAGTTTTGAAATTGTAAAATCTCTAGGTAGTTAAATGATTCTCAATTTTTAAGTTGTGAAAATATTTATATCAATAAATATGTAAAGCAAAAATATATTGCTTTAACATTCAACTCAACTAATCTCCACCCAGCATTAGAAAATCACAGAATTATTATAAACACTTTTATTGGTGACACTCTAGATGCTAAGTTTGTGTTTGATTTGTGCAATTTCAAATTTGTTTCTCTATCAATATGTAAAATGTTATAAAATGTCTTCCTTAAAACTTGGTATTGTTTGACCAGCTAAAACACAGAAATCGACAAGTATCATATGTATCAAGTATAAATCAACATGAACAGGTCAGTATGATCCGTCTTTCTAGCCCTAAATATTTCCCCTGTCATTTGTATCCCATAAATATTTTGCATACTTATAGGGAACTTTTCAGTTACTTATATTATCTAAAACGATCCTCACTGCTTCCCACCTACCACCACTTTTCATCCAGCAAGTTAAGTTAGTATAGAACTACTGAACTGAACATGGTGAAACCCGGTCTCTACAAAAAAATCAGCTGTGCATGGTGGCACATGCCTGTAGTCCCAGCTACTTGGGAGGCTGAGGCTGGAAGATTGCTTGAGCCTGGAAGGTCAAGACTGCAGTGAGTCATGTTTGTGCCACTGCACTTCAGCCTAGGTGACAATGTAAGACCCTGTTTCAAAATAAAAAAAAGAACTGCTGAACTGGATAACGTAAAATGCTGAGTTACAGTATTTAGTTATAAGATTAATGCAATAGTGAATAGACAGTGTAGTATATTATCTGGAAGAAAAATCAGGAGTCCTAAGCTCAAGTCTAACTTATACCATGAAATTGGTGTGTGGCTTTGGACCACTAAATGAAATCAGTCTGATGTTGTAAATTGTATTACTCTACACAAAAATCTAGGTGCTATCTCTTCCACTTCATTTTCATAAAAACCCTTGGCCAGGTGTGGTGGCTCATGGTTGTAATCCCAGGGCTTTGGGAGGTTAAGGCAGGAAGACCACTTGAGCCCAGGAGTTCAAGACCAACATGGACAACACAGTGAGACCCCATCTCTAAAAAAAAAAAAAAAAAAAAATTAGATTAGCTGGGCATGGTGGCACACCTGTAGTACCAGCTACTGACTGGGGAGGCTGGAGCAGGAGGATCATTTGAGATCAGGAGTTCAAAGCTGTAGTGAGCTATAATCACACCACTATTCTCCAGCCTGGGCAACAGAGCAAGACCCTGTCTCAAAAACAAAAATCCCTCTAACCTATAAAGTAAGCACAGCAGATCACATTATATTTTACACAGGAGGAACTGAAGCTCAGAGAAGGCTTAAGCATACTATACAACCTCACAACATTTCCTCATGTATCCAAATCTGTTTTAGCCCTAAGTTTCAATATTCCCATTTTTCTCTGAACTTTCAAGTAAGTCCTATAAAATGCAGCAAAACTCCACCTTCTTGGCCCTCTACAGACTTAGTATCTAGGATAAAACCATTGTAAGGCCATGTGAAAAGGAGAAGGCTGAAAGGATCTAGACAAGCCAAATATCAGTTAAGAAATTAGGATTGTTACATGTCGCCCACTACCAGATGTCTTTCTTACCTTAGCCAGTCTAATTTTTATGATTAAAAGCATCACAGCATTCAGGGGAAAACAACTTGGCAGACACTTGCTGGTTACTTTCTAATGTCTTTTTTCTACCCTTCTTCCATAAATACATAACCCCTCTTCTATTCTAGGTGGCACTATGCCCAGGTTTGAAAAAAATACATTTTCTGGACTTTCTTTCAGCTAATGGGAACTGTGTGCCACACTGCTGATCAGTGATATGGAACCAAAAGTACCTAGATGAGACTTCCAGGAAAACTCATTAAAAGGAAGGAGAATCAGCTGGCAGGAGCCTTTTGCTCTGTGCCCTCCCCGTCTTCTTGCCTAGAATTCACAAGTGATATTGGTGGTAAAACATTCATCTTCAAATCATACAGAAACAATGAGGAGTAAGGTCCTACATTAAGGGCAGCAGAGCATAAAGGACGAAGGTATTTAAGACCCTGATGACAACACACCACACCTTCCTAAGACCACCTTCTTCAGGACTTTTCACACGAAAAAAACTTGCCTTTATTTGGTTAAGTCACACTAAATGGGGTTTCTGTTTATGAGTATGTAACTGTAATCCCTCAATGATACACCCACAGTTCCACCAATTCAAGTAAACTGTTTTCACTTTAACCTATCACATTCTT
Source organism: Colobus angolensis palliatus (assembly GCF_000951035.1). Lineage (NCBI taxonomy): Eukaryota > Metazoa > Chordata > Mammalia > Primates > Cercopithecidae > Colobus > Colobus angolensis. Next base: position 3,876,664 of record NW_012111142.1, read on the forward strand.
GTTCTTTGCAACTACATTATCATTAGACAACTGTAATCATAGCACCAACTGTCCTATTTTGATGATCTTACGTAATAATAACAAGGATTAAATTAGATATTAACTGAGGCTCAACCAATATTCATTTCCTCTATAATTTTTTTCACTTGAACTTATAACAAAAATCTACCCACAGTATCATAATCTTCATCATTTTTTATTTACTAGTACCTTAACAGGCTACTGTATTGATGTAATTTATCTGCTATCTCAATATATGATGCACTTAGATTGTGTATTAGTCCATTTTCACACTGCTATGAAGATACTACCTGAGACTGCGTAATTTAAAAAGAAATGAGGTTTAATTGACTAACAGCTTCACATAGCTGGGGAAGCTTCAGGAAACTTACAACCATAGCAGAAGGTAAGGGGAAGGAAGGTATACATGGCAGCAGGAGACAGAGAGTGCACAGGGGAAACTGCCACTTTTAAATCATCAGATCTCATGAGAACTCCCTCACTCTCACGAGAACAACATGTGAAAACTTTGCCCATGATCCAATCACCTCCCACCAGGTCCCTCACCTGACACGTGGGAAATACGATTTGAATTGAAATTTGGGTGGGTACACGGAGCCAAACCATAACATTCCACCTTGGCCCCTTCCAACTCTCATGTCCTTTTCACATTTCAAAAGCAATCATGCCTTCCCAACAGTCTCCTAAAGTCTTAACTCCTTTAAGGATTAACCCAAAAGTCCAAGTCCAAAGTCTCATCTCAGACAAGCCAAGTCCTTTCCACCTAGAAGCCTGTTAAATCAAAACAGGTTAGTTATTCCCAAGATACAATGGGGGTACAGGCATTGGGTAAATGTTTTCATTCTTAATGTTCTCCAAATGGGAGAAACTGGCCAAAACAAAGGGGCCACAAGCCACCATGTATGTCCAAAACCTAGTGGGGTAGTCATTAATTTTTTTTTTTTTTTTGAGATGGAGTCTTCCTCTGTCACCCAGGACGGAGTGCAGTGGCACAATCTTGGCTCACTGCAACCTCTACCTCCCAGTTCAAACAATTCTCCTGACTCAGCCTCCCAAGTAGCTAGGCTTTCAGGTGTGCACCACCACACCTGGCTAATTTTTGTATTTTTAGTAGAGACAGGGTTTCACTACGTTGGTCAGGCTGGTTTCAAACTTCTGACCTCAGGTGATTTGCCTGCCTCAGCCTCCCAAAGTCCTGGGATTACAGGCGTGAGCTACTGCCTGGTCATAGTCATTAAACCTTAAAGCTCCAAAATGATCTCTGTTGACTCCATGTCTCACATCCAAGAAACACTGATGCAAGGGGTGGGTTCCCAAGGCCTTGGGCAGCTCCGCCCCTGTGGCTCTGCAGGGTACAGCCCCCATGGTTGCTTTCACAAGCTGGAGGTGAGTGCCTGCAGCTTTTCCAGCTGCATGAGCAAGCTGCTAGTGGAGATACCATTCTGGAGTCTGGAAGATGATGGCCCTCTTCTCACTGCTCCACAAGGCAGTGCCCCCATGGGGACTCCATTTGGGGACTTCAACCCCACATTTCTCCTCTGCATTACCCTAGTAGAGATTCTCCATGAGGGCTCTGCCCCTGAGCTGACTTCTGCCTGGACATCCAGACATTTTCATATATCCTCTGAAATCTAGGCAGAGGCTCCGAAAGCTCAACTCTTGTCTTCTATGCACCCTCAGGCCCACCACCACATGGATGCCGCCAAGGCTTGGGGCTTGCACCCTCTGAAGCAAGAGCCCAAGCTGTACCTTGGCCCCTTTTAGCCACAGCTGGAGCTGGAGCAGCTGGAATGCAGGGTACAAAGTACCAAGGCTGCACAGAGTAGCAGGGCCTTAGGCCTAGCCCACAAAACCATTTTTCACTCCTAGGCCTCCGGGACTGTGGTGGGAGGGGCTGCACAAAGATCTCTGACATGCCCTAGAGATATTTTCCCCATTGTCTTGGCTATTAACATTCAGTTCCTTGTTACTTATGCAAATTTCTGCAGCCAGATTGAATTCCTCCCCAGAAAATGGGTTTTTCTTTTCTACCACATGGTCAGGCTGCAAATTTTCTACATCTTTATGCTCTGCTTCCTTTTTAAATATAAGTTCCAATTTCAAACCATCTCTTTGTGAACACATATGATTGAATGCTTTCAGAAAAAGCCAGGTCACCTCTTCAATGCTTTGCTGCTTAGAAATTTCTTCCACCAGACACCCTAAATCATCTCTCTCAAGTTCAAAGTTCCACAGATCTCTAAGGCAGGGGCAAAATGCTGCCAGTCTTTTTGCTAAAGCATAGCAAGAGTGACCTTTGCTCCACTTCCTAATAAATTCCTCATCTTCATCTGAGACCAACCCAGCCTGGACTTCATTGTCCATATCACCATCGGCATTTTGGTCAAAAGTATTCAACAAGTCTCTAGGAAGTTCCAAACTTTCCCACATCTTCCTGTCTGCTTCTGAGCCCTCCAAATCGTTCCAACCTCTGCCTGTTAAGCAGTTCCAAAGTCACTTCTACATTTTCAGGCTATCTTTATAGCAGTACTCCACTCTGCCGGGACCAATTCTCTATATTAGTCCGTTATCACACTGTATAAAGATACTACCTGAGACTGGGTAATTTATACAGAAAAGAGGTTTAATTTACTCAGAGTTCCACATGGCTGGGGAGGCCTCAGGAAACTTACAATCATGGCGGAAGGCAAAGAGGAAGCAAGGCACATCTTACATGTTGGCAGGAAAGAGACAGAGAGCATAGGGGAAACTGCCACTTTTACATCATCAGATCTTGTGAGAACTCCCTCACTATCATGAGAACAGTTTGGGGAAACTACCCCCATAATCCAATCACCTCCCACGAGGTCCCTCCCCTGACACACGGGGATTACAATTTGAGATGAGATTTGGGTAGAGACACAGAGTCAAACCATATCAGATTGTATCTTGTCTTTTAGAAAATGGACATTACTGCAAGGAGTATCTTCATGCTCTGCTGTATTTTAGAATTCTCTGTGTGTTTTTTTTGTTTTTTGTTTGTTTTTTGTTGTTGTTTTTTTTGAGACAGAGTTTCGCTCTTATTGCCCAGGCTGGAGTGCAACGGTGCAATCTTGGCTTACTGCAATGTCCACCTCCCAGGTTCAAGCTATTCTCCTGCCTCAGCCTCCCGAGTAGCTGTGATTACAAGCAAGTGCCACCATGCCTGGCTAATTTTGTATTTTTAGTAGAGATGGGATTTCTCCATGTTGGTCAGGCTGGTCTTGAACTCCCAACCTCAGGTGATCCGCCCACCTCAGCCTCCCAAAGTGCTGGGATTACAGGCCCGAGCCACCATGCCCAGCCTCTTGTTAAACATTAATTGAAATAAGATTCAAAACAAAACCTAAAACAATACAAACCTTCCTCCTCTCCATTTTCCACTTTCCTGTACCCCAAATCATATAGGCATTAAGGGGGAAAAAAAGGCAAGCATTTCACCGTGACACCTTTATGTTATCATTGTAGGCATTAAATTCTTGTGTGCTTTTTCTCTTGTTTTGTTGTTTTGCTTTTTGAGCAGTTTCACTCTGTTACCCAGGCTGGAGTGCAGTGGCACAATCACAGCTCACTGCAGCCTCACCAGGTGGCTGGGACCAGAGGCACGCACTACCATGCCCGGCTAATTTTTTTACTCTTTGTACATATGGGGTCTCATTATGTTGTCCAGACTGGTTTCAAACACCCGGACTCAAGCAATCCCCCTGCCTCAGCCTCCCAAAGTGTTGGGATCATGGGCATGAGCCACCATAATTCTTTAATTGGGAAAACAAAACAAAACAAAAGCACCCTAAAATAGAAGGGAAACCAACCTTCAACAAATAGTATGGGCTATTTGTTTCTAAATTTTAAAAAGTAAAAATTAAACATTTCCTAAACTGCTGACTCTCATATACAACTTAGGAGAAGGGGTGGGGGAAACCACTCTATCTAGAATATGAACAATTTTAGATTTCTTTGACAAAGTATGTCACAAAACGATTACTCTGTTGGAAGAAACTCAGAGCATATTACCTTTCTTCTAGGTTTTTGTATACACACATTTTATTCAGACTAGTTCATACCTAACAAGAGATAAAACTTGTGAAAGCTTATCTAGATAGTGTGAGTAGTTTCAGAAGTACAGTCACAGGAGATGAGCAATTAAACAAATTAATGTAGTCACTTTACACTGATGAACACATGTACCTTTTAACCCAAATTAAAATTTAACTGAGCAAGTGAAATATTCTTACTGTACATATTAAAATGTAAATTTGCACAAACATATTTGAAATTTTAACAAGGAATTTCTAACCTCAAATTTTATAATTTGCACTGATTAAGTATGATCAATAGCTCAATCAGTTAGAAACTCAAATCTTAAAATAACAGAACTTTCCAAACCTACAGAACATACAACACCAAGAGTGAAATCTAACCTAAACTATGGACTCTGGGTGAAGATGATGTGTCAGTTTACCAAAATTATCCATTGTAACAAACTTTCCACCCTGGTGGGCTATACTGACAATAGGGGAGGCTATGCATGTGGGGGTAGCGGGTATACAGGATATCGCCTCTCTGCACCTTCTTCTCAATTTTGCTGTGAATCAAAAACTGCTTTAAAGAAATAAAGAAAAATGAACTGAACTTTTGCCTGTTACATTCAACCAGAGATTTATAACCAAATTTTTCCCCAAAGGAATTAACCATCCAATTGAAACGATGTGTTTTGTCTCAGGCCTTTATCACAAACGCCTAAAGTTATAATTCTTTACAGATTTGGGGGGGGGGGTGGATGGAGATAGAGTATCCCATGAGCAAACAAGCGGATATTAATGGTAAGACTTCTTCACGATATACAAACTCTTTGCAAATAAAATGTTCATCATATAAAATCTGATGACTCCAGACAGCCAAGGTGACCTTTCCTCTTCAGTAGTACTTATTTTCACATAAAATTTCTACATACTAAGCAGTATGAAGGTCAAGTAAACTCAGCACCCGAAAATGATAGAAGCAGGGAGAGCTCCAATTGTGACTAAGTAATCTCACAATTTCTTTTTCCTCTTTAAACACACATTCTATATGGCAATATTCTATGATATACCATAGGGAATATGAGCAACTGGAACCAGAAAGAATGGGCACTATTGTTTTCTAAACTAGTAGGGTTATTTGTACAGATGTTCCACAATGATTTTGAAGTTGCAGAGCAAATTATTACCTGACACCAGTATATAAAGAATTAGGCATTCCCTTACATTAACATTCACACATTGTCCTGAGTAAAAGAAGGTAGACACAAAAAAAGTACTTACTGTATGACTACACGTACATGTGTTCTAGAACAGGAAAAACTAATTTACAGTGTTAGAAATAAGATTAGTGGATGCCTGGTGCAAGACACACAAAGGGGTAGGAGGACTTTCTGGGTGATGGAAATGTTCCTTATCTTCATTGGAGTGTATATAACATGAATGTATACATAACTTAGTAGACTGTACCTTAAAATGTGTGCGTTTTATTAATATGTAAAATTGTGTTTAAGAGTTTCCTTAAGAAACAGAAGTTCAAGACATACAGGGTAAGTTGCTTCTAGAACATTACGTCTCTTCTGGCCTTCTGTAGAGCCTGGATTAGCAATCAAAGATCTAATTATATTTTCGAAGGTATTAGCGTAGTATTTCTATGTACCTCTTGTCCTAATTGTTCACATTTGTCTTCATCTGCAGTGTTGGCCACTGCTGCAACAGCACTGTAAGAACCGGGAAGTGTCACATGCTCGAGGCCATAAACTCCCACAAACACCCCCTTTTTTCTCCCAACTCACCCGCCAGAGTAGCCTTCTCTCTGAAATGCAAATATTCATTCTCTCCCTTTTCCTCCATCTCCTCCTGATGTTCTGAATTTACATGTAAGTTTTGGCAGTTTAATTCAAACATAAACGTATTAAATATTCGCCATTTATGTAGAAGGCACTAAATGCCAGGCACCGTGTTGGGAAATTAAAATATCACATTAACTCAGTTAATCTTTTCCCCAACTATGACACCCAGCCTCCTATTTCTCCTCCCACTATTCCTAACAAAGTATCTAATACCCGAAGCCATTTCTACTCATTTGCATCCTATTACATCTACAATATGATTTTTTTTCCATTTTAAATATGTCTTTCTTCTAAAGTTCACCATCTTCCCAGACATCAGCCTCTGACACATTGCTTTACTGTGATTTGATTCTATTACATTTTTTTTTAAATCAACAACCTCCTTGAGTGTTTTAATAAACCCAGCAACAATGGATACTACCCTGGGTATACGTCAGGGCCCATGAGCCTATCATTTTCACTGCCACCAACATCACGGCAAACCTTCTACTAAACATTTACTATTGGCAAGGTTGTTATATTAAGCCTGTTAAATGCATCCTTTACCAGCTTTATTGACTTATAGCTGACAAATAAAAGTGTATAAATGTTTTACATACACTTTAAAAAACATAATAGGCCAGGTGCTATGGCTCACACCTGTAATCCCAGCACTTTGGGAGGCCAAGGTGGGAGGACTGCTTGAGGCCAGGAGTTTAGACCAGCCTGGGTAACATAGTGAGATCTTGTCTCTACAGAAAATAAAAAAATTAGCCAGTCATTGTGGCAGGTGCCTGTGATCCCAGCTACTTCGGAGGCTGAGGTGGGAGGATTGCTTGAACCTGGGAGGTCAAGGCTGCAGTGAGCTGTGATCACACCACTGCACTCCAGACTGGGTACCAAAACAAGAATTTGTCTCAAAGAAGAAGAGAAGACGGAAAAAAAAAAAAGCAACCAGGTCTCACTGTGTTTGCCAGGCTGGAGTACAGCAGTGTAATCATAGCTTGCTGTAACCTCGAACTGCTGGGCTCAAGAGATCCTCCCACCCAAGCCCCCAGAATAGTTAGAACTACAGGCATGCACCAACATACCAGGCTTACTTTTTATTTTTTTGTAGCGACAGGTTCTCACTATGTTGCCCAGGCTCGTCTTGAACTCCTGGCCTCAAGCGATTCTCCCACCTCGGCCACATGAAGTGCTGGGATTACAGGCATGAGCCACTATCCCTGGCCTGTATGAATACTTATTCAGTCTACAGAACTACCTACTTTACAGGTGAGAAAAGATAGATACAAAGAAAACCCTTTCAGGGTCATACAGGTATAAACAGCAGAAGAAAGATATGAACAGCACTCATAATATATTCATACCACAGACCTCCTATTGTCTGAGAAATACCCACGTCCCCACTAGGGGCACCCATAGGTCTTTAAACAGCCAAAAATAACAGAGATGAGGAAGAAAAAGACTGAAACCAGGCAAGGTGTGAAAACATGATCTCAAGTGACCTTAGGAACAAAGAAGGATATAGTAGTCCCCTCCACTCAGCTGAGGTTTTGCTTTCTGTAGTTTTGCTTTCCTTGGCATCAGTTATCTGTGATCAACTACAGTAATGGCAAAAATCGTAAATGGAAAATTTCAGAAATAAACAATTCATAGGTTTTAAATTGAATGCCATTCAGAGTAGCATGAAGAAATATCTTGCTGTCCAGCCTGGGATGTGAATCATCTCTTTGTCCAGCATATCCATACGCTATACATGCTGCCTGCCCAGAAGTCACTCAGTAGCCATCTCAGTTATCGGATCAACTGCTGCAGTACTGATCTATTTGATTACTAGTTATTGTTGTTAATCTCTTACTGTATGTAATTTATAAATTAAACTTCATCATAGGTATGTATATACAAAAAAGACAGCATAAATAGGGCTTGGTAATGTCTGTGGTTTCAGACACCCAGTGGGGGTCTTGGAACATATCCCTTGAGGATAAGAAGGGACTACTGTGCTCTGAACCAGAGCACCTGAATTCCTTCCACAGAATTATACCCTACCTGCCCATAGTCCCCTTTCTAGAGATCTTTACTTTCAAGGGGCACCTGAACTCTTAATACCAGTCCTGCCTCCTAAGGTAAGGAGAAGTTAGTGCAACAGTGTAGTGTAGATAAAACATCACAACCATTAGATACTTACCCTTGGGGCACTCACACACATGGATGCATGTGCAGGCACACAGACACACAACTCTGCTGGGTCGTACACAAAAATTAATGCAAGGAAGAAACTGTAAAATACCATTTAGCACTTCATGACACCCTGATTATCTGAAAGACTATCATCTAAAATAATCTATGCATTACTCAGGCAGGCTCCTGAGTGGCAATAAATATTCACCTATGAACCTAACTCCATGGGGCATACCTTAAAGATTAAAAGAAGGAATATGATTTACAGGAACTCTTCTGGAACCTGCTGGGATTTAAATATACCCTAAATCTCCAATAACAAGCTTAAAAAACAACTTTCAAGTGCAAGACTAATCTCCTAAGACAAGGTTAGGTTGGAGTCCTTAAATGCCCGTGCCTGCATAAGAAATTGGCTTGTCAAATACTCACTTTAAAAGAAAAAGCAATGGGATAAGAACAAAGCATGTCTTCCCTCTCTGAAGCTGGGGTCAAATTTAGTAAGAACAACTGATGCTCCACTTCCTCTTCTGTCCACGGAAGGAGGGGTGGACTTAGAAGTTTGCTTAGATCTTTTCTGATTCTTCACATTCTACAGTTACAGTTCTACAGTTTAGAGAAGCAGTCTCATTTCTGCATTCTTCTGCCAGATTCAACTATTCACACTAAGCAAAAGACAAATTTAAAAAACAATGGTGTCTCATGGAAAAATAATCTGAACAATTTGGGAGGTCAAGGCAGGCAGATTGCTTAAGCCCAGGAGTTTCAGACCAGCCTGGCCAACATGGCGAAACACCATCTCTACAAAAAAAAAAAAAAAAAAAAAAGTACAAACATTAGCCATGCTTGGTGGCACATGCCTGTAGTCCCAGCTACTCAGGAGGCTGAGGTGGGAGGATGGTGTGAACCTGGGAAGCAGAGGTTGCAGTGAGCTGAGATGGCGTCACTACTCTCCAGCCTGGGCAACAGAGTAAGACCCTGTCTCAAAAATAAAAAGAAGAAAAAAATTTTGACTATATAAAAAGCCATAAAATATGTTTCTAACTTTTCCACTTCCAGGCATCTGTCCTAAGGAAACAAATCCATTGCTTATTTATCACTGTGTGTTCCTCCAGAGGCTGCACCGGGTATCACATTAGGAAACCAGACCCGGCAGCACTCTCCCTCTGCACACCGACCTGGCATTTGCAGAGTAGAAAAGCTGTTGGGCCGTTCTGTATTACTTCCTTCCACTCAGATATGGGCTATGCAGAAGCACAGAGAACAACTTTTATGAAGTTTCTACCTAAAACTTTGGGCAAAATTTCAGGTTGCTGAACAGAGAGATGCACATCATCTAAATGTAAGATATCTCCCATGTCAACACAAAAATCACAGTTGGATTAAGGTTTTAATAAAAACATTTAAAGCCAATTAAGCCCACCCTATCTCTCATCCCTGTTACGCTTTGCCGAAAGCTCCAACTCTTTTGTGCATTTCTTACCTCCCTACTCACAATGCCACACCTTTCTAGGTTTTCCTTCAAATATGCTTCCTTTGTCACGCCGCACCCCAAGAACTGCCATGTACATCATCCATCACGCTGCATGAAATCTGCTAGAATTGTAAACAAACTATCCATGCCCTGACCTCTTCACTGAACGTTCTCTGAACCTCCTCTTCAACAGCTCTGGTTCTCTGCCAAGTATACCACACTCAAGTGGGTGAAGCCCATTCTCTCACTCCCGGGGGCATTGGAAAAAGAGCGTAAACATTTTTCAAAACTCCCTACCACTGGGTGGTTATTCCCCTATCACTCTTTCAAAAGCTAATCTCTGCTCCAACACCTCTCCTTTTAATGCCCACTTTATTAGCACTTTATCACTCTTAGTAGTAAATAATCTTCTCCCTAAGTGAGAGAAACAAACAAACATCATCACTGGATGAGAATCTCTTTGGATTCCTGCTCCCAGGCTATAAAAAGTACCTACAACCAGACCTTCTCTTCCTTCCTGGCACCTATCTCAGTGGACCAGGTGAGCTTCCTCCTATCAAACTATCCAAGGTGATTCCAAGCGTGCAATGTCCTCTTCTCCCTTCACCACTCCACAGACCATATTTAATCACCCCTTTTATGGCATCTGCATATTCCACAAGCAAAGAAAATTCTCTTCAGTTTCATGTAATATGAATGTAGTAATATGTAGTATAAATGTCGTATGTCTTATATATATTATATATATATATTTTTTTTCCCTTTGCCTTGATCCATTAATACTGTCTAGTTATCTAAGTAACAAGCATTCTTTTTTTTTTCTTTGAGACAGGGTCTCGCTACATCACCCAGGCTGGAGTGCAGTGGTACAATTATAGCTCACTGCCGCCTCAACCTTCCAGCCTTAAATGATTCTCCCACCTTAGCCTCCCTAGTAGCTGGGACTACAGGTGCATGCTATCACAACAGGCTAATTTTTTTTTTTTTTTTTGAGATGAGGTCTTGTTCTGTTGCCCAGACTGGAGTGCAGTGGCATAATCTCAGCTCACTGCA